>NW_022900951.1:55503136-55523206 GCF_012274545.1 Fukomys damarensis | reverse complement strand
TTGGTACCAGGGATTGAACTCAGGACCTTGCAGGCAGTAGCACTACTGAGCTAAATCCCCAGCCATTATATTATATTTTTAAAAAATCTATGTATGTACTTTTTATTAGTGTATGTTTGAAGTACATAGTTCTTACATTCCTCATGTGGAGTTGGTACATGTATGTAACACATTTCAACTCTTTTTACATCCCCCTACCCACTTCTATCTCCTGGTCTCCTTCCCTTTTGCAAAAGATCTATCTCGTTATTTCCTATTATCTGTCTTTTATCTTGCTTTTTAATTTATTTATATTTTTGGCTTCTCATATAAGAGAAACCATGCAATATTTAAGCTTATATGTCTGATTAATTCACTTAACATTATGGTCCATTTTTCTACCAATGATTTGTTTATCGTTCTTCTTGGCAGTGTGGCACTCTGTTATGTAAAAATACATTTTCTTCATCTATTCATCTGTTTTTCTTTTTCTTTTTTGGTACCAGGGATCAAACTCAGGACCTTTCACTTGGAAGGCAGGTGGCAGAACCACTGAGCAAAATCCCCAGCCTATTCATCTGTTGATAAACATGTAGGCCGCTTCCAAGATTTAGCTATTATGAGTTGTACTGCTATAAATATGGGTATACGTGTATCACTGTAATATGATGTCTAACCCTTTGGGGAAGATATTAGAAGGGGAATAGCTGAGTCAAATGGTACTTCTAATTTTAGTTTTTGAGGAATATATATAATGTTTTCCATAGTGCTTATCCTAGTTTACATTCTTACCAGCAATTTGGAAGGGTTCATTTTCCGCAGCATCCTCACCATCATTTGTTATTATTTGATTTATTTTTTGGAGAAGTTAAATATTTTATTTTCTTATTCTACTGTGAAGCTGTTGCTTCACTGTATGAAAATAGCACAGGCAAATAGAGCATATTGTGAAATTAAGGTAGTATTATTATTCATCTGACAATGTACAACTAACACTTTCCTCACTCCTAGTTATTTCCAAGAGAAAGATCACTTAAGTAATTTGAAATCTCATGAGGATGTAAGCAAATTACAATATTATATAAAATGTTTACGATAACCATGCTACCCTTGAATTACATAATTTTTATAATTTTTTTCATGACTAATTTCATGAATTCTGAATATAGATCCTACAGTCTAGTCTAAAAATCAAGGTATATAAAAAGATGCATATTGTGTTTGTTTGGAATTACTAGGAAGTTAAGGGTTTCTTCTAATAGTAGTGTTGAGAATCTTTTCCATCCATATTTCTAAGTTATCTTGCATCTATACCACTTATTTAAGACAATTGTGTTGAAGTAAGTTATTTCATCCTAGTTTAGGGGTGCTGTTTTCACTCCTTGATAGATTTTACATATTTTTCATATGCTTTTTCACTCCGTTCATCTAGTACTGAAAGTTTGCTCAGCGGCATCTTTATCAACCAACTATCCTCATAACAAGATTTGTCGACAAGCCCTGCATTTTCTGCAAGTGCTTCATTTATTTCAATTACTTCTCCCGATGTAAAATAGAGTTCACTTACAACTTTCACACTTTCCAAAGCACCAAACCCATATTGCTTTTTCAGATTCAGCTCAGTTTTCAGCAAACTAAAGTAAACATCTACAAAAACAAAGCTTCCTGTGCAAAATTGCTGATTTTCACTCTTCCAGTGCCATTTTCTGTTGTTGTCCATTTATATTCCTCCATGGATGTATACAGTTAGCAGGACAGGCCTGGTACATAGTTTCCTCATTACTACTGCCCACAACTGCTAGGGCTGCAATAGGCAGGGAATGGAAGGTGCCTAGGTTACACATGGCCTACTGGTTGTGCTCTGCCCTGTGCTGCAGAGGTTCTGAGTATCACCACTCTGCACCTTGGTCAACAGGTGGCTGGCAGGGACAGGGTAGAACTATTATTTGATTACTTGATGACAGCTGTTCTTTTTGGAACAAGATGGAAGCACGCTGTTATTTTAATTTGCATTTCTCTAATCACCAGAGATGTTGAACCTTTTTTTTCATGATTATATGGGCCATTTGTATCTCTTCTACTGAAAAGGGTCTGTTCATTTTAGTTGCCCATTTTTTTGATTGGGCCTTTTATTTTTCAGGAACCTAATTATTTGAATTCTTTTAAAATTGGTACAATTTTTTTTCCGGGGCTATCCATGATTGATTGATTGATTGATTGATAGATTTTGAAACAGGGTTTCACTATGTAGTTGAGACTGACCTGGAACTCACTTTGTAGCCCAGGCTGGTCTTGAACTCACAGTGATCTTCCTGCCTCAGCCTCCCGAGTGCTGGGATTACAGGCGTGTGCCATCATGCCCGGCATTACTGGTGATTTAGATCTGGTTGTTGTATCTGCATTTTAGAAATTTCTAGTATGATTTCATACGCAAAAAATACCTTTACAACAGATGACAAAGAGTCAAATCTCAGTACTAAACAAGCCACTTCTACTTGAGGATTTAGTATGATGACCTTTTTTAAACTGTGGTTTGTGTTCTGGAAGGCAGAACAAATGAATAACCCTTACCAACTAGCAAGTCTTCACACTGGTTCAACTCAGGATAAAAAGGACAATTGAAATACAAAGCACAACAGAAGCTGGCACTAAAAATATCACTTCACATTTCTGAGTATTAAATGAAGGTAATGTTGGTTAAAACAAAAGCACCTAATAAATATGTTGATTCTCACCTGAGCCAAATAAAACCGGCAAATATATCCACATGTAGCTGTAAATATAAATTATTTCAGATTCTTTTAATGAGTATGTCATCTTTGAGAGAATTCTTCAACCATTAGCAAAATATTGTATTTAAATAAGGCACTAAAATAAATGCATGCATCAAACCACATCGATACACTGAAGCATCGCAAGTACAGAGCAGTGATTATTTTCAGTTTTGGTAATGCACAGTAATTTAGTCGTACATCAGATTTTGTAATATTAAAAATGTCCTAATTACTTAATGACAGTTTAAACTGTTGCTTAGGTCAAATTGTATCCCACACCTAAAATGTTTGCTTATTTTCAAGTTTTCTTTTCCCTTGGCAAATTCAGTTCATGTTTGCCAAGGTCACTGTGTATTGCATATTCTTTTTTTGTGTGTGTAGTACTGGGGATCAAAGTCAGGCCCTTGTGCTTGTGAGGCAGACAGCGGAACCACTGAGCCAAATCCTCAGCCCTGTGTACTGCGTATTGTATGAGTTTCCTTTACAACTTTACAACTTTCAAGTAAACAGCTTTTCTTTCTTTTTCTTTTTTTTAAAAGACAGGGTCCTGCTACAGGTACAATTTAAATATATAATGATTACATTCATTGAAGGGAACTTGCACCTGTACATGGTATATCTTTTTATTTCATTAAGTTTATTGATACTTTTTAGGTATACAGTACAGTTACATTCATCATTGGGATTTTGTACCTTTACATGATGCATCTTGGTTCTTAGTTTTTCCCCATACACCTGCCCTCCCTTCTCCCCCTCCACCCTTCCCTATTTACAAAGACTTTGTCTCCATTTTTTCTTTTCTCAAATTTTTTCTTTTCCCTTCTTTCCTTTCCCCTACCCTTCCCATTTCCCTTACTCCTTTAGCCCTTTTTTTTCCTATTTCATATTATCAATTATACAATTTGAACCTTATTTACACTTTTAGTTTTTTATACCAGAGAAACGATTTGGTATTTACACGTGTGTCCTATTTATTTCACTCAAAATATGGTCAAAATTGTACATGGTGCATCTTGATTTCTCTTTTTATCCTAATCTCCTCTTCTCCCTTCAACAACCCCTCCCCTCCTTGTTTATAAAAGATTTGTTGATATTTTTTCCTTCTTGTATTTTTTCTTTCCTTTTATTCTTTTCTTCCTCTCCCTTCCCAGTTTCCCTTTCCTTTTGAGTAACTTCTTCCTATTTCACATTATTAATTATACATTTTGGTTCTTATTTAAGCTTTCAGTTTCTCATATCAGGTAGACAATGTGATATTTACATGTGTGTCTGATTTATTTTACTTAAGAGTATTGTTTCAGGGTGCATCCATTTACTTGTAAATGTCTCAAATATATCTTTCTTTGTGGCTGAGTATTACTCCATTGCAAAAATAAAACATCTTTTTTATCCATTCATCAGGTGATGGGCATTTGGGTTGTTTCCAAGATTTAGCTATTACAAACTATATCACTGTAAACATGAGTGTGCATATATCATTGTGGAATGATGCTTTTAAATATTTTGGGACGATACCCAGCAGGGGAATAGCTGGGTCAAATAGGACCTCTAATCCTGATTTTATTGAGGAATCTCCATACTGATTCCCACAGTGGTTGCAGGAATCTACACTCCCACCAACAGCGGTGCAGGGTTCCTTTTTCCCTACAGCCCTGCTAGCACTTGTTGATGGTTGCTTTTTTGATGTTAGCCATTCTTTTGAGGGTGAGATGGAATCTCAATGTTGTTTTAATGTGCATCTCTCGAGTGACCAGTGATGATGAACATATTTTCATATATTTATTTGCCATTTTTACTTCTTCATCTGAAAAGTGTCTATTCATTTCAGATGCTCATTTTTGAACTGGGTCTTTAAATTTGAGGTATTTATATATATTTTTTTCAATTCTTTGTATGTTCTAGATCTTTGTAGGTCCTTTATCTGAGGGACAACTGGCTAAAATTTTTTTCCACTCTATGGGTTGTCACTTCACTTTGTTGGTGATTTCTTTTGCATTGCAAAAGCTTTTTAGTAGGATGAGATCCCAGATGTTGATTCTTTATTTTTTCCTGTAGAGTCTTAGTTTTCTTCATGAAGTCTTTCCCTATCCATATGTCCTGAAAAGTTTTATCTATTCTCTCTTCCAGCAGATTTAGTGTTTGCTTTAATATTTAGATATTTGATCCATTTTGATTTTAGCTTAGTGCATGGTGACAGACATGGGTCTAATCTAGTCTTAGGCATATAGAAAGCCAGTTTTTCTAGTACCACTTATTAAAAAAGCCATCTTTCTTCCAGTGAATGTGTTTGGCCCTTTTAAAAGATAATGTAACTGAGTGTGTTATGGGTTGTTTCCACATTTTCTAGTCTGCTCCACTGATCTTCATGTCTTTTATTTTTCCAGTACCATGCTGTTTTTATCACAGTTGCCCTGTAGTATAATTTCAGGTCAGGGATTGTGATGCTCCTTGACTTTTTATTGCCCAAAATGACTTTTGCTACTCTAGGTGTCCTCTGATTCCAAATGAACTTCAGGAGTGTTTTCTCTAGTTTTGTGAGGTATGCTAATGATGTATTGATTGAGATTGCATTACATCTGTAAAACAGTTTGGGAGTATGGCCATTTTCACTATATTGGTTCTTCCTACCCATGAGCAAGGGATATCTTTCCATTTTCTAATATCCTCTTCAATCTCTTTTCTCAGAATTCTGTAATTTTAGTGTAAAGATTTTTCAATTCCTTTGTTAGATTGATTCCTAAGTTTTTAACTTACTTTGATGCTACTGTGAAAGTTGTTTCTTCCCTAATTTCTTCTTCTGTGAGTTTGTTACTTGTTTACAGGAATACTATTACTTTTTGAGTGTTGATTTTGAATCCAACTATGCTACTGAATTTGATTATTAAATCTAGAAGTCCTTTGGTGGATTTTTTTGGGTCTTCTATGTAGAGTACCATTTCATCTGCAAATAATAATAATGTAATTTCTTCCTTTTTATCTTTATTCTCTTTATTTCGTTTACTTATCTAATTGCTCTGGCCAGTGTTCCATGAACTATATTAAATAAAAATGATGGGAAAATGTTCCACATCACTGGTCATTCGAGAGATACAGATGAAAAAAACACTGAGATTCCACCTCACCCCAGAAAGAATGGCTGCTATCAAGAAATCAACTAATAACAAATGTTGGTGGGGTTGCGGGGAGGAAGGAACCCTTCTCCATTGTTGGTGGGAGTATATAGACTGGTGCAATCACTATGGAAATCAATATGGAGATACCTCAAAGAACTTGCATTAGAGGTTCCATTTGACCCAGCTATCCCTCTGTTGGGTATCTTTCCAAAAGAATTAAAAGAATATTATCACAGTGATATATGTGCACTTATGTTTACAGCAGCACAGTTTGTAATAGCTAAAACTTGGAAACAGCCCATTTGCCCATCAGTTGAAAAATGGAAAAAGAAGATGTGGTTTTCTATGAAATGGAATACTAGTCAGCCATAAAGAATGAGAAATTAGATTCATTCATAGCAAAATGGATACATATTGAGGATATACTCCTCAGCAAAATAAATAAGCCACACATGTGTAAATACTGAATAGTTTCTCTGGTGTGAAAAACTATAATAGTACCTTAGATCCTAATGAGATAATTGACAATGTGAAATAGGAAGAAAGGGGATAAAGGTGTAGGGAAATTGCGTAGGGTAGTGTAAAGGAAATAAGAGAAAAGAAAAAAATATGAGAAAATGAAACAAATGGAAAAAAAGGTGTTTATAAATGGGGAGGGGAGCAGGGAGTGAAGGGAGGGCAGGGATATGGGGAAAAAATGAGAACCAAGACCTGTCATGTAAAGGTACAAGATCCCAATGATGAATGTAACTGTACTATATACCTAAAATGTACCAATAAACTCAATGAGAAAAAAAAAGAATAATAATGAGTAGCTCTTAATGATTTCCAAATGAAGATTGTATACTTATTTCTGAAAAAAAAAACAATAATGTTGGTAGAGGACATCCTTGTTCTGTTCCTGATTTTAGAGTAAAAGCTCCCAGTGTTAGATCATTTAGCTTGAGCTTGGCTATTGGTTTGTCATTGATTGCTTTTATCAGATTGAGAGAAAGACCTTCTAGTCCAATTTTCTGTAGAGTTTTTATCATGAATGGTTGTTGGACTTTGTAAAATGCTTCTGCATCTATTGAGATGACTATGTGATTTTTGTCTTTGGCTCTGTTGATGTGGTGCATTACCTTTATTGATTTGTGTATGTTGAACCAACCATGCACCCTGGCATGACTTCTACTTGGTCATGGTGTATAATTTTCTTGATGATTTGCTGCATTGTATTTGCTAGTATATATTGAGGATCTTTTTCCTTTTTATTGAGTTTATTGGTGCAATCTAGGTATACAATACACTTACATTCATCATTGGGATTCTGCACCTTTACATAATAGGTCTTGATTCTCATTTTTTCCCCTTGTCCCTGCCCTCCCTTCACCCCCTCCTCCCCTCCCCATTTACAAACACTTTATTTCCATTTTTTCAGTTTCTCGTATTTTTTTCCTCTCCCTTATTACCTTTCCCCCACCCTTCCCACTTTCCTTACACCTTTACCCCTTTATTTCTTATTTCACATTATTAATTATCTCATTAGGATCCTGTGTACTATTACAGTTTTTCACACCAAGAAAATTTCTCAGGTGTTCTTTGTCGTGGAAGTGTCTTATTTCCCCATCCATTATGAAAGAGAGTTTTGCAGGATACATTAGTCTAGTTGGAGGTTGTTCTCTAGGATATGCCTATTCCTCAGAGATGTCTTCCAGGTGTAGGTGGATTTTTGTCTTTGTGTTTGTCCTAAGATCCTACCTTCACAATCTATTGAGGATGAGAAGTTGCTATCTATTTAGATTAGCATCCAGTCCTTTGATAGTGGACTTGGTGGTGGTTATGATCTCAATTACAATGTTGTTATATAATGAAGAACAACTGATTACAACAGGTATGATATCCTCAGTAAAGTAGTATAATTAGCAGTATCAGTAGCATCTAACACAGCCTAGTGACTCATAAACTGTGGTCCCTCGTAGTTTGGTACCATTAACCATATGAACAAGTCCTACCATTATACAACAAAATCCAACCTAAACCAGGAGCTTGTATGCAATGAGTTTTTGTTAGTAGAATGATTTTATCCTGTGGGAGGGAAATTTAAGAGTGATAGGGTACAAAACAGAAGATAAGTGAAAAGACATATAGTAGAAGCAACCTTGAGGGCAGAAGATGAACACCAAAACTTTGGGAACCTGGAGAAGAGGGCAGGAGAGAAAGCACAAAGAAGGAAGCAAAGGAATATTGAAGTGAACCAGAGAAGCAAGAATCACTGTTCACTCACATGAATATATCATAAAATGAAGAGATATAGTTGAGGAAAGAGAATGGGAAGATGAATAGAACAGAACAATAAATATATAAGCCTAAACACTCTCCCCCAAACCAACACCCAAACAGACTGAAAAAGCAAATTAAATTAAGCTAACAAGGAAAATGAAAGACAATAAAAACACTGAAATTCTTCTTGTGTCCTCAGTTCTGTTAGTGTCTAAAACAGAGCCCATAAATTCACTGTACAGCCCTGGCAGGTCTGCAGTAAAATGAACACTGGACATGTGGCTTTTTCTGGCTTTCAGGGATGAGAGCTGGAGCCCTTCCCCAAACAGCAGCCTTCCAGATGTCTCTCAGGCAGCTTGCCAATGTCTCCCCACTGTGACTGTCTCCATGCCACTCTCCCAGGTGCTGTGATACATTTAACTGGAGCCAGCCCACAGCTATTCCGAGGTCTGTGCATGGTAGGCCCCTCCCGGACCTTGCATGGGCTCATTTGTTCCACACCTTTCATTACTCTCATGCTCTGGCTGTGGGTGGGGAGGGTGGGTGCCTTTGTCCAACCACTGGCTAGGGTCCATAGTTACAGTACAGGGGTGTCCTCTTCCTGCCACTGGCCAAGGCCTCTTGCCTGTGTCTCTGGTTGCAGAGTTGGGGTAGGGTGGAGTGGTGGTACCTCCAATCCTTTGTAGTCAGGGCCGGTCTTAGTGGCCTTGTTTGGCTGCTCCTGATCCTTATTCCTCAAAATATATTCTCTCAATCTGCTGGCCAACTGCTAGCAGTCTACTGTGCTTGCACACCCCATCCCTTTTTCTCTCATGGCAGCAAAATGACCTTGGAACTGTTCTGCTGTCAGAGTTCAAATGGGAGCCTCTCTACATACAATGATGGCCCTGCCCAACAACTACCCACCCCCCTTCAGCCTCACTTACCAAGTATTGTCTCTGGAGGGACATTTGTCTCACACTTTCACTGCTGCCTCTGCCTGTACAAGACTTTCTGAAACCAGGTCCAGTCTGTTTCTCAATGAGCAGCAAAGTTGTTTGTGCTGATCCCTCTGGGGCAGACACACAGCTGATCCACCAAATTATGTGTTCTCTGATTTACATCAGTAATTTATTTCTTCTGTAGCAGTGGATCCTATTTTCTTCTCTCTCAGATTTCTCATGGTTCTTGTGTGCTGTATAAACATTTTTTGTGTGTGTGTTAGTTTCCAGACTCTAGGCACTTTGTTTTGGAGAAGCTTTGTTGCTGGCACTCACTGCTGTATCATTTTTCTCCTGTCTTTTTTTGAGTTCTTTATATATTCTAGATATAAATTCTCTGTCTGAGGAGTAGCTGGAAAATTTTTCCAACTCTGTAGGTTGCTTCTTCATCTTTTGACTGTTCTTTCTTGTGCAGAAAGTTTTTAATTTGATATAATCTCATGTGTTGATTTCTTATGCAATTGGGGTACTGTTCAGAAGGTCCTTGCCTATGCCTTTAAGAGCTTTGCCTATTTTATCTTCTAGCACATTGTTTCTGTTTTACCATTTAGATCTTCAATCTATTTTGATTTTACTTTAGTACGTGGTGAGAGATACAGGTCTAGATTTAAACTTCAACATATGAATAGCCAGTTTTCCCAGCTCCATTTGCCAAAGATATTATCTTTCCTTCAGTATGTGTTTTTGGCCCCTTTGTTAAAGATCACTGTGATAGTTAATTGATCATGTCAATTTGTGTAAGAAATTTCCAGCTGAATTGGATTAGCATAGTTCTGAGTATGGCTGCAGGGATTTAGTGAAGACAGAAGACCCACCCTGGGTGTGAGTGACACCAACCAATAGGCTTGTAGCCTGAATGGAATAAGAAGGAAATGAAGAAGGGAAGTCTGCTTTTGTTTATTCAGAGGAGCTCTGGTCTTCACCTTTACCTTGTATGTCATGTCCAGCTGCTAATGCAGACTCTTAAGCCTTCCAGTGCAGAACCTTCAGCATCCTGATACAGACTTACATAGGATAGTATAGTGAGCTCCTGGCCTTTGACCTTTAGCTGGATCCTTTGGATCTTCAGCATGCAGATAACCCTTTTATACTTTTTCACACTTGACCATGGGTGCCCATTGTAAACCTACCTTGTAAATCCTTACATATTTATATATCTTACATTAGATCTGTTTCTCTAGTGAGCACTGACTGATGCAGATTTTGGTACTGGGAGTGGCTCTTCAGAAACAGAATTTTAATGATGAAATTATTTAATGGCTTTGGTAATTCCTAGAGTTGGCTTTCTAATTGAGGAGACCTAAATACCATGGATTCTCCTTTAGATACTGTGAGGAATGTTGATAGTCCTTGGTATGAACACTTTAGAGTAGTATGCATTTTAGATCCACCTGATTATCCTAATTTACCACTTCTGAGATGTAAGGTGTTTAATGACACCATATATGACACTTTTGAATATTTTTAGCAGAGTGGGAAATATAATGGTGCTGGCTGGTTGCTCTTAGCATCTCTGAATAAACTAGTGAAGGAAAATAATGAGCTCAAAACATGTTTAGGAAATCTAAAATATTCTAATTGTAAGGACAAATTAATAAAGGAAAATAAAATGCTCAAAGATTCAAATTCCCATCTCTGGACACATATAAGGAATCAAAAATTGTCTAAGAGGGCTGGAGATGTAGCTCAGTGGTGCCATGCCTGCCTTGGTAGTGCAAAGTTCTGAGTTTGATCCCCAGTACAAAAAAAACTGTCTAAGGGTCCTGAAAGAATCTCATCTTCTGAGCCACAGGGCTGAGTCTGCAGAAACCCAAACTCAGGCCCTCATAATTTGATTGGCTGAAATGCAGCATAAATTTAATTTTCAGCCTTGAATGGTATCTGAAGTAAAGGTGAAGACAATGATTAGAAAAGAATAGGTTTATATAAATTGGGATGATCTTGATGAAGCTGAGGATGTTGAGCTCTTAGACTCTAATAAGGTTATTTTACCAGAGGAAGAGACGTCCCCACCCACAGTGTAAAGGCATCCTCACCCCACCCACTATGGTGTTGGCCTCTCCTAGAATGTGTACCCGAGGAAACTAGTCCTGCTTTGACCAGGCATGATAATGCTGACTCCTCAGGAGCCACCCGCACTTCCACTTTTGCTTCTAAGCCTATAACCAGGCTCAAATCCCAGAAGGCTCTTAAGGGTGAGACAGATAGTGTGACCCATGATAAGGGCTGCTATTCTCCCAAAGAACTTCTTCAGTTTTCTAACTCTTATAAGCAGAGGCCTGATGAGCACGTGTGGCATTGTATCTTACAGCTGTGGGATAATGGTGGCAAAAACATACACCTGGATCAGGCTCAGTTTGCCAATATAGGCCCATTAAGTAGAGATTATAAATTTAATGTTGCAGGTCATGGAGCAATGAAAGGTGTTAATAGTTTATTTGGCTGGTTGGCAGAAGTATGGATTAAAAGATGGCTTACTGTGAATGAGTTAGAGGTGCCTGATATTCTATGGTTAACTGTTGATGACAGGATTCAAAGGCTCAGGGAAATGGAAATCCTGGATAATGATGCCAAAATGCATGTCATGAGCACATTGCCAAAAGACCTCCCCAGCTCATTAGACTGCTTTCTGTGACTTCTACTGGCTGCATAGGAAGAACTCTGGAAGGCATTGTAGCTACACAATGAAATGAAGAGGTAGAGAAGTGTTATCAATATAAACGTTGGAATCAATATGAAAAATTATTCATTTGGACTCCAGATGCTAATGTGGACATGAAATAAGCTGGTTTAAAATCAGCTGAATGCCTTTCTTGTTGAAAGCCTCTGATTCGGTATTTGTCACTAAATGTACCCATCTGAGCTCACACTGTTCTGAAGCCATATGAATATTTGGGGTCTGAAGAGAAGCTGTATAAATGTAATGAACATGGAAGAAACTGTGGTGATTTCCAATTCTTTCAGAAGCATGCAAGGACAAAGGCTGAAGAGAAGCCCTATAAATGTGATCAATGTGGGAAATCCTTCTCTGATCTTAATGAAAGAACTCACCTTACAGAGAAGACCTTTATACATAAGAAAAATTTTAAAGTCTCCAGCACACTCATTGATGTTCAGATCCAAGAAAGAATTTACACTGGGGGAACCCTATGTATGTAAGCAATATGGGAAAGCTTTCTGCACACGATTGCCAAAGACATGAAAGAATTCACATGGGGGCAGTGGGGATTTTGCTCAGTAGTGCTGCTGCCTGCCTTACAAGCGCAAGGTTCTGAGTTTGATCCCCAGTACAGGAAAAAAAAAAAAAAGAGTTCACACTGGGGAGAAACCCTATGTGTGTAAGCAATGTGGGAAAGCTTTCGGTACACAGGGTCATTGTAAAAAACATGAAAGTATTCACACTGGGGAGAAACCCTATATATGTAAGCAGTTTTGGAAAGCTTTCAGCAACATGTTTGTCAAAGATACAAAAGAACTCAAATACTTGAAAGAGGTCTCACTGGGGAGAAACTTTATATATGTAAGTCTATTTTGAAAATCCTGTGAAAATTTCTCATGTAGGGAGACCTGTAGAAATAATTAATACAAAAAGCCTGATGTCAATATTTCTCCATAAAATTTGCAAAAAATACAGTGCTGCATACAGATATTCTAAAGTATGTACACTGTTTTTTTCAGTAAACCACTTACAAATAACTGGACTATATATCTGTAATGTTTAATATAAAATATTGAGTTGACATAGTTAGGTATTTTGTGTGTATTTGAGCTTAACACAGTCTTTAAATTAAGCTTGGTGAATTGAAATGTAGTTTTTACTTTCAAGTAGAGTTAGTATTTATATAAATTTTGTTTTGTCTTCATTTGGGAGGTATAAGCCATTAAAAACTTAATTTTGGTATAAACATTTATAAACCCTTAATTTTATTTGATTTTTAGTAATTATTGGGATTTTTGTGACTACATTTATTTAAATTTTTGTTGTGTATACTTTGTATTTTGTTTAACAAAAGGTGTTTTTTAATTTGATGCTATATTTTATATGAAGATGTTATATGTTAAGATATATTAAGATTATTGGAGACTTGTGAACATGTATTTTTGACAAATTTGAATTGTTTTCACACAGCTTCTAGATGAGCACATGTTATATTTTTCATATCATGACAAGATACCTGCTTATATTCCAACATTATTGTATATTATGTACATAGTTTTGCCTGTTTTCTTTCATATTGGAGCCAGTGTTATCATTTATATAAAATTTTCTTTTCTTTTAGGAACTGGGGATCGAACTTGCTTCTTTGTGCTTCCAAGGCAGTGGAACCACTGAGTTAGATCCCCAGCCCAAAATTTTATTTTCTTACCATGAAAAAGAAAAGAAATGTGAATCCTAGAATGGATTTGTCATACTAAACTTAATCCTCTACACTGGGGCAATCCAGAAAATATATCCTTCACTAATACCTTGAGAAACAGATTTGTGAGGGGAGCACCAGCATCCCTAAGGAGCCCTGACTTTGTTCTTTTTTGTATGCTAGACCTTACGGTGGGAGCCATGATTACTTAATTGGGAAAAGTAAGGGTAATGGGTTAACTGGATCTCAGAGTGGCAGGGGTCAAGTGGTAGTATTTAACCACCAGAGGCAATGTGCACGTGCTTACCATGACAAGGCAGCATTATTTAGAATGATCTGATATGTGTAGACCTATGGCATTGGATGATTAGCCACAGTGTTCCCAAAAGTGAAATAGTTAGGAAGCCTACTAAAATTTTACTAGATTTATATAATCAAAAAATTTAAGGCCAAATGAACAGAAACCTACTTCAAATTGTAGTAACAGAGAATCGTGGTCCCTGGACCAGTTCCCAGATTTGAGCCAGTTTGCAGACCAAGAATCTCTTGAATGATGGGGAGGCTGGGTGACCAAAATTTTATATGGTCAGTCTTTCATCCTTCTCCAAGGGGACCCAAGACCTTTTTTCAGGGTCACTGTACCTTGGTGGAAGGGAAATGATCAGACATTTTGGGGACCACTGGATACTGGTTTTGAACTAACTGACTCCAGGGGATCCAAAACATTATGGTGGTCCTTCAGTAAGAGTAGGGGGCCTGTGGAGGTCAGATGATAACAGATTTAGCAAACGTTCAATTCACAGTAGGTCTAGTAGGTCCTTGCATCCATCCTGTAGTTATTTTCCTTGTTTGAGGATGTGTAATTGGGATAGATATGCTTAGTACTTGGAAGAATCCTCCTCACATTGGTTTCTTAGCCTGTATTATGAGGGCTATTATGGTTGAAAAGACCAAATGGAAGCCATTAGATTTGTCTTTGCCTGGTAAAATAGAAAACGGATAGCAGTATCACATTCCTGGAGTGATTGCAGAGATTAGTGCCATCATCAAGGACTTGAAGGATTCAGGGGTCGTCCATCCCCAGTTAATTCTCCCATTAGGCCTGTGCAAAAGATGGGACGGTCTTAAAGAATGATAGTGGCTTACCATAAACTGAATCAAGTAGTGACTCCTATTGCATCTGATATACCTGATATGATTTCCTTGTTTGAGCAGATTAACACATCTTCTGGTACTTGGTATTAAGCTATTGATTTCACAAATATCTTCTTCTCCACAGCAATCTATAAGGCCTGTGAGAAACAATTTGCTTTCAGATAGCCATATCAGCAATACACTGTCCCACCTCAGGTTCATATTAACTCTCTAGCCCTGTGTCACAACTTAATTTGAAGAGATCGTGATCAATCCCAGAAAGTATCACACTTGTGATGATACTATGTTGATTGGACCAAGTGAGCAGGAGTTAGCAACTGTTATGGATTTGTTAGTAAAACATTTGCAAGCTTGAGGATGGAAAATAAATCCAACTAAAATTCAAGGTCCTTCTACCTCAGTGAAATTTCTAGGAGTACAATGGTGCAGATCATATAGAGATATCCCATCTAAGGTAAAGGATAAGTTGTTGCACCTTGTTTATCCTATAGTCAGAAAAGAGGCACAATGACTAGTGGGCTTATTTGGATTTTGGAGGCAACACATTCCTCACTTAGGTATCTTACTTCAGCCCATTTACTGAGTGATTTGGAAAGTTTCTAGTTTTGAGTGGGGCCTAGAACAAGAAGAGACTCTGCAAGAAGTCCATGCTGCTATACAGGCTGTTCTGCTACTGGGACCATGTGATCCAGCAGATCCAATCGTACTTGCAGTGAGGGTGGCAGCTAGAGATGCTGTTTGGAGTCTCTGTTAGGCTACCATAGGTTAATTGCAGCATCAAAGGTGAATCCTTTAGGATTTTGGAGCAAGGCTCTACCATCATCTGCAGACAACTCCTCTGAAAAACAGCTCTTGGCCTGATACTGGACCTTAGTGAAAAATGAATGCTTACTGAGTTGCCTATCATGAGCTGGGTGTTGTCTGATCCACCAAACCATAAAGTGGGACATACACAGCAACAGTCCATCATTAAATGAATGTGGTATATATGTGATTGAGCCAGAGCAGGTCAAGAGGGCCTGAAGTAAGTTACATGAAGTCGCTGCCCAGATGCCCATGGCTCGTACTCTTGCTATATTGCCTTCTATCTCCCAGCATGCACTTGTGGCCTCATGGGGTGCACCATATGATCAGCTGCTAGAGGAAGAGAAAGCTGGGTCTTGATTTATGGATGGTTCAGCATGTTATGCAGGCACCATGCACAAGTGGACAGCTGCAGCATTATAGCCCCCTTTCAGGACATTCCTGAAGGACAGTGACAAGGGGAAAACCTTCACAGTGGGGAGAACATTGGGCTGTGCACTCAGTGGTACATTTTGCCTGGAAGGAAAAATGGCCAGCTGTGTGACTATATACTGATTCTTGAGCTATAGCCAATGGTCTGGTCAGGAACTTTAAAGGAAAATGACTGAAAAATTGGTGACAAAGATATTTGGGGAAGAAATATGTGGATAGACCTCTCCATATAGGCAAGGGATGTAAAAAATATTTGTCTCCCATGTAAATGCTCATCAAAAAGTGACCTCAGCAGAAGAAAACTTTAACAATGAAGTGGATAGGATGACCTGTGGATAGCAGTCAACTTCTTTCTTCAGCTATCCCTGTCATTGCTAAGTGGGCTCATGAACAGAGGGCATGGCAGGGATGGAGGTTATGCACGGGCTCAGAAAATGGACTCCCATTCACCAAAGCCGATCTGCATATAGCCACTGCTGAACACCCAGTATTTCATCAGCAGAGACCAACATTGAATCCAAGATATGGCACCATTCCCTAGGGTTATTTGCCTGTGACTTGGTGGCAAGTTGATTATATTGGACTGCTTCCATAGTGGAAAAGACAGTTCTTTGTCCTTACTGGCATAGAATCTTATTCTGGGTTTCGATTTACCTTCTCCACACATAATGTTTCTGCCCAAACTACCATGTGTGGACTCACAGAATGCCTTATCCATCATGGTGGAATTCCACATAGCATTGCTTCTGACCAAGGAATACATGTTACAGCCAAAGGCTCAAACTCATGGAATTTACTGGTTTTATCCTGTTCCTCACCATCCAGAAGCTACTGGATTGATAGAAATGTGGCGTGGCCTTTTTAGGATACAATTACAGTACCAGCTAGATGGCAATAGCTTTCAGGGATGGGAAAAAGTGCTTCAAAAGGCTGTATATACTTTTAATCAGCATTCACTATATGGTACTGTGTCTCCCATAGCCAGGATTCACGGGTCTCTGTGAGCTAAATTTCTGCTTCCCATTTTGCAAACTTATGTTCTGCTCCACTAGAATTTTTAGTCCCAAGGGGGAAAGTACCAGGAAGTACTATAATGATTCCACTGAACTGAAAGTTAAAACTTTCCCCTGGTCATTTTGGTCTCCAAGTAAACAAGTTAAAAAAAGAGTTATGTTGTTGGCAAGAGTGATTGACTCTACTTTTTTGTCTGAGAAATATCTGTTCATTTCAGATGCCCATTTTTTGATTGGGTCCTTAAATTTGGGAGGTCTGATTTTTAAAAATTCTTTATATATTCTAGATAGTACACCTTTGTCTGAGGAACTGCTGGTGAAAATTTTTTCTTACATTGTGGGTTGTCTCTTCACACTGTTGGTGGTTTCACTTGCTGCGCCGAAGCTTTTTAATAAGAAGACATCCCACTGTGCTATTTCACAGGCAATTGAGGTTTTATTCATAAAATCTTTTCCTACACCAATGTCTTCAAGAGTTCTACCTAACCTGTCTTCCAGCTGGTTTAGTGTTTCTGTTTTAATATTTAGATCTTATTCTATTTCAATTTCAGTTTAGTGCATGGTGAGAGATATAGGTCTAATTTTTATCTTTAGCAAGTTAAAACTCAATGTTTCCAACATCATTTTTTTAAAAGAGGCTTTCTTCCAGTGAGGGTATTAGGCTCCTTTGTTGAATATGAGGTGGCTGAGTGTTTCTGGAGTTGTTTCTGCATCTTTTAATCTGTTCCACTGGTCCTTCTGTTTCTCTGACAATACCATGCTGTTTTATTTTGTTACCAGGGATTGAATTTGGGTCCTTGTGTTTGTGAGGCAGGTGCCTGTACCACTGAGCTAAATCCCCAGCCCAGTACCATGCTGTTTTTATCATAGTAGCTTTCTAGTATAGTTTCAAGTTGGGGATTGTGATACCCCTACCTTCTCTTTATTGCCTAAAATGGCTTTTGCTATTCTTGGTCTATTCTCATTCCAAATGCATTTTTGTACTGTTTTCTCAAGGTTGGTGAAGTATGCTGCTGGAATTTCAATAGGGATTGCATTGAATCTATATCGCAGTTTTGGGAGTATGGCCATTGGTTCTCCCTTCCTAGGAGCAAGGGATGTCATTCCATTTTCTGATATCCTATTTAATCTCTTTTATCAGAATGCTGTAGTTTTCAGAGTATAGGTCTTTGATTTCTTTCATTAGGTTGATCCCTAGATATTTCAATTTTTTTGGATGCTATTGTAAATGGAATAGTTCACCCCATTTCTCTCTCAATGAGTATGTTTGTGTACAGGAAAGCCATTAATTTTTGTGTGTTGACCTTGTATCCAGCTACTTTACTGAATTTGGTTTTAAGATTAGAAGACTTTTGGTGGAGTTCTTGGCATCTTCTATATAGAGTATCATGCCATCTGCAAATAATGACAAATTGCTGTCTTTATTTCCTATCTTTATTCCTTGTATTTTTTTCTCTAGTCTAATTGTTATGGCTAACATTTCCCAAACTGTATTAAACAGGAGTGGTGAAAGTGGACATCCTTGTCTTGTTACTGATTTTTTTTTCGAGACAGGGTCTCACTATGTAATTGAGACTGACCTGGAACTCACTGTGTAGCCCAGGCTGGTCTTGAACTAACAGCAATGCTCCTGCCTCAGCCTCCCCGAGTGCTGGAATTACAGGCATGCGCCACCACACCCGGCTTCTTGTTCCTGATTTTAGTATGAGTGTTTTCACTTTTTGACCATTTAGTATGATATTGGCTGTTTATTTTCATAGTTGGCTTTTATCAGATTGAAGTAGAGATTATCTATTCCAGTTTTTTGTAGTTTTTGTCATAAATATGTGTTGGATTTTTAATGTTTTAGTTTACTGGTACAATTTAGGTATACGATACAGTTACATTAATCATTGGGATCTTGTACCTTTTTTTTCAGCTCACAGAGTGTTTATTGTGGGCCCATGTGGTGGCTGTCTCCTGGACCCTGAAGTTTGCTGGGTCCTGAAGGGTCTGGGGCTCTTCTCTGTGTAGGTGTCAGCTGTGAGCTGGACTGGGTTCAGGGAGAGGATGCTCTTAGGTCCTGGGCTGGCTGGAAGTGGCCATGTTCATGGAACTGGGAGCCTTGGTCCTGTCCAGCTAGCCTGGCCTGGGTGGGGAGGGTGTCCATTGTGGAAGGAGGGCCTCAGGGCTGGGAAAGCCTTCTGTGGCCCTAGAGGCCTGTCATTGCATGGGCTACAAAGGTGACTTTGTAGTTCTAATTCATGTCCCCCCAGAGCTGTAGCAGGGTGGACAGCATGAGTGACTGGTCTGGGTTAAAGGCTGCAGGCGGCACCCAGGAGACACTGATGGTCTTGGTCTGGCCTCAGTCCATGGAGCTGCTGGAGGGCTTGAGGGAGAAGCCCTCGTGCTGCAACCACTCAATTCCATCTAGAATGAACTCCACAGGCTTCTGTAGAGATGGCTGTGTGGTACAGATGCAGCCCACCTGCAGCTCCCTGGTAGCAGGTCGGGCTGGCTGGTCTTTTTTGAGCTGGATGTAGTTCAGGGTCAGCAGGATGGGCTTCTTCTCCTCAGGCTTCTCTCTGCTCAGTGTTGGAGGCTAGGATGACTGTCAGTGACTCCACGGACATGTCCAGGGGTTCCCACCTGCCACAAACATCATGTGTTCGCGGGCTGCACCCTTCAGCTGGATCTGGTGAGAGAATTTCTTGTCGAAGAGCAACACCTGGAGCTAGTTGGAGAAGTACAGGCTCTTGTGGTTGGGGCTGAAGGTCACAATGAAGTCCTGCACCTTCCCAGGGTCCATGATGCTGGCGATCGGGACCATGCTGAACACACTCCGGCTGCTGTGGTTCTGTGTGCCCACGAAGTCCAACCTCTGGGGCTGAGTGGTGAACAGCTGCCACAGCTCCTGCTGGGTGGAGGCACTGGAGCTGGAGAGGCTGTCCAGCCACATGGAGAACTTGATGAGGAGTGAGGAGTCCTTCTGTAGCTTGAAGCCCGTCAAGACAGACTTTCTGATTATATGGTTTTTGTCCTTGGCTCTATTAAGATAGTGTATTACATTTATTGAATAGTGTATATTGAACCATCCCTGCATCCCTGGGGTACATCCCGTTTGAGGCCTGAATTTGGTTAATTCGGGGGTCTTCTATGTAGAGTATCATGCCATCAGCAAATGATTATTTTAACTTCTTTCTTTTCTATACCTTTTCACT
>NW_022900951.1:55484095-55503079 GCF_012274545.1 Fukomys damarensis | reverse complement strand
TCTCTCTCTCTCTCTCTCTCTCTCTCTCTCTCTCTCTCTCTCTCTCTCTCTCTCTCTTTCATTCTTTCTCTTATTGCTCTGGCCAATCTTCCCAGAAGCATATTAAAGAAGAGTGGTGATAGTGGATATCCTTATCTTGTTCCTGATTTTAGCATGAAAGATTTGAGTTTTGACCATTTAATATGATGTTGGCTGTTGATTTGTCATAGAAGGCTTTTATCGGATAGAGGTAAAGATCTTCTATCCTAATTTTATAGGGTTTTATTATAAATGGGTATTGAACTCTGTCAATGCCTTTTCTGCATCTATTGAGGTGATTATTCAGTTATTGTCCTTGGTTCTGTTAATGTGGCGTATTATATTTATTGAATTGCACATGTTAAACTATCCCTTCATCCCTTAGATGAATTCTACTTGCTTATGGTGTATGATTTGCTGCATTCTGAATGCTATTGTTTTATTGAGGATTTTTGTATCTATTTTTATTAAGAAGATTGGCCTGTAGTTCTCTATTTTGGTTGGATCCTTGCCTCATTTTGGTATCAGGGTAATGATTGCTTCAAGGAATGACTTTGGCAGTATTGCTTTCCTTTCAATTTCATTAAAGGGTTTGAGTAGTAGTAGCATTAGATTTGGTCTAAAGTTCTTGCAGAATTTAACAGTGAATCTGTCAGGACCTGTGCTTTTCTTTGATGGCAGTTTTAAAAAATTATTTCTTCAATTTCATTAACCGATACTGTATTACTTAGAATTTTTATATCTTCTTTATTCCACTTTGGTAATTCATATGTATCTAGGAATCTGTCCATGTCTTCTGAGTTTTCCATCTTATTAGAATACAGGTTGTCATAGTAGATATTGATGATCTTTTATAGAATCTATTGTGATTTTCCCCTTTCAATCCTAATTGCATGAATTTGGGTCTTTTCTTTCCTTTTTTCATAAGGAATTTCCTTCTGAAGTTCCACTGACTATGTTACAATATCTATCATGCTTTCCTTGCAATTAATTACTTGTAAATGGAAAAACAGATGACAGAATGCTGGAAAGTGAGAAATGCATTATAACAGAAAACTCAGATGTAAAGAATATTTTAGAAAGCTTTTACCATACAGTAATAAACCACCAAGAAATTCACCTGGAAGAAAAAACAAAACAAAACAAAGGTGTATGCAATCAATGTTAATGAGAATTAAAATGTACATTATCTTTTTAAAGAGTAAATAGTAGAAAGCAATAAAATGACACTCATTCTTTGGCCCCTTGTATTCCACAGTATAAGTGTATTTAGATTAATGTGAAAATGAATGTTTGTCCCTTACCTACAATTGTTAACAGTCTCAAAATAACAAGCAAAATGTAACTACTGGCAAACCCTTTGGGAGGTAGCCAGTGTGTTATAAATTTCATTGGATTAGAAATATTGCTATAATTTAGGGTGATGAACCAGTCTCTGCAGTTATTCTATCTGTACTTCACTTGAATTTCAGCCCAATCATAATTATGAAGCACTCAGATTATGTAAAAAAATAATTTCCTACCCATGTTCTTAGCCTGAGGAAGTTAATGAGGATAATAGTGTTTTAACCTTTATTCTTATATATATATTAGGGAAAAATCACAGAGGATAGTTAAAACACCCACATTAAAAAAGAAGGAAGAAATCAACTAATTACCAAATAGAGTGAATTGCTTCTCATTTTGTAAGAAAAGAATATTTTGAGTGTATAAAATGTACAATGATAAGAGAATTTAAAAGTTAAATAGTTTACTATTTCACAATGGAATATCATTAATCAGGAATAGAACACTAAAAAGAATAGATGAAAATAGATACAACAAAAAAGGCAAAGTAAGTTTATATATTATTTAGAAAAGTAAAACAATTTGTATAGTGTGGTACAATTTGCCTCATTTTAGCTAAATATATAAAGAGGTATAGACATAGTAAAATCAGATATTAGTTGACTACAATAATGACAAAATACAGAAAAAGTGCTATTAAAGCAGAAATATATTGGTATTAAAGGCTGCATTTGACTACAGTTCTCTTAGTTCTTGTAAATGATCACACAAAATAAAGAGATGAATAAATCCAAAGTCTTCTGAAAAATTAACAACTATGTTATTGCCTGCCCAGTAAAATGTCTTCTTGATACACATATTTTCTGAACTTTTTCTTGTAAGTGCCCTTTTCCTTGTAATTGCTCTTTTTCACAGAAATCAACAAAGCACTGGGAAGAACCTTTCACATTTAGCCAGTTAACCTTAATGTAAAATATTTAAATGGTTTTAGTATTTCTCCCAGAAAAACAAAACAAAACAAAACAAAGCAGAACAAAACAAAACAAAACTTTCACCCTGTGGTTGGATCAGAGGATGATGATATACAGGCTTATAAACCTGTGAGTAGCTTTTCAAGCTATGCTACTTTAGCACAACAACCATCGTCATGAAACGTGTAGAACTACCAGGTGTAAGGGCCAATGAAATTAATAGTGAATACTGTTCTCTTAGGACAGTGGAGTTTCTTATTTGGTTAAGATGTTCTATATTATAAATCACGAAGTTATAAATATATTTATATTAGTATGTTGTATTAAAAGGTTATATGCTTGCAAAGTTGAAAATGTATTTCATTTTGTTTGATAACAGTAAACTATGAGTATATACTTAGTATAAGCCAAGTTCTATTTTACTTATAGTACATTTAGTATCTCATTTAATTTTCCAAACCCCCATTTCACAGATGAGAAACTAAGGTATAATGATGTTCGGTAATTTGGTCTTACACGGAGTGTTTGAAATTCCCAAATCCTGGCATTTACCACTACAAAATCCTGCCTAATTTTAATAAATATTGCTTAAGCAAGTAATATATGAGAGAACAGTGCCAGGCAATGGAACAACAGTGTTGGACAAAAATAAATAGCATCTGGATTTCATAGAACTTGTAACTTAGAAGAGCAGAGAAACGTTTATTAAACAATCAAAGATTGAAGTGTAACTTTGACAAGATCTATTAAAGAGAAGTAGTGGAGTATTTGATCTAGTCCAAGAGCTAACAAGATTTTCTGAGAATTCTCTAGCTGAAATATGAAAGATGAATAGTATCTAGGTGAAGGAGCACAGGGGAAAACTTTACAAACAGATGAAACAACACATGCAAAATCTTTGTCATAGAAGAAAATATGACATTTGAGGAACTTAAAGATCATTTGAGCAGTTTTCAGTAGTGTTGACAATGAGAGGGGGAATAGTATGAGACAAAGCTACACATATCAACAAAGGCCAGATCAAGTCAGATCTTACAGACTATATAGAAAATTTTGCTTCAAATTTAAGAACTGTGGGAATCCAGTGACAAGTTTAAGGAGAATTGACATAATGAGATCACAATTTAAAAAATAATCTAGCAGTTAAGTGAAAAATAAGTTATTTTGCTTCAACTAAGTTGGCATTTCAACATAAGATTCTTAATACCTGTAACTCAAACTCCACTGTCTACCAAGATTAACCATGAATAAATTTTATAAATGAATGTACAGAATTTAGAAAATAGGAAGACTATGAAAAAAATCTGGAGGTACAAAAATCTTTTTTTTTCCTAGAAAGAGAGAGAGGTAGTTGAAGGATAATACATTTATTTGTTTGTTTATTTATTTTTCATTGAGCTTATTGGTACTTTTCAGGTATACAGCACAGTTACATTAATCATTAGGAACTTGTACCTTAACATGACAGGTGTTGGTTCTCATTTTTTCCCTTTCCCCTACCCTCCCTTCACCCCCTCCACCTTGCCCTATTTACAAAGACTTTGTTTTCATGTTTTCCTTTTCTCATATTTTTTCTTTTCCCTTATTTCCTTTGCCCTACCCTTCCCACTTACCCTACTCCTTTAGCCCTTTTCTTCCTATTTCACGTTATCAATTATACAATTTGAATCTTATTTACACTTTTAGTTTTTCACACCAGAGAAACTGTTTGGTATTTACACGTGTGTCCTATTTATTTCACTTGAGTATGGCCTCAATATGCATCCATTAAGCTATAAATGACTCTAGTTTCTCATTCTTTATGGCTGAGTAGTATTCCATTTTATAGAAAAACCACAACTTCTTTATCCAGTTTCCCATTGATGGGCAATTGGACTGTTTCCAAGTTTTAGCTATTATAAACTGTGATGTTATAAACATGGGTATGCATATATTTCTATGGAATGATGAAGGATAATACATTTATCTCACTGATGTGCACAGAATTCTTTACTCACTTCAAGCAACAGTTCTTTAGTATATAATATTCCAAGGCACAGATAATATTTTCGGCACTGAAATGTATAGTTGATCATGAAGTGTATTAACTTTCTCTGCTTCACAACAAAGCAAGATTTTGGCTGGGCTGCATTCTTATCTGGGTTGTACTCAGAAAGGATTAACTTAAGCTCCTTCTGAAAATTGTAAAATGTATTTATGGTTGTAGAAGTCATGGCAGCTTGCATTTTTAAAATCAGCAATGACAGAAATTCAAGTCTCTGATGTCTGTGCCTTCTTTTTATGTATATGTGTGTGTATTTATTTATTTATTTGATACGGAGGATCAAACTCGGCCCCTTGAGCTTTCAAGGAAGGCAGAGGAACCAGTAAGCCAAACCCCTGGCCCAGCCTTCTTTTTAAAAGTCTTAATTTATTAAGTCACTCCTAACAAGGAAAATGTCTCTTTTTGCCAACATAAAGTCAACAGATTAAGGAATGTAATTATATCTTCAAAATCTACTTTTCTCTGCCCTATAATAAAAATTAATCAAGGAAATGACATTCCATCACCTTTGCCATATTTTATTTGTTTGAAACGAGCCAAATTGAGAAAGAGGAGTTAATTATACAAGGGCATGACTCACTGGGAATCACCTAGGCTGTCTCTCAAGCAGTTTTCAAAAAATCTTTAAAGAACAGGTATTATACAGGCAATATTTTTATTTCCAACAGAAATAAGTTAGTCAAAAATGTAAATATTTTATAAAATAAAAAATTTTAAATTCTAAAGAGTTAATAGTTCAGACTAGAAATCTTAATAGAGATTTAAAGCAATTTGATTGAAATGTAATAAAACATTCTTGGCAGAATAAGGAATAGATAAAGCTTAGGTCTGACACCATGCAAAGATTTCCACTGTTTATAATTTATTATATATTATAATAGAAAATCAACTAACACAATGAAAAACAAAAATAAATTAAAAGCCTAAGAATTAAAAAGGAGATCAATAAATTGTCATTACTTGTAAATAAAATGATTTATGTATGTAAAATCTCAGAATTTACAGAAAAAATTTTATGTAAAAATGCAAATACCAAATCTATTGATTGATACCATTTTAAAGGTCAAACCATAGCAAAGGACGCTAGGGATGGAGGGAGAAGGAATTTTCCTCTTCTTGCCCACACACATCTGGTGTTGCTTCCATTCTGTGGTCCCAGGATAGATGGATGCAGATCATAGTTTCAATGCCACAGATGCTCACTGTTCCTAATGAGACTTAGTTGATTTTCATGAATGAATGAATGTTTCATTTATGTTCTTAGGGGAATTTCTGGTGATTTTATGTGATTTTTAAAATAAATTTTCTAGATGAGTGGTTGTTTTACTGGAGAGAGTGTCCAAAGAGCTCCTTATACTACTATCATACAAGTTCCACTCCTTATGTTATTTTAAAGACTAAAAATAGAAGGTTTCATATTATAAAACAGATTTCTGTGAGTTAAGACATACAATGACTAGGTCTGTATTATAGCTTTGTTGGGAAACTGAAGCCACAATTCTCTCACTTCTGGGTCTTTAAACTTTTTTTATATTGAAAAGTGTTTTATTCTATTTATTGGTACATGTTTGTAGTACATGTTGATTACATTCATTATGGGGAGTTGTTTTTTCTTAAATTTAGTTCTATTCACCAAGATTTATTCACATAATCACATTTCATTTTAAATACCAATATTTTGGTGAGTGATCTTTGCTTTTTCAGTTTTAGATTTGGAAGCTCTAAATTTATATTAATATATAATTTATGCTTATGAGAATATCCCATAGATAATATAGATTGGCAATTACAGCAGAGAACTAAAAGTCAGATTTCTCTACTCTTCATCCCTTCATTCTCATTTTAAATATGAATCTAGGGCATATTAGAAATTACTCCAACTTCACTAGGTCATTCAGCTTCAAAAAGGAATGAATAGTACAATGCTCAATGAATAATGCTAATGCATTTGTTTCTGTGTAAACTACTGTAATTATTTTATTTTAAAAATATGTGTATATCTCTTATACTTTAAAAACATGCCCATTAAGTAAAATCTTGTATACATGGATAAATTATTTTAATAACACACACATATTTATTTTTTTCCTTTTTAATAATAGCCAAAGCTATGATATTGGGAAGATGGAGAGGAATTTTATTGGGCCAGAAATGCTGGTAAGGATCACATTAAATATTGGAGAAATAGATTGAAGAAATACAGTTTATGTTGTTGTTATAAAGTTATAATAGCCTCCTATTTGTGAGATTATCTATTGAGCATATCATTTAATATCTTAGTACATTATTTTCTATAGAATTTATATAATATACTGTAAAAATTCATAATCTACTCATGAGTTAATAAATGTAAAGCACTTTGGTCAATGTTTGGCTACCTAAATTTTAGCTTTTATTATTTCATTTTAAAAGATTCCAGGTAGCCTATCAACCATCCAGATTCAACATTTTTGGGTATTAAAATTAATATTTAAGCTGGGCATGGTAGCACAAGTCTATAATCCCAGAACGCTGAGGCTGGAGGTTTGCAGATTCACATTCCCCTGGACAAATTAGCAAGATCCTAACTCAAACTAAATTTTTAAAAAGGGCTGTAGGTGTAGCTCAGTACCAAGGCCCTGGGTTTAATCTACAGTACCAAAAAATGTTCGTATTTAAACAAACAAAATGTGATTATGTTATAAATCTGATAAAATCACTATATAGTATAATGTAACAGAAATTTTGAATTTCCGTCTCTCTTCATACCATTACAGTATACAAATAAAAATGTAATTGAATATCTATATTATGTATCTAGCACTGTAATATATGGGGACTAAAGCAGAAACAAAATGCAGCATTTACCCTTAAAGAAGTTTATGTTTAAAGGATTAAACTAGTACAAATGAATATAAAATTGCCATGCCTTAGTTTTAGTACTTTAAAATTGGGGATGGTAAGATATTTTAATGTTAAAAACTATTAAGAAAATATATCAACACAGATATGTTAAGTTTAAATAAGCCAAAGATATAGCTATTACTATAAGATTTTTAGTATTTTGAATGGGGTAATAAAATGATGAGATATATCTCGAGACTATGTGCTTGCTTAAGGAAATGCTATTTTGTAAGGATAACTTATGTCTGAGAAGATGTCCCTTATTGTCTAAGTGCTAGTCAACTGTTCTGTTGTAGTTTAACCCTCAGCTGAATGCTTTTTTCTATTTTTAATTATAGGCTAAAACTCTACGGTTCTTAGCCACTGTTTATTTGGATTGGGATGACAGAGTATATTACAAGGCCCTCAACACTATAATTCTAGCAAACAAGGTATAAGAAGTTTTTACTTTTGAATATTGACTTAATACATTTTGAGTGTTTTGATTCACATTTTGAAATTCAATTTAGACATTTGCTTCAGTCTTCCTTAAAAAACACATTGTTACAATCTCTTTTATAGCACAGAAAGGTAAAATACAAAATTGCTGTGATCTGAATGTTGTATTCCTCAATTTACAAATTTATATGTTGAGCCGGGCGTGGTGGCATACTCTTGTAATCCCAGTTCTTGGGAGGCTGAAGCAGGAGGATCACTGTGAGTTCGAGACCAGCCTGGGCTACATAGTGAGTTCCAGGTCAGTCTCAACTACATAGTGAGATACTGTCTCAAAAAAAAACAAAAAACAAAAAACAAAAAACCAAACCAAACCAAACCAAAACCAAAACCAAAAAAACCCCCCACAAATTTATATGTTGAAATCCTAACACTCAAGATGACAATATTAAATAGGGACTTTGGGAGCTGATTAGACCATAAAGGCAGACCTCTTTGGAATGACATTACTGTCCTTAGAAGAGGATCAAGGGAGGCTTGGTTGCCTTTTCTACCATGTGAGGATACATGTTGCGAGAAGGCCAGTCTCTGAGAGAGTCAGGCCCTTACCAGATGCTGAATCTGCATCTCTGAGTCTAGCCTACCTTTTTGTCTTCTTAAGCTTTTGGTGAAGTTCATTTCACTGATTTATAAACATTTTCATCATGCTATTACTCATGAGTCTAAGAATTTTTCACTAAGCTATAGGTACTGAAAGTATTTTCCTGCCTCTTTTAACAAATTTTATATTTAAATTTATAATCCTTTTGATTTAAGTTTTAAGCTTTAAAAAATTTACTTTTTTTGCTTATGAATATTTAACTACTCTTGAACCTTTTATTGAAAACATTGTCTTTCCACCATTGAATTGCTTTTGCATCTTTGTAAAAAATTAGTCAGCCATATTTCTGTTGGTCTACTTCTAGGTTTTCCTTTTCATTGATCTATGTGTCTTTTCCATCATCTGCTACCATACTGTCTTGATTACTATAGCTACATAATAAATCTTGAAAGAATAGAGTAATTATTCTACTTTATTCATCTTTATCAAAATTGTTTAGCTAATGTAGTTCCTTTGCTTTTCAATATAAATTTTTAGCAAATCTTGTCTGTATATAAAAAGAAGTCATGTGGGGTAATTATAAACTTATTTTCTTATTTGTTTTTGTTGTGGTGAGATACCTGTAACATAAGATTTATTAAGTAACATTTGGCTTCGATAAAATTAATTTTTGCTTCAAAGGAAACCATTAAGAAAGTAAAAATGTAATTCATAGGGCTCCTTCAACCAAATGGGAGAAAATATTTGGAATTCATATAACTAATATTTTTATTATCTAGAATATTATGCAAAAAACTCATTACTCAATGAAAAGACAAACAACTCGAATGTAAATGAGCCAAGGATTCAGACATTTTTTCAAATAATATATAACAATGGCCAATAAGTGCATGAAAAGATACTTAATATCATTAGTTATTAGAGAATGAAAATAAAAAGCATTATGAAAAAAGTTTCACATTCACCAGTATAGTTCTCCTTCTTTTGTTGTTTTTAGGATTGTCTTAGCTCCTCTTGATATCGTGTATTTTCATATTTTAATGCCAGTTTGATGATTACTGTACAAAAGGTGATAATTTTATAGAGTGTTCTATTGAATTTGTTGATCAATTTTGGAATTATTGCCATTGTAATGATACTAAGTCTTAAAATATAAGATTTTTTGTTTGTACCGGGGATTGAGCTCACAACCTGGCACTTGTGAGGCAAGCATGGAACCACTGAGCTAAATCCCCAGCCCTACAGGAACGTTTCTTTAGATTTTCTTTAATTTCTTTCAACAATGTTTTGAGATTTTCAGTATGTAATTCTTGCCTTTAATGTTATAATTATTGCTAGGTATTTTATTCTTTTTGATGATTTTGTAAATGTAATTATTTTCTTAACTTCACTTTTGTATTGTTCACTATAGTATATAGAGGTATAGCTGAGTTTTCAAATACTGATATTGTTTGCTCCAACTTTTCTAAACTTGTTTTTTTAAAATAGGTTTTTAGTGGATTCCTTAGGGTTTTCTTATCATTTGCAAGAAGAGATAGGTTTTATGTCTTCTTTTCCAGTATTTATGACTTTTGTATTTTTTTTTGTTTGTTTCTCTATTGCCTGGCAAGAATGTCCATTAGAATGTTAACTAGAAGTAGAAAGAACAAACGTACTTTTTGTTTCTGGTTTTAGGGTAGAGCATTCAACATTTTACATTTAAGTATGGTGTTCTCTGTGTCTTTTCCAGATACCTTTGATTAGGTTGAGGAAGCTCTCTTCATTCTTAGTGTTTTGAGAATTGTATAACCACTTCAAATAGCATTACTTGACAAAGTTGAATTTGATCATACCTAATCACCCAGCAACTTCATTCCTCATTATACTATGGAGGAAGCTCTAGCATTTGTGTACTAGAAGTGTATAGAATGTTCATATTAGGATTATTCATAATAGTAGTTGGGTTAGAAAGAACTCAAATACACTACCAAGGTGGAACTGGTAAATAAATTGTGACATATTCATTCACCAGTCCTCAAAGTCTAGCATGTATAAGTATTATCTTGAGTGCTTGCTAAAACACAGTATGCTTATTAAATTGCTAAACAGGCACTAAAGCTTATATTGAAATGGAAACTTTTCATAATGCAAGTTGTGTTAGTCAACTTCTTATTACTGTAACAAATACCTGAGATAAACCAATTTAAGAAGAGTAGAGGTTTGACTCACAGGTTTAGAAGTTTCAATCATCTGTGGTCAGTTGACCAGTTGCTTTTGGGCCTGTTGCAGGGTATTACATCATGTTGGGGGAATGTGGTAGAGGAGGCCTATTCACCTCATGGTGGTGGTGGTAGGAGATGGCGGGGAGAGAGTTAATAGGGTACCAATATCTCCTTCAAGGTTATATCCTCATTGATGTAACTTCCTGCAACTAGGCTCTACTTCCCAGTAGCACCATAGGCTGAACCCTTTAACACATGGAGCTTTGGGGAACATTTAAAATCCAAACTCCAACATTCTGTAAACTGTATATCTTTTCTTGAAACAATGTTTCAATATGTAGTACAGGTTGACCTTAAATTCACTATGTAGCCAAGGCTGGCTTTGAACTCATAGTGATGCCCCTACCTCAGCCACCTGAGTGCTGGGTGTATGCAACCATGCCCAGCTCTATCTATGCTTTATATACTTGGGTATGTTTATTATATGATACACTTAACATTTTATTATATTATCTTTGGAAGTTACAGGAAACCAGTGTAATAATATTCAGGCCCAGGATAGACTGAGCTTCAAGGGAGGCAGTATATTATATTGGAAAGATTATGATCTTTAGACTCAAATAAATCTGAATTCAAATTTCAGCTCTATACTTACCAGCTGTGTGATCATAGGTAATTACTTAGGTCTATATGGGTCTCAGGCTATTCAACACCTACCTTGTGTATTTGCTATACCCGAGGGCTGTTTCTCAATAACTGCTGGTAAAAAGAAAAAAAGAGCAAGCAAAAATCTAGGGGAAAATGAGAAACATCAGTGAGAAAAGTGACAGAAAAGACAAAGATGTTGATATTAGGGAGAAAGTTGATAGATTTAACAGGCAATCATTCATGACTTCTGAAGGTATAGTTTCAGAAGGCAGAAAAATGAACAACAGTACAAATGTTTATAGAAGCAAAGACATAATAATATGATGGAAGCAAAATGTTCATTCCTTGGAGTTGTTCAGTGATGAAATCTAGGAGAAGAATAGGAAAACTTCTGAGAGTATGTTAGATGCTGTCAAAATATGGAAAATTCACACATCTCTGGAGGTATATGAGAGTTGAACTCAATATATATTCATTGTGTCTGTAGGAAAGTTGGTTAGTATAGTTTGCTGAGTGTCCTCAAAAGATCCATGTGTTAAAGACTGTTGCTAGCCCAAGGCACTATTGGTCAATGGTAGGATCTTTAGAATATGGAATTAAGTGAGAGTTTTAGGTCATTGGGGATCTGCCTTTGAAGGGAATTGTGGGACTGTCATCTCTTCTTCCTTCTATATCTATCTTGTGTCCTGGCCATGATGTGAACTGGCTTTCTCTGTCATGTGCTCCCTCCATGATGTACTGCCTTGTCACAGGCCTGAAAACAACAGGGTCAAGTGACTATGAAATTAAACCTTCAAAATTGTAAGCAAACAAACCTTTCTTCTCATTAAGTTATCTCAGGTATTTAGTTACAGTAACAGAAAGGTGACCAACACAATGGTAATGCCATAGTTAACATTGGTAACCTTAGTCCATTCTTTGTATTGATGTCATCTATATTTGCTAGCCTTTTAAATGCCAGTGATTACTTCCCTAACTTTCCATTCTTAAGGCATCTCACACATGAATAACTATAATTATTTGCAGAGCATGAACCCAATGAATATAGTGTTCATGTAAAGGCTAATTGACGTTGTAGAGAAAAGAGTTCCATTCTGTGGGCCTAGGTTGAACTTTTGATATTAGCTACTTGTTTAAAGGTATACTTTGTAAGGCAAAAGTGGAGCCAGGTAAGAAAATACAGATGGCTTAGGGCCAGCTGGCAGTGATTTGGAAACATCATTCTGAGAATATTATTAATAGTAGACATTACAGGGTTATCCTACTATTTCATTTTACCATTGCTTTCAAAGATACTTATTTACTAAAATATCAAAAGAAAATAATCTTATCTGAATTTTGAGGTTTCACTCATCAACAGTGTGGCCCAGGGATCACACAATTTAATTATTGACCTTGCCATTAAATGTTTGTCATGCCATAGAAATGTTTACATGTTCTTTTCCTCATATTATTTTCTTTAGATGGCATAAAATGTGGGAAAATAGCCTCAGGGATAGACCAGATGTTATTATGTGATTTTTTATAATTTTGATTTCCTTTGATCTAGAGTCAGCATGCAGTAGTTGAATAAAACATGCAATTGCTTGAAAATTGTCTTTTAAATCCCAGTTGTAATATAATTTTGATGTCTTTGTTTAAAATAGGAACATTTAAATCCAGCTGGGCTTTTCTTAAAGATGAGAATCTTCTTGAAAGGCAGAGCGACTAATGAAGAACTTCTTGAAGGTATCTCTGTGTGTTGAAGCACTATTTGAAATATCACCACCAGTTTGTTGAAGATAAGATCTTTTTTAGTACACTAACAATACGTATAATTTGGTGGTAGCTGAGAATGAAACTGATCACATAGGAACGAGATTATCAACCAGAAAGAAAGAAAAGAAGGAATAGCAACACATTTAAAAGGTGGTTTAAAGACAAGGAGCTAAATAAAAGCAATCAGTTTTCTTTTAGTCCAGAGGAGAATTACAGCTGCCCAACCCTTCTGAATTTATTTACCACCATAAAGAAAGATTATCTGGTGCTTTTTTGAGCTAGTCAAGCCATTTTATTGAGTGGCTTGGAGGATGGAGGTTAGAAATGCTGAGGAGAACATTGGTATCCATATCCCCAGCCAGGCTGGGATTTCCCCAGCCTTGCAGTTGCTGAAAGAGGATTACTTATTAATGGAGAAAGCCTTTCTAATGCAGTGGCTTTTATAATTACGTGAATAAGCATTGCTTTTTATTTTTTATAATTCTTTGGATACTAGAATGTGCCTAGCACAAAATAAACATACTGGTATATAGCTGTATATCATTTGGCTAGTCACTCACTTAGCTTTCTTATACTTTGGTTTCACCATCTTTAAAAGAGATATCATGCCAGGAGTGGTGATGCATGCCTCCAATCTCAGCTACTCAGGAGGTTGAGGCAGCAGGATCACAAAACTCAAGACTAGCCTGGGCAACTTAGTGAGATCGTGTCTCAAAATAAAATTTAAAACAGTTCTGGAGATGTAGCTTAGTGGTGGAATAATTGTCTACTATGCACAAGGCCCTGAGTTCAATTCCCAGTACTGCAAAAGCAAAACTAAAAAGAGATATAGTAATAATAACAATATCTAGCTAATTGTGTTGTTTTGAGAAACTTATGAGAAAATGTATGTAAAGAATTTAGTATATGCCTTGTGTACGGTGTGTAATACATGTTTCCTATTAAAGGTGTTATTATTTCTGTTATGTAGATACAGTAAATAAGGCAAAATCTAGGTCCACTGGCCTGTAACAGTATTTCAGTGTTGTTTAGTTATTTTTAAATTTTTATTTATTTATTTTTAGACAGTGTCTCACTATGTAGTTTAGATTGACCTGGAACTCACTATGTAGCCCAGGCTGGTCTTGAACTCACAGTGATCCTCCTGCCTCAGCTTCCTGAGTGCTGGGATTACAGGCATGTGTCATCACGCCCAGCAGTAATTTTTTTTAATTATTAAAAAAATTTTTTTGATACCGGGGATCAAACTTGGGACCTTGCACTTTTGAGGCAGGTGGTGGAACCACTGAGCTAAATTCCCTGCACTTGTTTAGTTATTTTTAAAATGACTATAAATTTATTTAATGTGTAAATGCTTGAGTATATAAGTAATCTTTTTTTATTTTTGTGCTGGGGATTGTATTCAGGACCTTGTGCTTGTGTGGCAGGCACAGTGCCACTGAGCTAAATCCGCTGCCCAATGTCAGCAATCTGTAAGAGCTGCATTACTTGTACTATATAAAATTGTTATTATAATTACTGATTACCCCCCAAAAAATAACAATTTATAATAATTAAAACAATAATCAAATTTTCAGTAACCTTGTCCTAATTTAGCATTGCTAAATCCTTTTGTGACCGCTAGAATTTTAGCCAATCACTTAAGGGACCTCAGAATCTCAAATGCATAGAGGATTCTGTATGTATAGGTTAGGAGTATCACCTCAGCATACAGAGGTTGGAAATTTAGTAAGCAGGGAGACAATGCCACTTTTTTGCATTAGGAGAATAAACAAATCAACTAACCAACCCATTAATTGAATAGACTTACTCAAACTAATACAATGTAGAAAAACCAGGCATATTATCTGAGTCACCAAGTTTTAAGCTGATTAATTTTAGACTAGGGTTCCTCATTACACTGTTTATAATGTGTGTAACAAAGAGAGATTAAAGTGAAATTATTCTCTTTTTTGTCTTGTTTTGTTTGTTTTGAGGTAGGGTCTCACTATGTAGTTCAAGCTGGTCTTGAACTCACTATGTAGCCTAGGCTGGCCTCGAACTCCTGGTGATCCTCCTGCCTCAGCCTCCCAAGTGCTGAGATTATAGGGATATAGGACCATGCCTGGCTGAAATTATTCTTTATTCCTGTGTTGTTTTACTAAAACTAGGGACTCTTTCTGTTCAGAATAACAACGTTTAATTACAAATTAGGAGACATGCCTGAAATGCAAGGTTTTTATATTTTAAAACAGTAAAATAGATTTTTATTTATTTTTTGAGAGAATGCATAAAATTTCATTTTTGTAGTCTTTTTCTTTTCTGAGATGCTAGGATAGAACCCAGAGCCTTGCACATGCTAGAAAAGTACTCTATCCCTGAGTGGCATTCAGCCCAAGTCTCTGTGTTTATTTACTAGCAAAAGAATATTATTCTTTGAATGATTAGCCTAGTTACTGGCATTAGAATTTTACTGGTTTTTTAATATAGAAGAAGTGAAAATTTTAAAATATTGAATTTTGTTATTGTGAAAGGATATTATATACTCATCAAAGAAATATTTGGAAGGTACTAAAAACACCCATACTTCCTCTGTTCACTAAAGTGCAAGCTCCTTTCTACCAGGTTTTGTTTTTGTTTTCCCTATACTGAATATTGAATCCAGGGCCTTTGCAGTGAGCTACAACTCTGGCCTTTTTTTGTTTGTTTTATTGTTTTGTTTTAAGATGTGGTCTCATTAAGTTGTAGAGATGAGCTCAAACTTGTGATCCTCCTGCCTTAGCCTCTGGAGTACCTGGATGACAGGCATTCTACCATTCTTAGCAACAACATGGATTTTTGTGTGTTCTGCTCAATTCTGGGTTTCCCACACCAAAATGTTACCTGACAGAGAGAAGATACTCATTAAATATTTGTGGAATAGATCATTAAATCTAGACACATTTAATAATTTCAATTTTCAGTACTTTTTCTTTGTTTGTTTTGCATATTTTACAGAATTGTAACCATATCATCTTGTTAAATTTTTACTTACTAGTCCTAGAAACATTTTTATATTTGTGTACATTCATTTTTCCATGTTATTTTATACTCATCAATTTTAATGGTTGCATAATAGTTTGAGGCTGCTCCCTAGTTAATTCAGAGTATATTTTTCTTTCTCTTGTCATAATGTACTCTGCTTTTAATCTATTTATTTGTAAAGTTTTTACCACATTTATTTCAGGTAACTTTTTAAAAATGTAATTTCTGAGTTAAAGGAAATAAATGTAACAGCAGCTACCATTCCTTGAACGTTTTTAAAGTGCTAGGTGCATTGCTATATAATTTCCATAGGTAAAATTACCTTATGTAATTCTATCAACAATGCTAAGAGATTGGTGGTGTATTTCCCATCTTATAGGTGATAAAACTAAGGTACAGAAAAATTGAGTAACTTTCCTATGGCCATACAAGCAGCAAGGCAAGTGGTTTCAAATTTAGGTCTGCCTAAGTTTGGATCCCAAGCTCTTAACCACAATATTCTTAGCGTACACTATTGCCAAGTTGTTTTTCAATATTGCCTGATTTTACCAGCTTACTTTGCCATCTATATAAAAGGCCTGTATCACTAATCTCTAGCATCAAATATTAATATTTAAATTTTTTCTAGAAATTTTTAGTCAAACTATATGGCAAATATTCAATACATAGATTTTTAATAGAGGAAATAACTGAAAAGTAGCTAAACTTCCTAAAAGCTGTTATAATTATTTCATTCTTTTCACTTTATTAGCTCTCATGGAAATACTACATCTTGGTATGCCTCTAGACTTCTGTCTGAACATTGCTAAACTGCTGATGGATCAAGAAAGGTACAGAATTGGTTTTCCCTTTCTCTAAGACTACTATTTTTCTATGGCTTTGTTAACAATTAAATATATCTGTGCACACATGTACTCTTATTTCAAGAAAACAGTATTAGCCATTGTGATAATGAATTTAGAAGATGGTACTATTTCCTTGGTTAAATATACAATAGTACAATTAATTTTAAAAGTTATTTTAATTTTTAAAGGAAGTAGCTAAAAGGGAATAAGATATGGCTTTATGAAACAGGAGTTAGGCTAGGTCAACCTGCAGGCCAGTCATGTAGAACAGGAAGGAATGAATGGGTGCAGTTTTGCAAATTATGTGGTTCTCTGGCTTTATCTTTATGGAATCACTAATGTCTAAAGGAATCTTGAAGTTTTTCCAGACATTGTACTGGTTCTCAAACTTCAGTGTCATCGGAATCACTGTGAAATAAGAACTAGAAAAGATGCTCAACATTGTTGGTTGTTAGGAAAATGCAAATCAAAACACAGTGAGCAAACACTTCATGTCCACTAAAACGGCTGTAATAAAAAAGACAGGGCTGGGGATTAGTTATTTTAATTTTTAAAGGAAGTAGCTAAAAGGGAATAAGATATGGCTTTATGAAACAGGAGTTAGGCTAGGTCAACCTGCAGGCCAGTCATGTAGAACAGGAAGGAATGAATGGGTGCAGTTTTGCAAATTATGTGGTTCTCTGGCTTTATCTTTATGGAATCACTAATGTCTAAAGGAATCTTGAAGTTTTTCCAGACATTGTACTGGTTCTCAAACTTCAGTGTCATCGGAATCACTGTGAAATAAGAACTAGAAAAGATGCTCAACATTGTTGGTTGTTAGGAAAATGCAAATCAAAACACAGTGAGCAAACACTTCATGTCCACTAAAGGGGCTGTAATAAAAAAGACAGAGGGCTGGGGATTTAGCTCAGCGGTTCGGTGGCCTGCCTTGCACGTGCAAGGACCCGAGTTCAATCACTGGTACCAAAACAACAACAACAACAAACCCCCCCCCAAGAAAAAAAGACAGATAGCAGCCAACACTGGCAAGATTGTGGAGAAATTTTAATCTTCATATACTCTTTATGGGAATGCAGTATGGTACACTTTATGCTCTGGAAAGCAGTGTGCTAGTTCCTAAATAAGTTAAATGTGAATTTATCATATGACCCAGTGTGTTAGTCATTTTCTTGTTATTATAACAAAATACTTGTGGTATATTACTTATTAAGAAAATGAATTTAGCTCTCAGTTTTTTAGCTTCAATTCTGACGAAGGGCTTCTTGACTGTATCACATCATGAGGGATGGCAATGGTAGGAGCAAGGTATCATCCAAATATAGGAAGCCAGAAGAAGACTGAGGGTTCAGGCTAAGGCTTTTATAATAATTCACTGTCTTGAAAATTCCCTCTAGGAAACTAGTATTCTCCGAAGAAGGCAGCACCCTCAATGACCCACTAGGCCCCAGCTCTTAAAGGTGCCATACTATCTCAGCAGTACTACTCTGAGGACCTGTCCTACAACACATGGAACTTTGAGGGACAAACATCCAAACTAAAGAATTTAGCAATTCTATTCCTAAGTATACGCCAGTCACAAAACCTCCCACATATTGTAGGATTTTCTCTGTATGGTATGTCCATCATAGGCAAATTTATAGAGAAAATGTAGTGCTGTAGAAATTGGGGAGAAAAGAAGAACGACTGCTGATGAGTATAGTAAAGCTTTGAAAATTGGAATAAAAATCAAAGCTCTATATAAAGAGGGGAAACAAACATGCTGGACACATGGCTAATATAGTTAATGTGAATAAACATTAAGTTTAGTGTAAATATTCGGTTTTCTAATTTCTCAAAAAAAAATTCTGGAAATATAAAACATCAATCAATGGAACTAAGCAGTAGTTGCCACCTTTAGACACGGGGCATGTGCTTTCCAGTTTGCCATAGTCTCCACAATTCCTTATTTTATCCCACATTCTGAGTGTCAGGTTGTCATATACTTGTGTGTGTGTGTGGTTGTTATTCTTATAGCAAATACAAGGGAAAATAAGATATGGCACTCACATCTTTATTCACGGTGGAGAACGGAAGCTAGACTTGTAGAGATGTTTCAAGAAAATGGAAAAGAATAGGTTTTGTGAGGCAAGTAGAAAAGATTTGTGTGTTCAGTATGCAAAGTATGCTTATATCAAATAATGATAACTTAAAAGCCCATTGTAGGGCCAGGGATTTAGCTCAGCAGTTCGGTGGCCTGCCTTGCAAGCTCAAGGACCCAAGTTCAATCCGCTGTACAAAAAAAAAAACA
>NW_022900951.1:55432842-55483217 GCF_012274545.1 Fukomys damarensis | reverse complement strand
AAAAAAAAAAAAAAAACAAAAAACAAAAAACAAATCATTATAAAACAAAATATAATAAAAACTGTGAACACTGCAGAGAAAAGGTGTGTAATGAAAAGCTTAATTCAAGAAAATGAATGAACTTTTGACTGCATTCATTTTGAAAAGTGAAAAAAATAAGCAATACTATTGTAAAATGCAGTTATATATTTATATAATTAAGGGAAAAGATTATTCAGGCATTAACTTTTTTTAGATGTGCTGTAGTTGAGTTACTCTTTTTTGTTTTTTATTCTTTATTAATACATATTTATAGTTCATAATGATTATATTCCTACTGGGGAGTTAGTACAAATACATAACATATCTCAATTATTTTTTAACCCCTTTCCCTTCCTTTCTCCCTCCATCTCTTGATCCCTTTCCCATTTGATAAATATTTATCTCTGTCTCCTATCATCTATCCTTCATTCTCTCTACTTAAATTTTTATATTTATATTTTATTTATATGTAATATTTAAGCTTGTGTGTGATTTATTTCACTTAATATGGTCTCAAGATGAATCCAATTTCTTACAAATGACTCAAGATTATCCTTCTTTCTGTCTGAATAGTATTCTATGCAAACACCACATTTTCTCCATTCATCTGTTGATGGACACGTAGGCTGCTTGCAAGATTCAGCTATTATGAATTATGCTGCTATAAACATGGATGTACATGTATCACTGTATTATGATGTGCATCACTGTATTATGATGTCTGTAACTCTTGTGGGAAAATATTTAGAGAATAGATGGGAATTTCTAGTTTTAATTTTTTTGAGGAATGTCCACACTGAATTCCACAGTGCTTGTAATAGTTTACATTCCTATGAACAGTGTAGCCTCACCAGCATCATTTGATGGAATAGAACAGAGGATTCTGAAAAATCCTCAGGAACATTCACCTATCTGATCTTTAACAAACAGGCCAAAAACATACTCTGAGGGAAAGAAAGCCTCTTTAATAAATGGTGCTAGGGAAATAGGTTATTCACATGCAGAAGATCGAAGCTAGACCCATGTCTCTCACCACACACTAAACTAAAATAAAAATATGTCAAGGATCTAAATTTTAAGACAGAAATAATATGCTAAAAGAGATTTTTTAAAAAAGTAAAACTCTTGAAGTCATAGTCATAGGTAAGGACGCTCTGAACAGAACTCTAGTCGTATAGGAAATAATACCAAGAATTAACAAATGGGATTCTATCAAATTAAGAAGTTTCTGCACAGCAAAAGTAACAACCAACAAAGTGAAGACACAATCTACAGAATCAGAAACACTTTGGCAAGCTATTTCTCAGACAGAGGAGTAATATCTAGAATATATAATGAACTAAAAAATTAGAATCACCAAAATAAAAGACTCATTCAAAAATGGACAAGTGAAATGAATAGGCACATCACAGAAGTACTAGCTATTACAGAAAGGCGCTTCCTCTTTTAATAAAACAAGTTTAGAAAAGACTGTTGAGTGATACACACAATGTATTCTCAAGTTTCACACACAAATTAATCAGAAAAGATATGGCTGAGAATTCATTGGGCAAATTACTGGAAAAGAGTAATTTATTTGTGGTACTTTCTATTGTACACACTTAAATAATATATCCCATTGAGAAATTTATTTGTGGCATCCTTGAGAATTTTGATATAATAGAACTTTTGAATATAGTGCCTGTGTCTTAATTTTCAAATAGATTGGTGAAAAGACTTTAAGTGTGACTACAGAAGATATTTCTGCAATGATTAGTGTTAATATAAGACTTAATTTGAAACTTAATTCCAAAGTTATAGTATTTCTTTTTTTTCTATTTCCAATTTTGTATATCCTCATATTTTACATTTTTCTTTTAAAAGCACTATTTAGTTGACTTTTGCTTTTTTAATCAATTATTTAAAATTTATTAGTGCATGTGTGTACTAGATAGTGTTTATACTCCTTTGTGTGGAGGTGGTACATGTACATAACACATACTAATTCATTTTTTCCCCCATTAATATTTTTAAGGCTTTAACACTTAAGGATATAACCAGGAAATACTTTGTCCTAAAAGGCTAAAAATGAAACTTATGGACGAAGCAAATATATATGTATGCAGGGTAGTCTTTTGTGGCTTAAACAGAGACTATCGCTCTGTTAGAATATAAGAGATGATGAAAATACATACATGAAATGTATAACAATTTCTGAAGGCTTCTTTTGTGTCTTTATGAGATGTGATTAAAAATACAGTGAATGGAGCTGGGTGTGGTGCTGCATGCCTGTAATCCCAGCACTCAGGAGGCTAAGGCAGGAGGATCGCTGTGAGTTTGAGACCAACCTGGGCTACACAGTGAGCTCCAGGTCAGTCTCAAGTACATAGTGAGACCCTGCCTCAAAAAAAAGCAAACAAACCAAAAAACCAAAAACCAAAACCAAAAACAAACAAACAAACAAAAACAGTGAATGCTGCTTCTGCTTACTACAATCCAATGGAAAGGCCACCTGGTATAACTTATTATGGTGTACTCTCATCCACCTTATTCACCAGATCTAGAATGGTGTAACTTCTGGCTCTTCCCCAAAGTCAAAATAACCATTAAAGGTAACCCATTGAAGAAATTTCAGAGCTCAACAGCACTCTTGAGCATATGGACTTAAGAGATATTTACAGAGTATTCCACCCCTCTACAACAGAGTATACATTATTTGCAGCAGCACATGGTTCTTTTCACAAAATAGATCACATACAAGTCCACAAAACAGGCTTAAGTAAATATAAAAAAATGAAATCATCCCATGCATACTATCTGACCATTGTGCTATGAAAATAGATAGCAGTGACAGAAAAATTTTGGAAAGGCAAAACTCCTGGAAGATTAACAACATACTGCTAAACAACCAATGGGTCACAGGAAAAATTCCAAGAAGAAATTAAAAATTTTTGGAAGTCAGGGGCCAAGGATTTAGCTCAGTGATTCTGCCACCTGCCTCGAAAGCAGAAGGTCCCAAGTTTGGTCCCTGGTAACCCCCCCAAATTGGAAGTCAGTGACAATAACTGTACAACTTAACAAAATCTCTGGAACACACAAAGTAGTTATAAGAGGAATGTTCAATGTAATCAATGTTCATATTAGGAAATCACAGAAAGCCCAAATAAATAAGCTTATGAGAAATCTTAAGATATTTGAGAAACAACAAACCAACCAGAAACCAAAATTAAGGAGAGAAATTATAAAAATGAGAGTGGAAATCAATGAAATTGAGACTAGAAAAACTATTTTAAAAGTGCAGGAATTGAGTAGCTGTTCTTTGAAAGAATAAATAAAATAGATACGCAAGAGTCACCAAGTGAAAGAGAAAAAAGACTCACATTAGTGCAATTAGAAATAAAAAAGGTGAAATCACAACAGACACTGTCAGAATCCAGAAGATAGTAACTACTATATAAAATTATATTCTGACAAACTTGTAAATTATGAAGAAATGAACAGATTCCTACACATATACAAACTACCAAAACTGACCCAATAAGCCATATTCTTAACAACCTACCAAGCAATGAAATTGACTCAGTAATAATGAATCTGCAAATTAATAAAAGCCCAGGAACCAATGGATTCAACTGCTCAATTCTACAAAAACTTTAAGGATGCTATATTACAGTACTCCTCAAGCCCTTCCAAAAAATTCAAGGGGTTGGAGTGACCCTAAATTCATGTATGGAATCCAGTATCATTCTGATCTCCAAATGAGATAAAGACCCAACTAAAAAAGAGAAATATGGGCCAATCTCCTTAATGAACATGTAAAAATCCTCAACAAGATATTAGCAAATAGAATGCAGCACATCGGCAAAAAGATCATACGTAATGATCAAGTAGGTTTTATCCCAGAGATGCAAGGATGGTTCAACATAAATAAGACAGTAAATTCAATACATCACATAAACAGAAGCAAGTTCAAAAGTCATATGATCATATGCAGAAAAGGCTTTCTACATAATCAAATTCATGATAAAAACCCTCAAGAAAACAGGACCATACCTGAAAGGCTATTTGTGACAAAACATCAGCCAGCATCATACTAGATGGGGAAAAACTAAGAGTATTCCCCCAAATCAAAACTAGACAAAGATGTCCACTATAATCTCTTCATTTTAATATTGTACTTGAAACATTAGCCAGAGCAGTCAAGCAAGAGAAAGAAATAAAAGGATACATATAGGAAAAGAAGAAATCAAATTATCATTATTTGCAGTTGACATGATACTCTACATAAGATACCCAAAGAACACCACCAAAACCTCTTAGAATTAATAATGAACTTCAGCAAAGTAGCAAGATTCAAGATCAACACACAAAAATTATTAGCATTTGTGTATACCAACAATTAATGGGGTGAGAAGGAAAACAATGCCATTCACAGTCATTTTGAAAAAATGAAATATCTAGGAATTTACCTAACCAAGGGAGTGAAAGAACTCAATAAAGAAAACCGCAGCACTCTGGAGAAGGAGATTGAAGAGGATATCAGAAAATTGAAAGATGTTCCTTGCTCTTGGTTAGGCAGAACCAATATTGTCAAAATGGCCACACTTCCACAACTGTTACACAGATTCAGTGCAGTCCCAGTCAAAGTAGCACTAGCATACTTTACAGATCTAGAGAAAACAACCCTCAAATTTATATGGAACCAGAAGAGACCGAGAATAGCAAAAGCAATTTTGGACAACAAAAGCAAAGCAGGAAGCATAGCAATATATGATTTCAAGTTATACTTTAAATCAATAGTGATAAAAATGTCATGGTACTGGAACAAAAACAGATACATAGATCAATGGAACAGAACTGTGGATACAAAAACCTCCCTGGACATAGTCAACTATTTGATCTTTAACAAAGAGTCCAAGAGCATAGGTTCAAAGAAAGATCGTATATTTAACAAGTGGTGCTGGGAAAACTGGTCATCTGTTTGTTGAAGAATGAAACTGGATCCTATCCCTCACCATATACTAAATTAAAATAAAAAAGTGTCAAAGATCTAAACATTAAAACAATCAGTAAGCCGAATGGAAGATAAAATAGGTTAAACACTTGAAGTCATACGCGTAGGAAAGGATTATCTGAACAGAACCTCAATTGCACAAGAAATAGCAAGAATCAATAAATGGGATAGTAACAGACCAAAGAGCTTCTGTACAGCAAAAGAATCAATCAATAGAGTGATGAGACGACATACAGAATGGGAAAAAATTTCACCAGTTACTCATCAGACAGAGGACTAGCATCTCAAATAAACAAAGAATTAAAAAACAAAACAAAACAGGGCCAGGGATTTAGCTCAGTGGTGCTGCCGCCTGCCTCACAAGTGCAAGGACCCAAGTTCAATCCCCGGTACAAAAAAAACCACAACCCCCCCCAAAATACTTTAGTACCTAAAATTATAGACCCAGTCAACAAATGGGCAAGAGAACAGACTCTTGACCCCCCTCCCAATACGAATGATCAACAAATATATGAAAAATATTCAACATCTCTGGCTGGTGAGAAATGCAAATTAAAACAATGCTAAGATTCCATCTTACTCTGGAAAGAATGGCAATAATTAAGAAATCAAGCTACAACAAATACTGGTGTGGCTGTGGTGAAAAAGGAACCCTCCTGCATTGTTGGTGGGAATGAGACTAGTACAACCATTATGGAAATCAGTATGAAGATTTCTCAAAGAACTGAAATTAGAATTTCCATATGACCCAGTGATACCCCTGAAAGGTATCTTCCTCAAAGACCTTAAGACATCATATTATAGCAATACATTCATACCAATGTTTACAGCAGCACAATTCATAATAGCTAAATCCTGTAAACAGTCTGTATACCCATCAACAGATGATTAGATAAAGAAAATGTGGTATTTATGTATAATGGAATACCACTTGGATATAAAAAATGACACATTTGAGACATAGGAAAATGAGTGCACCTGGAAAACATAATGTTAAGTGAAATAAATTGGACACACAAGCTTAAGTACCATATGATATCTTTCATTTGAGGGAGGCAAAGCATGAATAAAGAAAATGATAAAAGATAGATAGAAAGGTATTAGGAGATGGATCTCTTACAATAGGGAAGTGGTCCAAGGGACCAAGGGCAAGGGGTAAAGAGGAGGGGAAGGGGAAATGAGAAGAATAAAGGTGTTCCATGTACAGAAACATAATAACCCCAGTTAATATAAACACTATATGCCATGACATGAACTAAGACAAATAATATCAAGAAGTATGGAAAAGCGAATAGGAGAACCTGAAGAGGAGGGGGAAGGGAGAAAAGAGGAAGGGGATTAAAAAACAAACTATAATACATACATATTATTACTCCCAGAGATCACTGTAAACTGCATGAATTGTAAACATGTATTAATAAAAATTTAAAAAAAATTTAAAGATAAAGGTTTTGAATTGATTGAGGACTTTGAGCTTGCCATTACAGCAGAACTAAAAAACGTGAAAGAGGACTTTCAGAACTGCTTCAGATGACAATGTGTCTTTTACTATATGTTTTAAAATTTATATACCCTCGCTGTATTTTTTGATCACACCTCATAAGTGAATGTACAATGCAGTCATTCCCATTACTTTTTCTAGGTTACAGGATTCAGTTCGATGTCATATGTCACAGATTAGGCTTCTCTGGAAGCAGATTTTGAGATGGTGGTTAATGTGTAGGTAATTTATTAAAGGCATGCTCTAGCCAAGTGCCATGGCATATGATTGTAATTCCAGTTACTCAGAAGCCTGCAGATGGAGGATCACAAATTCAATCCCAGCTAGTCAACTTGAAGACATAGCAATACCCTGTCTCAAAGTAAAATGAAAAATTCAAAAGGTTAAGGATGTAGCTCAGTGAATTCAACTCACAGTGCCACAAAAAAACAAAAACCAGAACAGTAAAATAACCCCTCCCCCCAAAAACCCTCTCAGTTCCAATATCTGTGAGGGAAAGGAAAAAGAGGCAGGAATAATACAAGGAAGGAGGTTGGGCTTAAGTACGATCACAAGGCCTCACACGTTTCCATGAGGAATTCAGAAGCTGGGATGGTCTCCTAGAATTGTTCTCAATAGGGGTGATAGTGTTGAGCCTTATAGCTCAGGGTTAACCAGTCAGTTATTAGATACTGGCTGCTCTGGGAAGAGAACATTGCCTTGGGTATTGCAGCTGTTTTCAGCCTAGCAATTTTCAAAGAGAAACTAGAAAATAAAAGAGGAGATCAGAGCAATGTAACATAGCATTTATGACAGGTGCAGAGAGAGCTTTTGAACTGTTGAATGGATTCAACTTGTTGATGTCAGCCAAGAGAAGATCACTGCCTCAGCTCAATGACTTGACCTTTCTGATGAATGTGATAAACCCATATAAACCCTCTGAATCTGTTTCTGCAAAAGTGCTCACAAGTAATAATACAGATGTAAAATTTATGTCACATGTTCTTAATGAGGAAACATAGGGAAACTAATTTGTCAAGGAATAGTCTAGCTCACCTTTCGTGCCAAAACTGGTTTTCAGAGTTGAAAGTGATTCCCTAGGTTTTGTGATTTTTCTTACATCTACTTCAGTCATTTGTGATACATATTCAGTACATATTTGTACCATAATGGTGCACTCATTGTGGTACATATTTCTAGGTAGATCTTAAGTGATCTTTTTAAATTTTCACCTTTTACAGTCAAACTTCATCTTTTACAGAGCAGACAAATACACTTAAGAAATGATAGTAATACATGGGGCAATATAAGGGACGAGCTTATGGTTTGGATTCAAGAAATGGCATTATATTATTGTGAGTCCTTTTTTTCTGAAATTGTGTGATTATATCTGTTTACTCTTTGACTTTATCACTTTTATAAACTTGCAAATGGTGGAATAAAGTAAGTTTATTGTTATTTATTTAAATTAATATGATTTATTTTAATTAATATTATGGTCTCAAAGAGCATCCATTTTCCTGCAAATCTTAGTACTTCATTGTATATAAATACTACATTTTCTTTATCCGTTCATATATTCACAGACATATGGGTTACTTTCAAGATTTCGTTTTTTGAATTAGGCTGTTATAAACATGTATATGCATATATCACTATAATATGATTCCTTTAACTGGTTTGGGACTACACCCAGAAGGGGAATAGCTGGGGCAAGTGAAATTTCTATTTTTAGTGTTTTGAGGAATCTCCACATTGATTTGCCTAGTGACCCTTTCCAGCATTTGTCATTATTTGATTTCTTGATGACGGCCATTCTTTCTGGGGTAATATGGGATATCAGTATTGTTTTGATTTGTGTTTCTCTAATTTTCAGTGATGTTGAGCATTTCTTCATGTATTTTTATTGTTAGGCGCCATAGTTTCAGTATGTAATAAATTAAGGTGGCAAAGAAAACATGGGTTTTGTATCTTTCATATGTTTTATTGAGATCGATAGTTTATGTCTTTTTTTCCCTTGAGGCATTTGTCTTTTAGGGTGTTTGGGAAAAGGAGTTGGTATTTTTTTATAGGTTTCTCTGGAGACAGAGATCAATTTTCTTTAGCATATTTGGTACACAGAAGTTCCTTTTATCAACAAAAATTATGCTTAGTACAACATGTTGTCTAGGTTCTGGTTGTAGATTTTAAAAATGAGAGACATTCTTTTAATGAATCTACAGTTTACTATAATAAATTAAATGTATATATGTTTGATTTTCAACTGACAATAAAATGTAGGATATGAGAAAGGCATAGTATAGGCAATAAATTTGTAAATTTAGAAAAGAATGAAAGATAATTGTGAGCTATTTTGAAAGATAATTTGTGAGCTATTTTACAGAATGTTTTACAGAAGAGGTTGGAACTTAGAAATGGCTAAGATTTGTATAAGTAAATGAGTAAGAATTCCTGGCAGGACAATTAGTCTTCATGATGAAATACCTGAGAGAAATTTACCTAAAGGAGAAAAGGTTTATTTAAGCTCACAGTTTCAGAGGTTTTGGTCCACAGTCACTAGGCTCTATTCTTTCTGAGCCTGTCATAAAGCAGAACTTCATGGCAGGGAGCACATGGTAGAACACTGCTGCTTGTCTCATGAAAGCCAGAAAGCAAAGAAGGTGAGGAATGGCCTGGGAACAAAATATACCCTTAGTCCTCAATTCCTAAAGTTTCCACCACTCCCCAATAGCCCATTAAGATATGAATCCATTAATGGATTAACTCACTGATGAGGTTAGAGCCCTTCATGAACCAGTCACTTCCCAAAGGTAGCACCTCTGAACATTGCTGTCTTGGAGATCAAACTTTCAACATGTGAATGTTTGGGGGCCATTTCATATTTAAATCCTGGATCCCAAGGATCACAAATTAAAACACATTTAGTCTGTCTCCAAAGTCAATAATTGTCTAATCATTCCAGCATTGCTCAAAAGTCGAAGTCCAAAGTATCTGAGACTCAAAGCAAACTCTTACCTGTAAGCCCCTACATAATTAACAAACAAAGCACACAGGGCATGGTGGTGCACATTTGTAATCCTAGCTACTTGGGATGCTGAAGCAAAAGGATCACAAGTTGAAGGCCAGCTTAGAAAAGTTAGTGAGTCCCTTTCTTAAAATTAAAAATTAGAAAAAGAGCTAGGGATGTAGCTCAATGCTCCCTGAGTTCAATCTCCAGTGCCAATAAATAAATATTTTAAAAAGTCGCATACTTCTAACATAAAATCTTACAGGATGAACAAATGGAAACACCAGAAAGCCCTCTTTAAAGATGAGAGTTAAACTGAGCTGTGAAAGTGAGGTAGGATTTAGATAAGTGGAAAGGAGGAGTTAGGGAATTTTTACTAAGGGCAATAAGCATAAATAGATATGGGGACAACATGATCTATTCAGAATATGATGATTAATAGGTCAGTAAGGCTGTAGCATAAAGTTTATATAAAGAGTTAAAAATGTAAACTAGAAAACTAAATTCGAGTCATTTATAAAAATCCTTAAATATTAGGTTAAAGGACTTTATATGGGCAAATAGAGGCCCATTGAAGGTTTTCAATAGAATAGTGACATGCCAATGAAAACAATATACAAAAAATTGAGAGGAACAAATTTACAGTTAAGGACATCAATTAAAAGTTGTTTAAATCAGCTCAAATATGAAGTGTTAAGAGCTTGAACTACATTGACAACAGTTGAAATTTATTCTTTCACATTTGTGTCTCTATAATGTACCAGTCATTTTGTTACTGGGTATTGAAAACACAGAGATTAAATAATATATAGTCCCTGGTCTCAAGGGGCTTACTGCCTAATAAGAAAGACTGGTTCATAATTATAAATCAGATACAATTAGAATATTTTTATTACCAAAAAAGGCCAAATTAATAGATGATTTATGAAGACAAATTGATTCCACTTATTGACCACATGTTTGGCATTTGAATTAATATATATGTGTGTATTTTAAAATTTGATATACCTTTATTGACCATCAGGAAAACATGTGTAACATCAGGCATTGAGAAAAATGTAAAAATAAATATGAAATGGTTTAAGAGCAAATATATTTTTCAGAGCTTAGTGTTTGCATGTACTATGCCATACCCATTATGTACATTATCTGAACTAATTCTCACAGTCCTATGCAATACTCATTAATAATTTCTTCAATTTACAGATGAAAACATCAAAGAATGAAAAAAAATAACCTGCTTAAAGTCACACAGAAAATAACAAAGCCCACACTATATTCTTGTTAGAAATAATCATATTGGTATAGACCCAGACATTCTTTCCTTGCCTGGACAGTTAAGTAGCTTCTTAGATCATCTTTATCCTTCTCCTCCTTCCTCACCTATCTCTACTTTACTTATCAACGAGATAATATTTTTAAAGCATAAGCTGGTCAGTTTGATGCACACCTATAATCCAAGACAACTGGGAGGCTGAGGCAAGAAAATTGCAAGTTTTAGCCCTGCCAGGGCAAGTAACTTAGTGACTTAGCAAGATATTGTCTCAATTTTAAAAATCCAAAGGGGCTGGTAATATAACTCAGCAAAAAGACCCTGGGTTTATTCCCCCTGTACCACTAAAATAAATAAGTAAACAAAGAAATAAACAAATATGTCATTCTATAGGTTAGAATCTTTCCATAGTTTTCCACTACATTTAGAGTATGATCCCTTAGAACTTTCTTTAGATATCAATTCCTGTGGTATTGGCTCTGACGATTGCTATCACTCCTCTCATACCACTTACCTCTTTGTTATCATATCCAACTCCCACTGTCTTTCAAATTCTGTAATATTATAAATATTTTCCTCAGAGCCTTTGCAAATGTTGTTCCCTCCATCTGGGCTCATTTGCACTATTCTTTACAGGTCAAGTTTGTGCATGTGTGTGTGTGTGTGTGTGTGTGTGTGTGTGTATGTGTGTGTATTTACTGAGTTAATTAACTACCTCTTGCAGTTTTTTCAGGCATCTTAGTAACTAACCTGCCAGCTTTTCACTATCTTCAGGACCTATCTTTTAAATTTTTTTTTACATTTCCACAATGAAGCCAGAGATTCTAGAATAGGAAATGATAAAAGTAAAAAAATTATGAAGGAAGAATCAGAAGGAATTGTAACTGGTGATGGGTGGGTAATAAGGACAGGCAGGCAGGCAGGTGGAGAAGGTAAATGGGTTGCAAGTGACCCAAGATGATGCAGTGTCCTGGAAATGATGGTAGTAAATATAGAATATATTTGAATGATAAAGAAGAAGATTGAGAAAGTATGATGTTGAATATTAGACTTAGTAGTGATTTTCATTATTTTTATAAAACTATCAATTGTTGAATGTTTATGTTGTGCCAAGCACTATTCTAAAGGCTTTCAACTTATATAGTATTTAACCATTCAAAAACACAGTGTGAGGTAGGTACCATTAACCCCTTCCACATTACACAGATGGTGAGGGTAAGAAATTTGCCTTAGTTTACAGAGCTAGTAAGTAGTGGAGCAAGTATCTGTACCCAGGCTGGTCAACTTCAGATCCTGTACTCTTAATCTCAATGCTACACAGTTAGTTGGCCCTTGTATCCATGACATCTGTGGATTCAATCCAAAGTATCAAAAATGTTTGAAAAAAATATGTCTGTACCGAACATGTACAGATTTGTTTTTCTTGTTATTGTTCCCTAAACAATATAGAATGACAACTATTTACATAGAATTAGGTCTTATAGTAATTAGAGATTATTTAGTGTACGTAGGAGGGTGCGTGATGGATATATACAAATACCATGTCATTTTACATAAGGGACTTGAACATTTTGATATTGGGTGGAATGTCCTAGAGCCAATCTGCCATAGCTGCCAGGAGACATCTATACTGTATTTCTGAAGGAGAATATGGGACAGACAGGAGAAATGTAAGGGATAATGGGATGTTAGGAAGTGGAAGTAGTTATTGTAAGTCATCATTGTAAATGTTTTGGTAATTAAATGGAAAAAACAATAAAATGGTAAATGGATCAACTACCACCCCACTACCACCAGTAAGGAGATCCATGGATGTCTAAAGCCAGAGAAAACAAGGATCCCATAGGGAGGGAGGGATTCAGAAGGTTAAAGAGGGGGCACAATTGAGAAAGTTCACTTTATAGCTTAAAGTAACATAGATTAGAAGTAGTATCCTGCTAGGGAGGGAGCACTGGCTATAGGATCAGGAGGCCTGTGTTCAAATTCAACATTGTCCTTACTATTTGGTAGGCTGCTTGACTGTCACTTTCCTCATCTGTTCTTTTCTTCATCTGTAATACGAGTGATGATATTGACTACTTTATAGGGTTATTGTTAGGATTACACATAATCATACATAAAAATATGTAGAGGATATGGCTTTACTTAGGAGTATATCTTCAATATGTATCCATTTTCCTATGAATGAATCTATTTTCTCATTCTTTATGGCTGAGTAATATTCCATTTTATAGAAAAACCACATCTTCTTTATCCAGTTTCCAAGTGATGGGCAAATAGGCTGTTTCCAAGTATTTTTTTTTTTTAATTGAGTTTATTGGTACATTTAGGGATACAGTACAGTTACATTCATTGTTGGGATCATGTACCTTTACATGGCAAGTCTTGATTCTCATTTTTTTCCCCTTACCTCTGCCCTCCCTTCTCCCCCTCCTCCCCTCCCCATCTACAAACACAGCATTAGCTTTTTGATTATTCGTTGAGTGTTGTGGTTATAAATATGCTGCTTGAATTTGAATTCTTGCTCCACCATCAAGTAGCTGTGTGACTCTAGGCAAATTTTTAGCTTTTTTATACCTCAGTTTCCTCATCTTTATAATCGAGATACTAAAGTATTGACTCATAAGGTTGCTGTGAGGACTAAGTATTTTAATATATGTACAATGCTAGAATGAGCTTTTTCTGTTATATGTATTGCAAATATTCTCCCTAGTCTGTCACTCTATAGAGATGTTAAAATTCGACAGGGATGCTGAATGAAGAAAGCCATTCCCAAATGGTCATATATTGTATGTGACATTTTTGAAATAATGAAATTGTAGAGATGGAGAACAGATTATTAGTTGCGAGGGATTAATGATGGCAGAGAGAAGGATGGCGGTGGAAGGAAAATAAATGACTATCATGGAGAATATTTTTGTGGTGATGGGGCAGTTTTGTATTTTGCTTACAGCAGTGTTTAAATCAACCTGCGTATGTGACAAAATAATGCAGAACTGTATACATACCTTGTACCAATATCATTTCTCACTTTGATATTGTCCTATAGTTATGCATAAGTAAAGAGGAAATATGGACCATGGGGATTTTCTTGTGCATATTTTGAAACCTTATTTTATTTTATTTTATTTTATTTATTTATTTATGTATTTTTGGTATTGGGGACCAAACTCGGGACCTTGCCCTTGCAAGGCAGGCAGCAGAACCACTGAGCTAAATCCCCAGCCCCTTGAAACTTTATTTTAAAAGTACAAGTTTAATAAATTTTTGATATGATTATATTTTTGATCTTTTATGACTTGTGGATTTCTAAAAGAACATATTATTTTAAATTTATTAATGTTTGCAGTGCCTTATGGTTTCATTCCTTGTGTGGAGTTGATACATATTCATAGCACATCTTAATTCCTTTTTAATACTTTTGCTATCTCCTTCCTTCCTCCTCCCTCTATCTCTTGATCCCCTTCCCATTTTTATAAATATGATTTGTGGATTTTGTATCACATCTAGAACGGTCTTTCATAACCAAGATTGTGAAGATATATGTAGCAACAGTCAGGTGGGAAATGATGAAATTCATCATAACAAACAGATCCCGTTATCTGACTAGCTGGAGGTTTCTCCTTTCTGTCATGATTGCACATGTGGCAGGTGAATTGCTTTTAGGATATATTTTTTTATATGGGTAACAAACCATCTTAAAACTTAGTGCTTTGTATCACTAATGTATTATTTTCTCATAGTTCTATGGATTGATTGGGCTCAACTTGGGTGGTTGTTACTTGAAGTCTCATATGGTTACAGTCATATAGTGGCTAGTGCCAGAATCATCTGAATTCTAGATTGCTTTTAGTACAATTTTCCTTTTATTCCAGTTAATTGTTTTAGCTTGAATCTATAAAGTATGTGTCTTAATGACATATCCACGTCTTATGTATTTCTGTATATCTCTAGTAAGTATATCTAATAGTGAATGCAGAGTTGACTATGATTTGCCAACAGATAATACCTTCCCTCCTTTATTATATAAGTCAAATAACTCAGAATAATAGAAATAGAAAGAAATTAAGAAGAGAATGAATTCTGTAACTCAGTCTTTTAGTAAAAATTAGTTTAAATAAATTTGTTTTTAAACTGATTCATAAAAATGTAAGCATTGTACGCTTAATGGAGTACCACATGATGCTTTTATATAGGTATACACTATGTAATCATGTTGAACATGTCTGTCTCCTCAAATATTTATCACTATTTAATGGTGAGATCATTTAAATTCATTTTAAATTATTGACATTTTTATTGGCTATAATTGACAAAAGTATATATATTTATCATGTTTTGAGATATATGTATGTCGTGAAATAATTACTACAATTAAGCTAATTAACATTTCTATTGCCTCACATATAGCAATTTTTAATTTCCTCCACTTAAAAGTATTTTATAATAGCATAAATAAAAATATACTCTTAAACACATAGGAAGATGTGCTTACCATGTCATTCCAGAGACAGATTAAAACACTGAAGTGAATAAAAATGAGAAGACACTTAAGCAAGGTGCAAATCCAGAATTCCAGTTCACCAAAGGCAAATTCTGGGGGAAATGAGGTAGAAAAATCTGATAATCACCTGGATACCCTAAACTGATAGCACAGGAAGTAACAGAACAAATGAATGAGGCTCTAGAAAACTCAAAACAAATAATTTCCTAGATAACTACAGAGATGGTGAGCAGAATGAAAGACATGATTAGAGACTCTAGAACAGAAACAGATTTTAAAAAATGAGGTCAGGACTATGATGGAAGCCAAGCATAGGAAAGAAATGGAATTCATGAAACAGATTCAAACAGATATCCAAGAGATTAAAAACTTCATTGAAAGTATTCCCAATAGATTGAGCAAATGTGAAGATAAATATCAGACATAGAAGACAGGATTGCAGTTAGTAACCATGAAAAGAGATTTCTTAAAAATAGTAAGGGACAATGAGAAATCGATCTAGCAGCTGCTAGATGATGCAAAGAAGAATAATGTAAGACCAATAGGAGTCCACAAAAATGCAGAAGAAAGTACAAATGACCAAAAACCTGTTCACAGAATTAGTGACAGAAAACTTCCCAACCAGAGGGAAAGAATTTGACATATAGATAAGTGAGGCATATACGATGCCAATTAGGCAGGATTTAAAAAAAGATCTACACCTAGACATAATTAGTCAAGATCCCAGAAACCCAACAGAAGAACAAAATATTACAAGCTGTTAGAGAAAAGAAACAGATCACATACAAAGGAAAGCCCATCAGAATCACAGCGGACTTTCAACACAAACACTGAAGTCAAGGAGAGCCTCGAACAAAGTATTTCAATCCCTAAAAGACAATAACCTCCAGACATGCAAGGGTGGTCTGCACCTGAATCATTGGTGCTCATGCGCTTTGTTCGATCTGCACCTCTTCACTCCCTGGAAAGTGAGGGAGGCTTTGATGTCGAGAGGGAGCTGCTGCCACGGTCTAAGCTGAAGTCATTGCGACTCCTCTCAAACTTGTGTGCTGAGGAGACCCAGATGTTAGCCTCAGTTTTTGGGCTGAACTCAGCAGACCGGTCCATGAAAACTTCTGCATTGAGACAAAGGAAAGAACCTACCAGAAAGCAGTACCCATTATATTGGGCTTGGCAGCAAGGAAGAAAAGTGGTGGAGATACTGCAATATGAAAAGCTGACTGAAAGGTGACAAAGAAGCTGAAGATGTGCAGTGGAGAGAGGTATAATATTCCAGACCCTCAATTTAGAAATGTTACTAAGAATCAACAACAGCTTAATAGACAGAAAACCAAGGATCAGAATTCCCAGATGAAGATTGTTCATAAGAAAAAAGAAAGAGGACATGCTTATAACTCCTCAGCAGCTGCATGGAAAGCCATGCAGAATGGGGGGAAGAACAAGAACTTTCCAAATAATCCAAATTGGAACTCTAGTTTATCAAATTCCAGCTTGCTTTTTAAGTCTCAAGCTAGTCAGAACTTTGCTGGAGCCAAATTTTGTGAGCCACCATCACCAAGTGTGCTCTGCAAACCACCGAGCCACTGGGTTTCTGTTTTCCTTTAACCCTTCAGTTAAGGATATACTGACATTTCAACTTAAAACCTTACTTAAAGTCTATATATAAAGATGTTTAAATTTAGATATATTTACAAATAGTTGTTAATTGGTCTGAAATTCACTAGAATTATTTGTGTAAAACTGATAATGTGAAATTATAATCAGACTTCATTTCATTTGTTTTATGTGTTGTGTGTACTGTGATGTCATGGTAGTATCAATCTAACAGAATAATTGATGATGTTCTGAATTAGGTAACAAGTGAAATGACTCAAGTTTAGATTTGATAAATCAACTTTTTTATTTTTTAGTGGGGAAAATAATAATTTAATGTTCATGGTTCAGACTTTAAGTGATTCAAATTATACGCATCTATTTGACACAAGTTGGAAATCCAGGCAGACACGTGAAAGTTTGTCTCAGGAATATGAAACATTCCAACAACTTAATGTGGATTTTCTTAAATAGCTGCATTTCACTAAATTGTAGTAAGGGCACTTGGGACTTATTAGAATGAGGTACAAATACTCTGGTGGCTCTTTAAAAATCAAACAACAACAACAAACTGAACAGGCATCTGCCAATAGGTGCACCAGAACTTTTTGTAACTTTCTAAGTACATTTTTGTATTCCAGCACCACACAAGCTGACAGCGATCTGGACTTATCCCTGCAAAGCTTAAAGTAGGGAGTGATGTATTGTGAAAAATTTAAGTACATAGGGAAAAAGAGCCATGTAAATACATGTAATAAACTTTTAGCATATGTAAAGTTTTCTTGGCTTTTATCCTACAAAAATTTTTAGTATGAAATTGCTGAATGTAAGACCATAGACTGTTATACTGTGGACTAATTTTAGAGTCCCACAACTGTTTTTTTAAATTAATTAATTTTATTGGTACATTTAAGGTATACAATGTAATACATTCATCATTGGAAATTTGTATCTTTACATAATACGTCTTGGTTCTTATTTTTTCTCCATCCTCCTGTCCTCACTTTAAGACCTCCCACCCCACGCTGTCTATACTTTGTTTCCATTTTTTCTCATGTTAATTCCATTCCCATCTTTCTTTTCCCCTACCACTCCCACTTCCCCTTCCCCTTTGCACCTTTTCTTTCTATTTCACATTATCTATTTTACCTTTTATTCCTTATTTACACTTTCAGTTTCTCACACTAGAGAAAATATTCAGTATTTGCACATATGCATTCTCTTTATTTCACTTAAGAGTATGGCCTCATTGTGCATCCATTTAGCTATAAATGTCTCTAATTTCTCATTCTTTATGGTTTAGTAGCACTCCACTTTATATACAAATTTTTCTTATTTATCCAGTCTCCTGTTGATGAGCAAATTGGTCCACAATTGTTCTTGAACTTTGCTCTTGTGTTAAAGTGCCAGTGTATGTATGTTAAAACTGATTTGGTTGTAAACTGTATCTCAAAATAAATGTAGTGTAATATGTTTTATATTACAACTAAAAGGGTATAAGTTGCTAAAACATTTCTATTTTTTTAATTGAGTTTATTGGTACATTTTAGGTATACAGTACAGTTACATTCATTACTGGGATCTTGTACCTTTACATGACAGGTCTTGGTTCTCATTTTTCTCCTTGTCCCTGCCCTCCCTTCATCCCCTCCTCCCCTCCCTGTTTACAAATACTTTGTTTCCATTTTTTCATTTTCTCATATTTTTTTCTTTTCCCTAATTACCTTTTCCCTACCCTTCCCAATCTTCCTTCCTCACTCAGCCTCTGGAGTGTCTGAAATTATAGGCAGAACAACTCTGGCTGTTTTTACGTTATTTGATTTTGGTTTTTGTTTTTAGTAAACAAATAAGCTCAACGTGCTAATTTTGAGGGGTTGTTGTTTTAAGGTTTTGGAGACTGAATTCAGGGCTTTCATACTGAGCTGCATTCTTAGCTTTTTTAAATTTAAATTTTATTTTATTTTTTTCATTTTGAGACAGAGTTCTGAGAAGTGGCCCATGCTGGCTTCAAACTTGCTATCTTCCTGCCTCAGATTTCCAAGTGGTTGTACCAATTTAGTCTTACTAACAGTACATAAGAGTTGTCTTTACCCCACATCCTTGCCAACACTTATCTTTTAACTTTTTAATAATAGATATTAATAGTTATGAGGCAATATTTTATTGTGGTTTGATTTGCATTTTTATATTTAATGATGTTGGGCACATATTCGTATGCTTGTCATCTATTTATAAACCTTCATTGAATAATTATCTACTATAGTTTTTTGTCTATCTGAAATTATATGGATATAGATATAGATATACTCATAGAGTTGTATGTTTCTTACATAACTTTTTACAGAATATATGGTCTACAAATATTTTCTCACATTTTATGTGCTGCCTTTGCATTTTGTTCTACAAAAATTTTTTAGTGTGATGTAGTCCCACTGATTTATTTTTGCTTTTGTCCCCTGTACTTTTGGTGTGCTATCCAAAAAAAAAAAAAAAAAGAACTGCTAAGACCAGTGTCAAGGAGCTTGCTCCCTAATCTATTCTTCTAGGAGTTTTATGGTTTCAGGTATTATATTTAAGTCTTTAGTGCATGTTGGGTTGATTTTTATATATCATGTTTTTCAAACGCCATTCATTTAAAAGACTGTCCTTTCTCCATTGTGTGGTCTGGGTGCTCTTGTTGAAAATTAGTTGACCATATATGAATTTTTTCTCTGGGCTCTGAGTTCTGTTCCATTGGTATATGTGTTTGTTTTTCAGTAGCGCACTACAGTGTTACCTCAGTTCATGGACTTAATTTGCTCTACAGTTGTGGAAAAGATGGCCATGTGTGTGTTTGTATGGGAAAGATGGCCATGATTATCATGGGATGCAGTTTGTAAACAAACAAAATTTTGTCAAACACTTCTGTTTGTGAACCCAGTTGTTTGTGTACAAAGCATTAGTGAAACAAGGTATCATTGTCTTTGCAGTGTAGTTTGAAATAAGGAAGTATGATGTCCCCACCTTTGTTCTTCATTTTCAAGATTTTTTAGCTATGTGGGAGACCTTGAGATCCATATTAATTTTAGAATATATTTATTTCTTCAAAAAGTCATTAATATTTTAACAGGGATTGCATTAAATCTGTAGTTACCTTGAGAGTGTTAGAATTTTAACAAAATTAAATCTTTCAATCTGTGAACCATTAAAGTTTTTAAATATTCAAAGGGTACTAACATATTATTTGTGTAATTAAACTTCAAAAGAGTTGTTAATGAGGGAACTAATAAATTTCTTATGGAAGTTCATGAAACTTGACTAGATTGCACAGTTACCCATTTTTAAAAATTGGCATGAGTTCTGAGAGAGATTAAGAGAAAAATGATTGACAGGCATGATGTTGCACTCCTGCATTTCCAGCATTTGGGAGGCTGCGGCAGGATTGCCATGAGTTGGAGGCAAGCCTGAGCTACATACTGAGTTCAAGGCCAACCTGAACTACATAGCAAGACCCTGTCTGAGAGGGAGGGGAGAGAATCTGACTGTAGGTGTTCATGAAAATGTTTATGGCTTAATTAAACTGAAACTAAATTAAATGATTTCTTACCAACAAATTTATTTAGACATGTAATAGCATTACCTACACTCAGATATCCTTTTATTTGACTTGTTTTCTTCACACAATATTTTAGTTCTATTGATAAAAAACATTTATTCTATTTACATTGTTTAAAGTTGTGCTTCTTTGAACAGAGAATCTGTTGGGTTGTATTTCCTGAGGATTATCTGCAAACATTTTAAGCCATCAGAAAATGTTGGGAAAGCTCTATTGCTCTATGTTGACATGCTTTTACAAAGAAAAGAAGACCTGCTTGCCAAGGAGAAGATTGAAGAAATCATTATGGGTCAGTAGGATTTCTGCAGGTGTTTAAAAAGGCGTTAATCTGCCTTTAATTCTAAGATAGATGTCAGAACAATAGCAAAATAATCAGGTCCACAAATTTCTCACACATCCCTTTTCCTCCTAATGGTCTTTAGCAATAGTGCCTTATCTGTACAGATTTCACAAATTTGGCAAGCTAAACTGAGATACTAAGCAAAATTCAAAACACCCTAAAATGTAGGTAAACTCCTGAGCTTAAAGCTCATGTGTAGTAGAAAATTGTGAGGCTAGAAACCTAATTTCATGTTTCCAGTTTGATCTCAAATCAGCTGTGTGGCTTTAGGCAAGTCAGTATCTTTGAAACTTACTGTTTTTTCATCTATAAAATTCCACTTGACAAAGATGTATTGTGATATATAATTATATGCATATCATCAAAGTATTATTTTAAATAGATACATTAAGTAACTGTTTGCTCTCATGAATTTTTAAAAAATTAGAACAAACCACATTTGCTGCCTTTGGTAGAGAATGAGATTCTTAGTGTCTTAATTGAGAATTTTGTGGAAATTAATGGAATGTGCCAAAAGGAAAGAAGAGAAGAGGTTACAGAATTCGGTTATGATTTAAACTGTACCTTAATGTGCTAATGTATTTACACCTAGTAAATGTCTAGGCTAGAAATAATCAGACACAAGTTACAATGTAAACTAATAAAGGTTATCTGTAAGTACACCCTTAAAGTATTTTACAGAGGCTTTAAGGTATAATTTCATGTGAATTTGACCTAATCTATTTAGTACATAATAGTATAAACACTTCTTAATGATTTCTGGCATTGCTGTCTGCTCATTCACAATAAATGTATTAAGGCACCAGATGATGATCTAATTTGGAACATGGAAAATAAGTTAAAGAGAGACTCAGCTGGAAATCTATCACAGACTGATGGGAGAATGATTGTGATTCAAGCAAACTGATTGTATTATATAATCAGTTTTGGTGGTAAACCTAAAATTGATGAAAACTTGTCTGAAGCAGATTGTTTTTAAGGGCATTACTTAAAAATTACAAGTTCTGGGTAAAGTTAGCTTTCCTTATTTAATGCAATTGATTTAGATTTTTGCATTCAGAGTTTAGGAGATATTGTTTGTTTTTTCAGGTCACCAAACAGGAAGTCAACTGACAACAGAATTAGTAGATTGGTTACACAATGTTCTGTGGATGAAAGCTGCAGGAAGTTTTAAGGTTGGGAATAATCTACTTTCATTGTTTATATTGTTTTCCCCACTGCAACAAGTAAAACAGTGTGTTCATTATAAAAATTACAGTGTCAAATATCTTAATAGTCTCTCTTTTTAAAGATACCATTTATTTACAAAATGATCACTGTAGAGTATCATAGACATCATACAAAAAGCTTTTTAAACAGTAAGACAAGATGCTTCTCTACTGATAACTTACATTATAGGGAAATGATATTAATGATGTTAAAATATAGGAATGTGATTATTTATTCATTTATTACAGTGTTTGGGACCAAACCTAGGGCCTTATACATGTGAGGTAAGCTCTCTGCCACCAAACCATACATCGAGCTCTGGAATATAATTTATTTTAACATGAGGAGCAAAAAACTTTAGAAGGCTTTTATTCCTTTTAAAAAGGCATGGTGGTGGCATTTGAGTTCCAAAATGGTGGAGCAGTGAATGTGAGCAACTCAGTTTCTCCAAGACAAAGTGTCTAGAGTCTGGAAACAGTAGCTTGGAGAGGAACCAACATGAGTGGAGGTTACCTGGGAACCATGATGGAACTGACAGAGGAGAAGAAAATAGGATTAAGTTATACAGAAGAAATAAATCCTCTGTGGAGGAGAAGCCACGAAGTGCTGCTGACAGCAGATGGCTAGCCACCAGCTGGGAGACAAAGTGAAACTAACAACATTTTTGGTCACAGAGAACCACTAAACTGCATTGGGACCAAAAGAATCACCTGCAATTGGAGCCAGCAAGAAAAACACAGGACATTGCTTCCAGAATGGCCCTCCATAGTAGTTGGTGAGTGACCTCAATATAAGCACCCACAGCTACAATTGCAGAGCAAGAGCTGGCAGGGATGCCATTGTAGGGAATGGCTCAGTGACCCTGGGTCACAGAGAGCAGTCCCTTGGCTGCTTCACACTCCCAAGTTCATAGAGGAGATGAAGAAAGGATAATTACCAGCGATTGCCAACAGATGGAAAGGAGACTGGGAGGAGTCCCACTGATAGACAGTAGCTGGTGAACACAGAACAAACTCCTGTGATCAGAAGCCAGGTTTAGCCTGAACTACACAGAATTGGAATTTCACATTGCTGCCACGTTCTCGCTGGAACTTCTCCACACCTTGTACCCCTGTGGGTGGATGGACTACCACCTTAGATTTCTAGCATGAACAGAGACACATCCTGGCTGGAGCTCTGCTCCTTAAGCTGAGGCTAAGAAAAAGATCTACGTGTCAAATAGAAAACTTTCTTTTATTTATTTTTTCCATTAAGTTTATTGGTACATTTGAAGCAAAGAATACAGTTACATTTATCATTGAGATCTTGTACCTTCACATGATATGTCTTGGTTCTTATTTTTTTCCCATACACCTGCCCACTCTTCACCTCCTTCACCTTTCCCTATTTATAAAGACTTTGTTTCCATTTTTCTCTTTTTTCATTATTTCTATTCCCTTATTTCCTTTCCCTTACCCTTCCCACTTCCCCTTTTTCTTTCATTTCACACTCAGTTATACAATTTGAATCTTATTTACAATTTTAGTTTTTCACACCAGAGAAACTATTTGGTATTTACTCAAGTGTGTCCTATTTTTTTCACTTAAGAATATAGTCTCAGTGTGCATCATTTAGCTATAAATGTCTATAATTATTCATTCTTTATGGCTGAGTAGTAATCCATTTTAGAGAAAAACCACATCTTCTTTATCCAGTCCCAAAGTGATGGGCAAATGGGCTGTTTCCAAGTTTTAGCTGTTACAAACTGTGCCGCTGTAAAAATAGGGGTGCATATATAACTGTGATATGATTCTTTTAGTTCTTTTAGAAAGATACTCAGCAGAGGGATAGCTGAGTAAAATGGAACCTCTAGTCCTACTTCTTTGAGGTATCTCCATACTGATTTCCACAGTAGTTGCACCAGTCTGCATGCGCACCAACTATGGAGAAGGGTTCCTTTCTCCCCATAGCCCCACCAACATTTGTATGATTTCTTTTTTTAAATTTTTTTTCTTTTATTGAGTTTATTGGTACATTTTAGGTATACAGTACAATTATGTTCATTACTGGGATCTTGTACCTTTACATGGCAGGTCTTCATTCTCATTTTTTTCCCCTTGTCCGTGCGCTCCCTTCACCCCCTACTCCCCTCCCCATTTACAAACACTTTATTTCCATTTTTTCATATTTTTTTCTTTTCCTTATTAACTTTCCGTAGCATTCCCATTTTCCCTACACCTTTAGCCCTTTTCTTCCATTCTTTCTGGGGTGAAGGGGAATGGCAGTGTTGTTTTCATCTGCATCTCTCGAATACCAATGATGTTGAATATTTTTTCACATATTTACTTTCTGCTTTTTCTTCTTTGTCAGAGAAATGTCTGTTCATTTCAGATGCCCATTTTTGAATCAGGTCTTTATATTTGGGGGGCTGATTGTTTTGAGTTCTTTATATATTCTAGATAAGAATCCTTTGTCCGAGGAGCAGCTAGGAAAAATTTTTTCCAACATTGTAGGTTGTCTTTTAGTTCTGTTGATGGTTTCTTTTGCAGTGCAGAAGCTTTTTAATAAGATGAGATTCCTGGGCTACACAATGAGTTCCAGGTCAGTCTCAACTACATAGTGAGACCCTGTCTCAAAACACACACACACAAAAAAGATGAGATCCCAGTTGTTGATTCTTTCTGCTAGTTCCTATGCTACTGAGGATTTCTTCATAAACTCTTTTCCTATGCCAGTGTTTTCAAGAGTTCTGCCTAACTTATCTTCCAGTAAGTTTAGTGTTTCTGTTTTAATATTTAGATCTTTAATCCACTTGGATTTTAATTTAGTGCATGGTAAAAGATAAGGGTCTACTTTTAATCTTTGTCAGGTTGATATCCAGTTTTTCCAACACCATTTATTAAAGAGGCCATCTTTCCTCATGTGGGGATGGTCAGATCCTTTGTCAAAAATGAGGTAGCTGAGTATATCTGGAGTTGTTTTTGTATCTTCCAGTCTGTTCCACTGATCATCAGGTCTGTTTCTTTGCCAGTACCATGCTGTTTTTATCACAGTGACTTTGTAGTATAGTTTCAAATTGGGAATTGTTATACCCGCTACTGTGTCTCTGTTGCCTAGGTTGGCTTTTGCTATTCTAGGTCTCTTATGGTTCCAAATGAATTTTTGGATTCAGTTTTCTAGTTCTGTGAAATACAGTGTTGGAATTTCAATTGGCATTGCATTGAATCTGTACAGTAGTTTTGGTAGTATAGCCATTTTCACTATGTTGATTCTTCCTACTGAGGAGGCAGGGATATCTTTCCATTTTCTTATATCCTCTTCAATCCCTTTTTCAGGGTTCTGTAATTTTCAGTGTAGAGGTCTTTTGCTTCTTTCATTAGGTTGATTCCTAGATACTTCATTTTTTTGGATGCTACTGTGAAAGGAATTGTTTCCCTAATTTTTCTCTCAGCGACACTGTTATTTTTGTACAAGAAGGCTATTGATTTTTGGGTGTGGACCTTGTATCCTGCTACTCTGCTAAAAGTGTCAATTAAGTCTAGAAGTCTTTAGGTGGAGTTGTTTGGGTCTTTAGTGTAGAGTATCATATAGTCAGCAAATAATGACAGTGTAACTTCTACCTTTCTTATCTCTATTGCTTTAATTTATTTCTCTTGTCTAATTGCTATGGCTAATGTTTCCAGAACTATATTGAAGAGGAGTGGTGATAGTGGGCATCCTTGTCTTGTTCCTGATTTTAACGTGAAAGTTTTCAGTTTTTGGCCATTTAGTATGATGTTGGCTGTTGGTTTTTCATAGATAGCCTTTATTAAATTGAGATATAGACCATCTTTTCCAATTTTTTGCAGGGTTTTTTTTATCATGAATGGCTGTTGAATTTTGTCAAATGCTTTTTCTGCATCTATCAAGAGGATCATATGTTTTTTGTCCTTGACTTTGTTAATATAGTGTATTACATTTATTGACTTACGTATGTTGCACCATCCTTGCATCCCTGGAATAAATACGGCTTGGTGAGGATATATGATCTTCTTGATGATCCTCTGTATTCTGTTTGCTAGTATGTTATTAAGGATTTTTTCATCTGTATTCATTAAGGAGATTGGTCTATAGTTCTCTTTTTTAGTTTTGTCTTTCCCTGGTTTGGGAATCAAAGTGATACTTGCTTTCAGGAATGAATTTGGAAGTATTGCTTCCCTTTCAATTTCATTGAAAAGTTTCAAGAGTAAAGGCAGTAGTTCTCTAAATGTCTTGTAAAATTGAACAGTGAATCCATCAGGACCTGGGCTTTTCTTTGTTGCTAAGTTGTAATTACATTTTCAGTTTCACTGATTGTGATTGCATTGTTTAAAATGTTTTTAGCTTCCTTTTTCAACTTTCTTAATTCATAAGTATCTAGAAATCTGTCCATTTCTTCTGTGTTTTCCATTTCATTAGAGTATAGGTTCTCAAAGTAGGTATTGACTATCTTCTGAATTTCTGTTGGATCTGTTGTGACTTCACCTTTTTCATTCCTAATTGCATGGATCTGTGCCATTTCTTTCCTTTTTTTGATAAGGTTAGCTAAGGGTTTATCAATTTTATTTATTCTTTAAAAAAACCAACTCTTCGATGCATTTATTTTTTGTATCATTTTCTTAGTTTCTATTGCATTGATTCCTGTTCTAATCTTTATAATTTCCTTTCTTGTTCAAGCTTTGGGTTTTTCTTGCTCTTGTTTTTCTAGGAGTGCAAGATTCATCGTTAGGTTTTTTTATTTGATGTCGCTCTGTTTTCCTAGTGTGAGCATTCATTCCTATGAATTTTTCATGTAGAACTGCTTTCATTGTGTCCCATAGATTCCTGTATGTTGTATTGGCATTTTCATTTATTTGTCAGAACTGTGTGATTTCTTCCTTAATTTCCTCTGTGATCCATTGATTGTTCAGGAGAGTGTTGTTCAATTTTTATGTGTTTGTGAAGTTCCTACGGTTTCTTATGCTATTGATCTCCAGCTTAATTGCACTGTGATCTGATAATATACAGGGAACAACTTTGATTCTTTTGAATTTATGCAAACCTGTTCTGTGAGGCAGTATGTGGTCTCTCTTGGAGAATGACCCATGTGCAGCTGAAAAGAATGTATATTCTGATTTTGTGGGGTGGAGCACTGTATAGACGTCTATTAAGTCCATGCATTCAAAATCTTGGTGCAGTTCTTGTATTTCATTGTTAATTTTTTGACTAGATGATCTGTCTATTTGTGATAGTAGGGTCTTTATCCCCCACTACAATTATATTAGTGCTTATTTGGTTTTTCATGTTACTTAGTATTTGTTTTATATAGTCGGGGGCGTTTATATTTGGTGCATATATGTTTATGATTGTCATCTCTTCCTCTTGAATTGTTCCCTTTACAAGGATGTAGTGGCCTTCTTTGTCTCTCTTAATCAGTTTTGGTTTGAAATTTCCTTTTCTGCAAATAAGATTGCTACCCCTGTTTTTTTCTGGGCTCTTGTTGCATGGAGAATTGTTTTCCATCCTTTCACTTATAATTGTCATGGTATTGTCCTTTTGTTGATTTTTTTGCCCTATCCTTTTAGTTTCTTGCCTTGCCTATTTGATTTGGTCTGTTGGGCCTCATGGTGCTGTGACCTTCATTGTCTTTTTCTAGGATATTGTTTAGAATTCCTTGTAGTACTGGTTTGGTGTTCATGAAGTTTCTCAGGTGTTCTTTTTCAAGGAAGTATCTTATTTCCACATCCATTTTGAAAGAGAGTTTTGCAGGATACATCAGTCTAGGTTGGAGGTTGGTTTCTTTTAGGACTTGACATACCTCACTGCAGGCTCTCCTTGACCTGAGTGTTTGTGTTGAAAAGTCTGCTGTGATTTTGATGGGCTTTCCTTTGCACATGATTTGTTATTTTTCTCCTACTGCTTGTAGTATTTTGTTCTTCTGTTGGGTGTCTGGGATCTTGATTATTATATGTCTACGTGTAGATTTTTTTTATCATTGCTAGTTAGAGTCCTATATGCCTCACTTATTTGTATGTCAAATTCTTCCCCTCTGTTTGGGAAGTTTTCTGTCATTAGTTCTGTGAACAGCTTTTTTAAGTCATTTGCATTTTCTCCTGCTACTTCATGGATTCCTATCAGTCTTATGTTATTCTTCTTTGCATTATCTAGGAGTTGTTGGATCAATTTCTCATGATCCCTTACTGATTTTAAGAGACCTCTCTTTTGATAGTTACTGTTTGCAATCCTATCTTCTATGTCTGAGATTCTGTCTTCGCATTGTTTAATTATACTGTGAACACTTTCAGTAGAGCTTTTAATCTCCTGGATATCTGTTTGAATTTATTTAATGGATTCCATTTCATTACTACATTGGGCATTCATTGTTTCCATTTCATTCTTATGCTGGGTCTTCATGGCTTATATCACGGTCCTGAGCTCATCTATTTTTTTGCCGGTTTCTGTTCTAGAATCTCGAATCATGACTTTCATTTTGCTCACCATCTCTATGGTTATCTGGGAAATTATCTCTGTTATGAATTTTTCTAGAGCCCGATTGATCTGTTTTGTTACTTATTCTCTAATTACTCATAGACATTCTCATTTGCACAATATCAGAGAAAACAACTCATCAAATCAATCCCAACTGATACAATCAGCAACACAGTAGTATCAATCTCAACTTCCAAATTGACCACTTTTTGTAGTCATTAATCTATCACCTTCAAACCATGTGAATTAAATTAAAATCAAGAAGCAGCCCAAAATATGTTTGCAGTGAACAAACTCCTAAACATAGCATATTTACCATTTAGGATGGGGGCCTAGACAGAGTTAGGATGAGAAGAGTAGATAAGTAAAAGAACTGGAGAAGGTTTCAAGTGAAGCCAAAGGGCACAGAATGACCACACAATCTTTAGGAAACTGTTAAACTCAAAAGGGATAGACAGAGTGCAAGTATAAGGACAAGAATAGATCCCCTTAACAACAGAGCTCACTTTCCCTTGAAACTACTGACCCTTGAGTGAGGCACAATGATAGAAATAAAACGAATTAAGAAAAAAGAAAAAATGATAAAAGAATAAATCTGAGTCAGGGCAGGAGCAGGAACATAAAGGAGATGAGGTACAATATGGTGGAGCAAGAGTCTGAATTGGAGAAAGAGGACAGAAAAAAGAATTTACAGAGTGGAATGAGGAAAGAAAGAAAAGGAAAAAAAAAGAATTTGAAGTGCCTCTTTCAGACTGTATCTCTGCTCTCATAATACACATCATGTGTAGCCATGTGCAGAACCAAATCCCCCTATCTCAGCTAGCCATTGGCAGGCCCCTGGGATGCAGACTGACCTCGGGCTGCAAGGTCCAAATTGAGCTCCTGGACATCCTGCAGTATTGAACTCCAGATAGTTCTACTACAGGTTTCCCCCACCCTTTTAAAAAAGATATTCAAATTTGAGAGCTCAGAAAATTACCCTTTATAACAGCTATGCCTCTGTCGAGTGGGTCCAAGGACTGGCACAATCAGGAGGTCTGAGAGCAGGGGGGTGGTGCTCAGTGGCGCCTGCATGGCTACCCTCCTGGAACTGGAATAGCAATGGCGGCCCCCGCAGGTGAGGGTGCAGCTACCCGGTCCCAGGGACTGGGCCCAGGCAGGCTGGAGGGCGATATGATGTCCGAGCCACTTTCCCGAATCTCACCCTCCTAGCGGTGGAGCAACAATGGACCTTTTTCATTCTTAATTGCATGGATTTGAGCCTTTTCTTTCCATTTTTGATAATGTTGGTTAAGCATTTATCAACTTTGTTTATTCTTTCAAAAAACCAACTCTTTGATTCATTGATTTTTTTGTATCATTCTCTTAGTCTCCATTACGTTCATTCTGTTCTGATCTTCATAATTTCCTTCCATGTATGAGCCGTCAGTTTGTCTTGCTCTTCTCTTTCTAGGAGCTTAAGTTTAAGTATTACATTGTTTATTTGAGCTCGCTCTTTTCTTACTATGGGCATTTACTGCTATGAATTTCCCTCATAGGACTGCTTTCATTGTGTCCCGTAGATTCCTGTATGTTGTTCTGGCATTATCATTTCATTGTAGAAACTGTCTAATTTCTTCTTCCTTAACTTCCTCTATGACTCAGTGTTCAACATTGTGTTATTTAATTTCCATGTGTTTGTGAAGTTCTTGCAGTTTCTTATGCTACTCGTCTCCAGTTCAATTGCACTATGGTGTAATATACAGAGGATAACTTCAATTCCTTTGCATTTTCTTAAGCATATTTTACAAGCTAGCATGTGGTCTATTTTGGAGAATGATCCATGTGCAGCTGAAAGTATTTATATTTTGATTTTATGGGTTAGAACACTCTGTAGATATCTACTAATTCCATTTTTTCAAAGACTTGGTTCAATTGTGTTATTTCATTGTTAATTTTTTCTAGGTGATCTTTCTATTTGTGGCAGTAGAGTATTGAAGTCCCCCACTACAATTTCATTAGTGCTTGTTTCATTTTTCATATCCATTATTATTTGTTTTTTATAGTTGGGGCATTAGTATTCAGTACATATATATTTATGACTGTAATTTCTTTCTCCTGTATTGTTCCATTTACAAGGATGTGGTGGCCTTCTTTATCTCGCTGAACAAGTTTTGGTTTGAAATCTACTCTGTCTGGAAATAAGATAGCTACCCATGCTTTTTCTGGCCTCCTGTCACATGGAAAACTGTTTTGAATTCTTTCACTCTCATTCTATGAATTTATTTGTGGTTAAGTAGGGTTCTTGTACACAGCACCTTGTTGAATTTTGCTTCTTAACCCATTCTGCCAGCCTATTTCTTTTGATTGGTGAATTGAGGCCATTAACATTGATGGTCATAGCTGTTATGTATTGAGTGCTCATTGTCATGTCATTTTTCCTGTTGTTGGTTCTTTCATTTTTATTTTTCCCCCTCTCTAATTTGTTGCCCTGCCTGGTATATTTGTTCTGTTGGCCCATATGGAGTTGTGGCCTTCATTTTCTTTTTCCAGGGTATTATTTATATGTATTTGGAGTACTGGTTTGGTGTTCTTGAATTTTCTCCAGTGTTCTCTATCACAGAAGTATCTTATTTCTCCATCAGTTTTGAAAAATAATTTTGCAATATACATCAGTCTAGGTTGGAGATTTTTTTCTTTTAGGACTTGAAATACCTCACTCAAGGCTCTCTTTGACTTGACGGTTTGTGTTGAAAAGTCTGCTGTGATTATGATGGACTTTCTTTTGCATGTGATTTCTTTCTTTTCTCTATCTGTTTGTAGTATTTTATTCTTTTGTTGGATTTCTGGAATATTGACCATTATTTATCTAGGTGTTTTTTTTTTTTAATATACCATGGCTATTTGGTGTCCTGTATGCCTCCCTTATCTGTATGTCAAATTCTTCCCCTCTGGGAAGTGTGCTGTCATTAATTCTGTGAATTATTTTTTATATTATTTGTACTTTCTCCTGGTATTTCATGGATTCCTATCATTCTTATATTATTCTTGTTTGCATCATCTATGTGTTGTTGGGTCCATTTCTCATGCTTTCTTAGTGTTTTTAAGAGATCTCTCTTTTCATGGTCACTGGCACAATCCTATCTTCTATATCTGAAATTCTATCTTCACATTCATTCCTTCTGCTGAGAATTCTTTCTATAGAGTTTTTAATCTCCTGGATATCTGTTTGAATCTGTTTCATGGATTTCATTTCTTTCCTATGTTTGACATTCAAGGTTTCCATTTTTTTCCTATGCTGGGCATTTATGGCTTCCATCATGGTCCTGGGCTGATCTATTTTTAAAAATCTGTTTCTATTCTAGAATCTCTAATCATGTCTTTCATTATTTTCACCATCTCTGTGGTTATCTGGGAAATGTTTTCTGTTTTGAATTTTTCTCGAGCCTCATTTATCTGTTTTGTTACTTCCTGTGCTATTGGTTCATGATATCCAGATTGTTAACTGTCAGACTTTTCCACCTCATTTCCCCCAGAGTTTACCTTTGGTAAGGTGGAAGTCTGTGTTTCTACCTTGTTTGAATGTCTTCTCATTACTATTTTTGTTGTTGGTACTGTCCTTGGTTTGATTCCTGGGTTGATACTTCTATCTTCCAGGTAGAGCTGGTCTTTAGGTTTTGAGTATCTAATGACTCTGAGTCAATCTCATTTTCATTATACCAGGAAGGACAACTGATTAGATCAATCACAACACGTTCACCCACGTGATAAAATCAGTAACAGAATAACATCAAGCATAGCTTGAAAAATGACAATTTGAGGTAGTTATTAATCTATCACCTTTAAATCAAAATCGAGAACCAGTGCAAAATATATTTATAGTGAATAAACCCTTCAGTATAGCAACTTTGCCCTTCAGGTTGGTGACATAGAAGGAGTTGGAAGGAAGCGATAGATAGATTAGGGAAAGGTTACAAGTGAGGTCAGAGGATATGGGACAATCATACATACTCTAGAAAGATGTTGAAAAGAAGAGGTGAAGACAGATGAAAATATACACAACAAGAGAACAAACTAACAGCAGTAGGGAGGCTAGAGACTGTAATCACTTTGCATTAAAAGTAATGGCAATTGAAAGAAGGAAAAAGAAAAGAAAAGGAAAAGAAACAAAAGAAATTTGAATTAGGATAAGAACAGGAACAAAAGGGAGATAAATGAAGATCAAGGTGGGCGAGAGTGTGAGAGAGAAAGAAAATAAGAAAAAGATAAAAACGGAAAATAAATTGAGAAAAGAAAAAGATAAAATGTTTAAAGATAAAAGTATTACTCTGAAAATAAAAAGTACAAATAGAAATAGAGGATCTCCAGGGTATGCCTGTTTGACACAATAGACAGCATGGGAAGGAGTGTGCAGATCCATGTTAATTAGTCTCAACAAGCCAGCAGCTGTGCCCTGAGGTTCAGGCTGGTTTCTGGCTACGAGGCCAAAGTTGAGATCTCCGACTTCCAGCTGGTTTGAACTTTGCAAGGTTCTAGTGCAGGTTCCAGCTGCCTTTCCCCTGAAGTCAGACCAGGTTCTGATGTAAGGTGCTGGTCTATCCGACTTAGTAACCTTGGTGGTATGGTGTGCCTTTATCGCAGAGATTTTCTTCACTTTTCCAGTGGGCTTCAATTTTCATCTAGGAACCTCAGAGAGGCCCTCTTTCTGTTGTTCACGGGATGAGATGGGGCACGGACACTGCTGTGTTGGTGCCTGTGTGGCTGGCCCCCTCTGCTGTGCTGGGCTGAAGGGGCAGGCCTACCAGAGGGTCTTGTGCTGCTTCCATGCTCCTCTGTTGCTCTTGCTGAAGAGGAAGGCCCACCAGAGGGTTGCAAGCTGCTGCTGGTGTCCTCTTCTGTGCTGGGCTAGAAAACTTTCTTTTATTATTCTTTTTTTTCTTTATTTCATTGTATTATCTTTTCATTTTACTAAAAATTTTTTATTCTTTTCTGTTTCATCCTTCTGTATACTTTCCCCCATACTTTTCTTTGATTATTTTACCATTTTTTTCTTTTATGAGCTTGTCTACATAAGTGTGCATCTCCTTCTCTTGCATTTTTTCTCCCCATATAGTTTATAGAGGGTAAAGGGATTCTCCCTTGTCCCTTTATATCCTTCCTACCTTTAACTATATCTATTTGCCTGACTTCTTTCTCCTGTGTCTTATTTATTCTCAATTTTTATTTTCTTTCTTTTCTCCCTTTTCATTTGTCTTTCTTTTACTTTTTGTCTAATATTTATATCAGTCATAGAATTTTTCCCATCCCCATTTCTCACTACCAGTTTTGTACACAGTTTCACTTATCACCGTGTAAAGATATAACATATCCTTACCATCATTAGGGTCCTTTACCCCCGCATTTTCTCTTTCTCATACCACAGATGAGAAGACTTTAAAAAACATTTATATATTTTTTCTCCTCTCTTTCCTTCTCTGACATTCCCTTGTTCCCAAGCCTCTGGATTTTAATGAACTGATTCTATAAAATAATTTTTAAATGCTGTTTTTCACCATTATAGAAGACACAGTCATCACATTTATTCCACATTAACTGTGGATCAAGACTTGAGTTGTTAGATGTTTATGCTATAGCCATGGATTTCATTCTTCTCTAGTGTAAAGTGAGACCCCAAATGGTCTAGTGGTATTTTATTTTTCAACTTTCCCAGAATGATACCACTGTAAAGGATTATCCTGTCACTGTTGTAGCAGATTTGATTGCATAGGAATAATCCTGACTCAGTGGACAATTTTGTGCCATGGAACCTATCTGCCAAATCCATCATCACACCCAGGGAGAGGAACAGCTGTAGTTCCTAACCCAAGAACTTGGGCTAGATCAGACTCTGCAAGAATTCCTGCAACCTGCCAGAAAGAAGTCCTGAATCTGAGTTAACTTCAGTATTGTAGTGGATGGATTAGAGGAGTTATTAAGGTGTGAGCACTCAGACTCTCTGGCAAACAAGCTACCTGGGAATCACATATGCACTCTCATAGCAATATCTAATCTGTGTTCCCATCAAATATCTTATGAGTTTAAGTTTTTGCATTTTTTATTTAGTAATGTGGGGTTATGTTATGTCCTTTCATGGTATCCTGCATTTATTAGATCGATACTTTTGTGTATTTGTTCTTTTATTGGTTCTGAATTGATAGGTGTCTAGGTTCTCTTCCTTGTCCCAGTTTCTTTTTCTTTTTGGTTTTTTGGAGACAGGGTCTCACTGTATAGTTGAGAATGACCTGGAACTCACTATGTAGCGCAGGCTGGTCTTGAGCTCACAGTGATCCTCCTGCCTCAGCTTCCCAAATGCTGGGATTACAGGCCTGCACCACCACGCCCGACCTTCCTTGTCCCAGTTTCTTCACCTAAAACCCCCCAGACAATATTATTAACATCCTCCCCTATCCTAAGCCTTTGGCTTTGCCCCAGCTTACCTACCTTATTGTCCTCATTCTCAGCAAGCTCTGACAACCACATAGATTTTCTCAATCACAAGGTGAATCCCCATTCTTCCATGTCTCACACTTACCTCCACAAAATATCCTTTGAAAACTCTCAGTACTAACCCTTCAACTCAACTAAAAGTACTCCAATAAAATCAGACCCACATCAACCTGTTCTTCTCATCTACCACTATTCTCCCCCTTGAAATCTCACATCCAACACTCCTCATCCAACCACCTCCCATTCTTCCCACTCCACCTCACCTACCTCATTGCAGAACAAATATAAATAATAAACTGTCATAATGTACATAGAGAATAGACAAAGGAGGGAAATTTAACTGCAAGGACTATCATATAAAAGTGTTATAAAATTGCATCTGTTGATGCTGCTATAACCAGAAGTAATTCTTTTGGCAAAACATAGGAATATGGATGAAGTCTCTTAAAGGAAATAACAGAAGGAGTAAATAGTAGCACTACATGTACAAAGCTAAAAATTATTCATGGTGAGGCAAAATCCTAATAAAACTCTCCACATAAGCCATAAACTCTCCTCACTTCTTTAGCCCCCAACCTTCAGTAACCCTGCCAAAAAGAGGGGGGTGTGTAGATTTTTAAAGAATATATGTATACACACACACACACACACACACACACACACACACACTTATACATAGGAGAAATGGGCAGCAAGAAAATAGAAGTTCTCCAACCCCCTCAACTGTTCCAGAGCAGAACATGTTGTCACAAAGGGAAAAGAAAACAAATACAAGGTAGCAGAAATCTATAAGAAGTTCATAGAAGTTATTTAGAAAATAGATGCACTCAAAGAGGAAATCAACCAAAAGGTCACAGCAATTTCACTTCATATAGCCACAGTGAATTTCAGGGAACTAGCTAAAAAACAGGAGATGCTAATCAAAGCGATTCAAAATTTGACTGACAGATTCAACAAGAATATATAATCCTCATAAAGATGTTGGACATAATTACCTGAAATAAAAAAACAGTATAGAATTCATATATTGCAGAAATAACCAATGTGAAGATAGAGTGCCTGATTGAGGACAGCATAATAAATTATGATAAATGTTTAAAAACACTAAAAAGAAAATTAGAGAAGAGAGCACTATCCAGCAGCTGCTGGATGACAAGAATACCAATTTAAGGTGTATCACTCAGTGTTTACTGGAGAAACAGGTATACAAGAAACAGATATAAGATATACAAGTATATAAGAATTTTTAAGATTGGCTTAGAATGGCCCCCCCAGAGTAGGATATGGGACAGTGAAAAGGGCTGTCTGCACACTGTATACTGAATGATCCAGGTGAAGGTCTGGAGTGCACTGTAGTGTCCTGTGTGAGTCCATATCAGTAGGCTAATGGGTTTGTGATGGAAGGCTGAGGAATCATGCTGGAAGCCAGGAGATGATGTACAAGGTGAAGGGGAAGACTGGAGCTCCTCCAAAGAAATAGAAGCAGATCAGTCATTCTTTATTTCCCTTTTATACCATCAAGGCAGTGGGCCACCCTAAGGTAGGCCCTTTATACCCTGGGGTATGGAATTGCTGAGCTAATTTAGTTGAACTTCTCTTACTCAAGTTGACACAATCGATCAACCATCATAATCCACCCCTTGTCAACCTGAACAACAGACACATTTCTTTAAACCAACCTCCAGATACAAAGACAAGCTCATAATTACAACTACCATGTTATAACCATCCTGAGTTTGAACAGAAATGTGCTAATTCCTTCCCCAGAATTGAAGACAAATTTTCTTTGGGTGATGCTTACTCTTAATATTTTATAACTTGAACAGTATAACATAGGTTTTACAATCCTTAAGAACCAGGATTAATCCTGTCAACATTGTACCATTAGAATCATATTAGGGGAGAACTAGTACAATGACAATCCTTGTTTTTGTAGCTGGTCATGGGGTTATAAGCTGATATTTAGTACTACCTTCCACTACCCATTCTGTACTCCCTTGGCGTTCACCAAGCACTTCAACAGATCTTTTTGCTCTCATTGGTAGAGTAACCCAGACCTTCATTCCTGAAGGTTCTGGACCATTTGTCATTCTGCCTATATTATGTTCTAGTAGCTCATTGACTTTAGTAACAGGGCACAGTGATAACTAGGAGGTGCTCTAAAGGATCTCTTGCACTCCAAGTGTATTCTTTCTTTCTTTCATTGTGCAGTAATAGTCCAATTTCCCCTTGATAGTTTGGGTCAAACACCCCTGAAAACCCTGTGACTCCCTTTCTAGCTTGTTTCCTCAGAGTCATGAGGAGACCAGAATGACCAGGGGGAAGTCTTAGCTTCTAGTTCAGTGGTATCATTGAACTTCCTGGTACGAGCCTTCCCCCCTCTATAACTAAGAATTATAGGCCTGAAAAATATAAGGTTGTGAGAACAGGAAGTAAAATTTTTGCTAGTGGATCACTGGGGGTAATTGTGAGTGGTACCACTCCCACTTCCATCCCTTGATTCCTGGACCCATGAATCCTGACTATGGTAGACAGAGTACGATAGCTATAGTAGACAGAATACATTGATTCAAAGCATAGACAGACTTTTGAAGAACCTTTCCCCAGCCCTACAAGATATTGCCATCTAGCTGGCATTGTAATTGTGTCTTCAAAAGATCATTCCACCTTTCTGTCAACCCAGCACCTTCTGGATGGTGAGGAACATGGTAAGACAGTGAATTCCATAAGTATGAGTCCATTCTTTGTTTTTAAAATGTATTCCTTGGCCAGAGGCAATGCTGTGTTCCATCATGGTGGATATAGTATTATACGAGTCCACAGATGGTAGTTTTGGCAGAAGCATTATGTGCAGGGAAGGTAACTCCATATCCAGAATAAGTATCCATGCCAGTAAGGACAAAGAAGTTTTTTCCATGATGGAAGTGGCAGGTTGGCAGGTGGAAGTTTCATTAGGGGGCAGGTTGATAACTCCAGGGAGTGGTGTCATATCTTGGACTTGATGTTGGTTTCTGTTGCTGGAATATTGGGCATTCACCTGTGGCTATAGCTAGATCACCCTTGGTGAGTGGGAGTCCATGTTGCTGAGCCCATGCATAACCTCCATCCTGCCACCATGGCCACTCTGTTCAGGAGCCCATTGGGAAATGACAAGGGTGGCTGAGGAAAGAGGTTGACCATATTTACAGAATGGGTCATATTAGCCACTTGATTATTAAAGTCCTCTTTTGATGAGGTTATCTTCTGGTGAACATTCCCATGGGAAAAATATTGTCATATCCTTTGACCATATGGCGAGTTCTATCTGCATACCTCTTCCCAAATATCTTTGTCACCAATTTTCCAGTTATATTCCTTCCAAGTTCCTGACAATCTGGCCAGACAATTGGCTATAGCGTGTGAATTAGTATATAGTCACATATCTGGCCATTTCTCCTTCAGTCAAAATGTACTACCAGGTGTACTGCCCAAAGTTTTGCCCACTGTTACAATTTCCCTTCACCACTGTCCTTCAGGGATGTCTTAGAAAAGGGTTGTAATGTTGCATCTGTGCACTTGTGGGTGGTGCTTGCATAAGAAGCAGAAACGTTCATAAACTAGGCCTTAGCATTCTCTTCCTCTGACAGCTAATCATGTGGTGCACTCCACAAGGCCATAGGTGCATGCTGGGCAACAGCAGTATAGCAGGTGTTGGAGGCATAGGCATAGGAGCAGCTTCTTCATGTAATTTACCTGTACCCTCTGAACCTGCTCTGGCTTATTCACATATATACCATTTACATTTAATGATAGAATGTTGCTATGTACATCCATCTTTATGATTCAGTGGATCAGATAATATCCAGGTCATGATAGGCAGTTCAGGTCACATAGTGACCTAGTGTCCTGTACTCAAGCATTCAGTATCCACTAAGGCCCAGTAGCAGGCCAAGAAGTGTTTTTCAAAGAGAGAGTAGTTATCCACAGATGATGACAGAGCCTTACTCAAAAATCCTAAAGGCCTCTGCTGTAGTTCACCTATGGTGGCCTGCCAGAGACTCCAAACAGCATCTCTACCCACCACTGACACTTCAGGTACCATTGAATCTGCTGGATCATATGGCCCCAGTGAAAGAGCAGCCTGGACCTGTTCTAGGGCTTTTTTTATTCTAGGCACCACTCAAAACTAGAAATAAGTTGTGACATAGGACTAGAGAGTTAATATAACCCTGAGGTAGGACAATGACAATATACTGCTGACCTTGCCTGTGAAGGCAAATTGTTTCTGATAGTCTTTATGGATAGATATGTAGAAGAAGGCATTTGCCAATCAGTAGCTGCATACAAAGTACCAGGAGATGTGTTAATCTGTTCAAGCAATGAAACCACATCTGCTACAACAGCTGCAATACAAGTCATCACTTTATTCAGTTTACAGTAATCTACCCTCATTCTCCAAGACCCATCCATCTTCTGCACAGGTTAAATGTAAGAATTAAATGGAGACATGTTTGTAATAACCACCCCTGGATCCTTCAAGTTCTTGATGATGGCACTAATCTCTGCAGTCCCTTCAAGAATGTGACACTGCTTTTGGTTTACTATTTTACTAGGCAAAGACAACTCTAATGGCTTCCATTTGTCCTTTTCAACTATAATAGTCCCCCCACTACAGGACAGGGAATAAATGTGAGGATTCTGCCAAGCACTAAGTATATCTATTCCAGTTTTGCATTCTGGAACGGGAAATGACTACAGAATGGTTGAAGAGCTACTGAACCCACTGTGATTCAGACCTTTGCTAAAACTACATTGATCATCTGAATATCCATAGGCCCCCTACTCTTACTGAAAGGCCACAGTGATGTTTTGGATCCCCTGGAATCAATATTGGTTCAGAACCAGTGTCCAGTAGTTCCTGAAATGTCTGGTCATTTCCCTTCCCCTAATGTACCCTGATAAAAGACCTTAGGTCCCTCTGGGGAAGGATGAGAGAAAGATTGTCTGTATAAATTTTTGGTGCAGGGCCGGGGATTTAGCTCAGGGGTTCGGTGGCCTGCCTTGCAAGCGCAAGGACCCGAGTTCAGTCCCCGGTACCAAAAAAATTTTTTTTTTGGTGCATCAGCATCCTTCCCCAATGGGACCTGGCCTCCCCCGCATTCAAGGGCTTCTGAATCTACAAGCTGGGTCAACCCTGGGAACTGGTTGAAGAGTCATAATTTGCTGTTACTACAATTTTAATTAAGTGCTGCCACTTTATCTGTACCATTCCAGGATCCAGTCAAGCTCATTGCCCTTAAATTTCCCAATTGAGTAACCACAGTCCCCTCTATAAGTTCTAGCATACAGAGAAGAACATTGACAGAGCTTTTCAGGGATGCTTGTGCTCTCCTCATGAATCTGTTTCCCAAGGTGTTAGTAAAATTTTCTGGATCATCCTAGTATGGAGGATTAGGTTTAACATGACAGATCCACTCCAGCATTCCCATTTCCCTAAGCCTCTGAATCCCCTCATCAACAGTAAACTATGGAATATCAGGCATTTCTAACTCATCCACAGTGGGCCACCTTTTGATCCATACTTTTGTCAACAAGCCAAATAAAGTATTAACACCTTTCTTTACTCCATGAGCAGTAACATTAAATTCAGAATCCCTGCTCAATGAGCCCATATCAAGAAACTCAGCCTGATCTAGGTGTATATTTTTGCCGCCCTTATATAACACCCATAAAATCTATTCCATACATGCTCATCAGGCCTCTGCTTATTAGAGTTAGAAAACTCAAGAAATTCTTTAGAAGAATAGCGGACCTCCACATGGGTCACACCCATACCTCCCCCCTTAGGAGCCTTCTGCATTTAGTGCCTGGTTATAGGTCTGGAGGCAAAATTGGATCATGAGTGTGCTTCCTGAGTAGTGTCAGTGTTATTATGCTTGGTCAACATAATATTAATTTCCTCAGGTATACTAGAAGAGGCCCATACTACAGGATGAGATGGGGTTGTCTCTGTCACTTCGGGTATGGAAATCTCTTCCTTTGGCAGAATAATCTCATTATCATCTAGAAACTCAACATCCTCAGCTTTGTCAGGATTCTCCAAAATGTCTTCATCCCAGTTTATGAGATACTGTCATTTTCTGATCAGTGCCCTCACCTTTGCTTCAGATACCCTTGGAGGTTGAGCATTAAATTTACATTGTAGTTCAGCCAATCAAATTATGAGGGCTTATGTTTGATTTTCTACAATTTCAGTCCTATAGCTAAAAGAGATTTTCTTTTAGAACACACTTAGATACTTTCAAATTTCTTATGTGTGTCTGGAGCTGGGAATTTGAATCTTTGAGCTCCTTATTTTCCTTTATTAATTTGTCCTTATGGTAAGAAGACTTCAGATTTCCTATTGATATTTTGAGCTCATTGTTTTTCTTCACTAGTTTGTCAAGAGATGCTAAGACCAGCCAGCCAGCATCATTTTATTTCCCAATGTGCCAAAAAATTCAAATCTTTCATGTATAGAGTCACTAAATTCCTTATATCTCACAAGTGGATAATCAAATGGATCTACATTGCTTATTACTTTAAACAGGTCATACCAAGGAATGACAGTATTCCCCACAGAATTAGAAGGGAAGACTATGGCATCTTTAGGTCTCATCAAATTAGAGAACCAACTCCAGGAACCCCTAAAGGCATTAAAAAATTTCATCTTTACAATTCTGTTTCTGTAGAGCCACTCTTGGTACCAAAATCTATATCAGTCATGTATACTAGAGAAACAGATGTAATAAAACATATACAAGTATATAATAATTTACAATATTTGCATTCAATGGTCACCCAGAGTTGGATGTGGCAGAGTGCAAAGGGTCTGTCTGCACACTGGAGACTGAAGGATCTAGGTGAATGTCTGGAACTCATTGCAGTGTCCTGTGTGAGTCCATATCAGGAGGCCAAATGGGTCTGCAATGGAAGGTTGAAGAGTCTACCCTGGAAGGCTGAAGGATCTGTGCTGGAAGCTGAAAAGTCTGTGCTGGAAGCCAGAAGATAATGCCCAAAGTGAAGGGGAAGACTGGAGCTCCTCTGAAGAAATAAAAGCAGATATGTCCTTCTTCACTTCCCCTTTATACCATCCAGGTGACAAACCTCCCAGTGGGACTCTTCCATACCCTAGGGTGTGGAATTGCTGAGCCAATTTAGTTGAGCTTCTCTTACTCAAGTTGACACAATCAATCATCACATAAGGCTAAATGTAGTTAGAGCAAAACTAGAAGATGGGACAGATGGATTCACTAACATAGTGACAGAAATCATGGAAGAAAAACTACCAAATATAAGAAAAGACTATAATACAAACAAGAAATGCTTTTAGAACACCAAACAGTTACGATGAAAAACACCAAAGAAAATGGCAGAACAGCAAACAGTGGTAAATCAGCCTCTCTGAGATTCAGAATTCAGACACTGGAATATAACAACTTGAAAAAGAAGAGAAAGAGCGAAATGGATTCCCAGGACCCAGAAATGATTTGAAAGGAAAATTGGAGCCCACACAGAAATTGAAGAGAAAGACCTCAATGCAGAAAAAGCAGGTGGCAAACTGCACTTTCTGCCTGTCTCTCAGCTCACAGTATGAGAGAGGAGGCTTGAATATGGAGATATAGTGAAGGCACATGACTCCAGAGGCCTCCATGGAGAAATGCAGTAGTGGAATGGAGTAGTGGATGCTGTGAACTACAACAGCTGGTGAATGGCTCTAGTGCAAGCACCTCTAGAAAGAGCGCTTGGACAGATACCATTTTTAGGGAGGAGTCAACTGAATCCAGCACTTGGAGCAGCCATCATTTGGGTTACTCTCAGGGATCCAAGTGACTGGGTAAGGCAAAACTATGGGAATCATTCAGGGTCAGGTAGACAAGGTCAGGCTGGCAAAAGACAACCAGAGTGTTGCAGGCTGAACAACTTGGACCTCAACCCCACAACCAGAGGCCAGGATCAGCCTGACCTTCTGTGAAGTAGAAAGCAGAAGAATTGGCATCTTACTGTATTCCTAATGCAAGTATGCTGGGACTTTCTAGCACCATACCCTAATCTTACTGCAGCCTTGCTGGGATCATCCAGCATGGATATGGGCTCTGTCTGCCTCCTTTTTCTACCAGCGACAGTGGAGAAACACCCTGGATTAAACACTACCATAAAACTGTAGACCCAAAAAGATAACCAGAGGCTTGAAATCAGAAAAATCCCTTGTTTTTCTTTTTTCATCTTTATTTAGTTTCTTTTGCTTTCATTGTTTATTTTTGGTTTTCGTGATTGTGAACATGTTTTTATGGATTTTTTTCTGTTTTATTACTTTTTTTGTCTTTTCCTTCTTTCTTCTTCACCAGTTTCACAAAGCTTGAGTTAGTCTCCCTTTGACATTCAGCATTGCTTCTAATCTCTTTCTTTTCTTTTATATCTCTGTTTTATCTTATTCTGATGTGTAAAATCACTCAATTGAGGGAATATTTACTGTATATAATTGTCTCATTTATTTTAGGTCTTGTTTTATAACTATAAACCTTGTACTATGGTTAAAGGTGAAAAATTAAGTTACTATGGTTTAGCCTTTTTCTTGACTGTGCTTGTTGCTACTCCTATTACTGATTATACTACTTTAGCCAGAGTGACATAGTTGTGTGACCAGTTGTTCTTCCTTATATGCCAATACCAGGACTGTATAGGGGTTATAACACCATAGCCAAGTACCAATCAACTGGATGGCAGGGTAAATAGGCAGCAAATTCTTACCACTAATAAATTAAAGAGGCAAGATCTTCAGAGAGGCTCAAAAGCCAAAAGCCAGCTACACCTAGAATACACCTCTGAAAAGTAGTCTTTCCCTTAGGAGGTTGTGATACTAGTAACAAAGGTACTTACCATAAACAATTTACAAGATCAACACAGAAAACAAAAATTTTTAAAAAAGAAAATTAGGAAACACAGAAACAAGATGCAACCCCATCTAAGAACCAGCCTATAAGATTGAACCTACACATCAAATGAAAGACTTCTTAAAATAGCAATGGAACACAAAAAATTCAACAGCTATTAGATTATGCAAAAAGGAATAACATCCAATTGATCATAATCAATAAAAAATCACAAGATAGCACAAAGGACATTAAGAACTGGTTTACAGGCAGAAAATATTCTAAGCATGAAAAAAATAATTTGACATACAGATAAGTGAGTCATACAGAATTCCAATTATCCATGATCAAAAGAAATATACCCTATGGCATATAATAGTTATGATTAAATAAATTCAACACAAGAATAGAGTATTAAAAACTGTTAGAGAAAAGAAACAAATCACCTATCAAGAGAGGCCATCAGAATCACAGCAGACTTCACAACACAAACTCTTACATCAATAAGAGTTTGAAGTGAAATATTTCAACTCTTTAAAGAACCTCCAATTCAGATTGATACACCTTGCAAAATTATTTTTCAAAAATGATGGAGAAATAAGATAATTTGCTGAGAAAGAACACTTGAAGAAATTCATGACCATCAAACCAGCACTCCAAAAAGTTCTAAAGGATATTCTTGAAAAAAACGTTGCAGGCAAAAATTCCCAGAATTCCAATGCAATGAATCTACCAGCCAAGGCAAGCAAATAGAAGAGAAAGGAAATCAACAACAGAAAAATTTATAATAAGTAAATCTTGGAAACAGCCCTGGTGCCCGTCAATATATAAGGAAAATGTGCTTTCCATATACAGTGGTGTACCTCTCTGCCATAAAGAAGGATAAATGAGACATTTCTAGGTAAATGCATACATATTGAGAACATAATTTTAAGAGAAATAAATCAGATACATGTTTAAATATCACAGTGTTTCTATTTTGGGAGAAACTGAAAGAACAAAACTGGATGGTAGATATTGAAATTAGGAATAAAATGTTCAAATAGGAAGGGAAATAAGGGAGGCAGCTGGGGGAAGATAAAAAAGGGAAAAGGAAACAAAAAGAATAAAAAGGGAAAATGGAAACAAAGCTTTTTAAATTAGGAGAGGAAGGATTACAGGGAGGACAGGTGAATGGTAAATAAAAGAAGGACCAAAATATATTACGTAGAGGTACAAATTCCCTGTAATGAATGTGATCATTATGTATATGAAAGGAGTATAAACAAAATTCATCTTAAAAATTATGATTAAAAATTCACCAAAGCACATCCTTCTTAAATTAGCAAATATGCAGCTAAAGAACACCAGGGTTTTAAAAGTAGCCAGAAAAAAATATAACACATGAATGTAAATCAGTTAGACTCACAGCAGCCTGCTCAGCACCACCCAAAAAGGCCATAAGAGCTAGGGGTGAAGTATTTCAAACACTATAAGCAAATAACTTCCAACTCAGATCAACTAACCCAACAAAGCTATCCTCCAAAATAGATAGAGATCAACACCCATTCATGATAAAAATCCTACAAAATATTGGAGTAGATGGTCTTTATCTAAACTTGATAAAGACTATCTATGAAAAAGAAACAGCCAACATCATATTAAATGGCCCAAAACAGAAAACCTTCATGTTCAAATCAGGTATAGAGAAGGATGCCCACTATCACCATTCCTCTTCAATATAGTTCTGGAAACATTAGCCACAGCAATTAGACAAGAGAAAGAAATTAAAGCAATAAAGATAGGAAAGGAAGAAGTTAAACTGTCATTATTTGCTAATGATAAGATACTCTATGTTGAAGACCCAAAAAACTCCACCAAAAGACTTCTAGACTTAATTGACACTTTTAGCAGGTAGCTGGATACAAGTTCAACACTCAAAAATCAATAGCCTTCTTGTGCCCAAATACCAGACTCACTGAGAGAGAAATTAGGGAAACAATTCCTTTTACAATAGCATACAAAAAAATGAAGTATCTAGGAATCAATCTAATGAAAGAAGCAAAAGACCTCTACATGGAACACTACAGCACTCTGAAAAAAGAGATTGAAGAGGATATAAGAAAATGGAAAGATATCCCCTGCTCCTAGGTAGGAAGAATCAATATAGAGAAAATGGCCATACTACCACAACTGCTATACAGATTCAATGCAATGCCAATTGAAATTCCAACACTATATTTCACAGAACTAGAAAAAAGAATCCAAAAATTCATTTGGAGCCATAAGAGACCTAGAATAGCAAAAGCCATCCTAGGCAACAGAGACATGGCAATGGGTATAACAATTTCCAATTTGAAACTAAACTACAAAGCCACTGTGATAAAACAACATGGTACTGGCAAAGAAACAGATCTGAGGATCAGTGGAACAGATTGGAAGAAACAAAAACAACTCCAGATGTACTCAGCTACCTCATCTTTTTTTTTTTAACTACCTCATCCTTGACAAAGGAGCCAACTATCCTCACTGGAGGCAAGATAGCCTCTTTAATAAATGGTGTTAGAAAAACTGGATTTCATCCTGCTGAAGATTAAAACTAGATCCTTATCTTTCATCATACATGGAACTAAAATCACAGTGGATCAAACATCTAAATATTCAAAAAGAAACAGTAAACTTGCTGGAAGATACGTTAGGCAGAACTCTCGAAGACATTGCCATAGAAAAAGACTTTATGAACAAATCCTCAGTAGCACGTGAACTAGCAGAAAGAATCAACAACTGGGATCTCATCTCATTAAAAAGCTTCTGCACTGCAAAAGAAAACATCAACAGAACTAAGAGACAACCTACAATGTGGGAAAAATCCTTTACCAGCTGCTCCTCAGACAAAGGACTCTTATCTAGAATACATAAAGAACTCAAAACAGTCAGCCCCCCCAAATATAAAGACCCGATTCAAAAATGGGCATCTGAAATGAACAGACATTTCTCAGACAAAGAAGTAAAAGCAGGAGGTAAATACATGAAAAAATGTTCCACATCACTGGTCATTTGAGAAATGCAGATGAAAACAACACTGAGATTCCACCTCACCCCACAAAGAATTGCTACTATCAAGAAATCAAACAATAATTAATGTTGGTGGGGTTGTGAGGAAAATGGAACCCTTTTCCATTGTCGGTGGGAGTGCAGACTGGTGCAACCACTATGGAAATCAATATGGAGATACCTCAAAGAGCTGGGACTAGAGGTTCCATTTGACCCAGCCATCCATCTGCTTAGTACCTTTCCAAAAAATTAAAGCAATCATATCACAGTGATATATGCGCACCTATGTTTATAGTGGCACAGTTTGTAATAGCTAAAACTTGGAAACAAGCCCATTTGCCCATCAGTTGGAGACTGGCTAAAGAAGATGTGGTTTTTCTATTTAATGGAATACTACTCAGCCATAAAGAATGAGAAATTGGATTCATTCATAGGAAAATGGATACATATTGAGGATATACTTCTAAGTGAAATAAATAAGTCACATATGTGTAAATACTGAATAGGTTCTCTGGTGTGAAAAGCTGTAATAGTACATAAGATATTAATTGATAATTGGCAATGTGAAATAGAAAGAAAAGGACTAAAGTTGTAGGGAAAGTGGGTAGGGGAAACGTAATAAGGGAAAAGAGAAAAATATGAGAAAATGAAAAAATGGAAATAAGTGTTTGTGAATGGGGAGGGGAGGAGCAGGTGAAGGGAGGGCAGAGACAAGGGGAAAAATGAGAACCAAGACCTGTCTTGTAAAGGTACAAGATGCCAATGATGAATTTAACTGTACTGTATACCTAACATGTACCATTAAACTCAATGAGAGAAAAAATGATTGAATTAATAAATCAGGAATTAAACCAAGGACAGTACAATCAAAAAATGATAAAATACTTAAGCAAGGCAGAAATACAGACTTCCAACTCACCAATGGAAAATTCTAGGGGAAACAAGTTAGATAAGTTTGACAATCAACCACTAGGACACCCTGAACTCATAGCATAGGAAGTAACAAAACAGATTAATGAGGCTCATGAAAAATTCAAAGCATAAAAAATTTCCCAGGTGATTAGTGATGGTGAGCACAGTGAAAGACATGATTAGAGACCCTAGAACAGATACAGAAAAATAAAATAAATGAGCTCAAGACCATGATATAAGCCATGAATGCACAACATAGGAAAGAATTTTAAACCATGAATGCCCAGCATAGGAAAGAGATAGAATCCATGAAACAGATTCAAACAGATATCCAGGAGATTTAAAACTCCATAGAAAGCCTTCACATCAGAATGAATGAATGTGAAGAAAGAATTTCAGATATAGAAGACAGGATTGCAGTCAGTGGCCATGAAAAGATAGATCACTTAAAAACAATAAGGGACCATGAGAAATGGATCCAATAACTCATAGATGATGCAAAGAAGAATAATATAAGACTGATAGGAATCCATGAAGTAGCAGGAGAAAGTATAAATGACATTTAAAAAAAAACTTCACAAAATTAATGAGAGAACACTTCCCAAACAGAGAGAAAGAATTCGACATACAGATGAGTGTGGCATATAGGACACCAAATAGCCATGATATAAAAGAACCACACCTAGATATATAATGGCCAAGATCCTGGAAACCCAACAGAATAACAAAATACTACAAGCAGTTAGAGAAAAGAAACAAATCACTTGCAAAGGAAAGCCCATCAGAATCACAGCAGACTTTTCAATACAACCTCCAACCTAGACTGATGTATCCTGCAAAACTCTCTTTTAAATGGATGGGAAAATATGATACTTCCATGATGAAGAACTCCTGAGAAACTTTATGAATACCAAACCAGCACTCCAAACAATTCTAAATAATATCCTAGAAAAAGACAACAAAGATCACAGCACCATGAGGACCATCACAGCAAATAAATTAGGCATGGCAAAAAATGAAAGGGAAAGAGGGAAAATTAAAAAGAGCAAATAACAAGACAATAACATGACAATGATAAGTCAACACATATGTTATAAACATCAATGTTAATGGCCTCAATTCACCAGTCAAAAGAAATAGACTGGCAGAATTCAATTAAGAGGCAAAATCCAATATGTTGTATACAAAAAACACATATTTCTTTAAAGAAGATACACAAAAATGCAGTATCTAGGAATCAATCTAATGAAGGAATCAAAAGACTTGTACACTGAAAGGTACAGCATTGTGAAAAAAGAGATTGAGGAGGATAAAGAAAATGGAAAGATATCCCTTGTTCATGGGTAGGAAGAAGCAACATAATGAAAATGATCATACTATCAAAAGTGCTATACAAATTCAATGCAATGCCGATTCAAATTGCAATGGTACATTTCAGTGAACTAGAGAAAATAATCCAAAAATTCATTTGGAACAAGATAAGACCTAAAATAGCAAAAGCAACTCTTGGCAACATGAGTGGGGTATCACAATCCCTAATTTGAAATTATACTTAAAAGCCACTATGATAAAAACAGCATGATACTGGCAAAGAAACAAACCCAAGGATCAGTCAAATAGATTGGAAAACACAGAAGCAACTCCAAATGTACTCATCTATCTTATCTTTGACAAAGGAGCCAACCATCCTCAGTGGAGGAAAGACAGCCTCTATAACAAATTGTGTTGGAGAAACTGGATTTCACCCTGCCAAAGATTAAAGCTAGACCATTATCTTTCACCATGCACTAAACTAAAATCCAAATGGATCAAATATCTAAATACTAAAAAAGAAACACTAAACTTGCTGGAAGATAAGTTAGCCAGAACTCTCAAAGACACTGGCATAGGAAAAGATTTTATGAACAAATCTTCAGCAGCACAGAAACTAGCACAAAGAATCAACAACTGGGATCTCATCATATTAAAAAGCTTCTGTAATGATATAATTGATCATGTGAAATAGGAAGAAAAGTGCTAAACGTGTAGGGAAAATTGGAAGGGTAGAGGAAAGGTAATAAGGGAAAAGAAAAAAAATATGAAAAAATGGAAATAAAGTGTTTGTAAATGGGGAGGGGGTGAAGGGAGGGCACGGACAAGGGGAAAAAATGAGAGCCAAGACCTCTCATGTAAGGGTACACGATCCCAATAAGGAACATAATTGTACTATATACCTTACATGTACCAATAAACTCAATAAAAGAAAAAAAAAAAGAGCAACCACCAAGAGAGATAAGAGACAACCTACAATGTGGGAAAATTTTTTTTTACTAGCTGCTCCTCACACAAAGGGCTATTATCTAGAATATATAAAGAACTCAAAAAAAGCAGCCTCTCCAATATAAAGACCTAATTCAAAAATGGGCATCTGAAATGAACAAAGAAGTAAAAGAAGCAAGTAAATATATGAAAAAATGTTCCACATCACTGATCATTCGAGAGATGCAGATGAAAACAACACGGAGATTCCACCTTACCCCAGAAAGAATGGCTGTTGCGGCTCTCTGGGGGGACCCCGTCCCGCAGGGAATAGGAGGTGAGAGCCGCCTCTTATT
>NW_022900951.1:55427147-55432342 GCF_012274545.1 Fukomys damarensis | reverse complement strand
GCAAAGGCTAAGGTTGAGGGCAGTCATCTTATGCAGGCCCAAGCAGTCTCTCACAGGCTGCTATCAAGAAATCAACCAATAATAAATGTTGCTGGCATTCTGGGTAGAAAGGAACCCTTCTCCATTGTTGGTGGGAGTGAAAACTGGTGCAACCACTGTGCCAATAAATATGGAGATACCTCAAACAAGTAGGATTAGAGGTTCCATTTGACTCAGCTATTCCTTCTTTGGGTATCTTTCCAAAAGAATCATACCTCAGCAATACATGCTCACCCATGTTTGTAGAGGCCCAGTTGCCCATCAGTTGGAGAGTGGATGAAGAAGATGTGGTTTTCTATAAAGTGGAATACTGCACAGCCATAAAAATTGAGAAACTAGAGTAATTTATAGGGCAATGTATGCATATTGAGGCCTTACTCTTAAGTGAAATAAATAGGACACACGTGTAAATACTGAATCGTTTCTTTGTTGTGAAAAAGTGAAAGTGTAAATTAGTTTCAAATTGTATAACTGATAATGTGAAATAGGAAGAAAAGGGCTAAAGGTGTAGGGGGAGTGGAAAGGATAGGGGAAATGAAGTAAGGGAGAAGAAAAAATATGAGACAAGGAAAAAATGGAAACTCAGTCTTTGTAAATAGGAAAGGGTGGAGGGGGTGAAGCAAGGGCAGATATATGGGCAAAAAATGAGAAGCAAGACCTATCATGCTAAGGAACATGATCCCCATGATGAATGTTAATGTACTGTATACTTAAAAATTATCAGTAAACTCAATGTAAATAAAAAGCTTCTATACATCAAGAGAAGCAATGACCAGTGTGAAGAGACAACCCATAATGTGGGAAAAACTTTTCACCACCTATTCCTCAGACAAAGGTCTACTATCTAGAATATATAAAGAACTTTTAAAAAAATCAGGCCTCCCAAATTTAAAGACTGAATAAAAATATGAAATGAACAGGCATTTCTCAGACACAGAAGTAGAAATAGCAAGTAAACATATGTGCAGTGGATGCACATTGAGGTGATACTCTTAAGCAATATAAATAGGACATGTGTAAATACTGAATAGTTTCTTTAGTGTGACAAACTGAAAGTGTAAATAAGGACTAAACGTTATAATAGATAATTTGAAATATGCAGAAAAGGTACAATGGGGGAGGGGAATTGGGAGGGTAGGGGGAAAGGAGGGAATAAAATTAATATGAGAAAATGAAAAAATGGAAAAAAGTCTCTGTAGATAGGGATGGGTGGAGGGGTTGTTGGGAGGGCAGAGGAATGGGGAAAAATAAATTAGAACCAAGATGCATTGTGTAAAGGTGCAAATTTCCAATAATGAATTTCATTATATTGTATACCTTAAATGTACTGATAAAATTAATTGAAAAAAGGAAATGTGGTATTTACATATAATTGAATACTATTCTGCTATAAAGAATTACAGATTTGAGACTTGTTGGTATATGGATGCACCTGGTAAATGAATGTTGAGTGAAATAAACCAGACACACAAGCTTCAGTACCACATATTACCATTTGACTGAGGCAAAGTACAAAGAGAAAAAATTAAGGATGGATAGAAAGGGACAAGGAGATGGATCTCCTGCAATGGGGAAGTTGTCCAATAGCAGGGTCATGAGTGGCAAGGAGGAGGGGAAGAAGAAATTAGTAGAATGAAAATTCAATGTAGAAAAGCCTAATAACCTCAATTAATATAAACATTATATGCCATGAGCTAAGATTAATAATATCAATGAGAATGAAAACTGCGATAGAGGAATTACAGGAGGGAGGAAAGGGGAAGGGGATAAAAAACAAAAGGAACTATGATTTTTGTATGTGTAACCTTTTCCAAAGATGACTGCCATCGCATGAACTGTAAACATGTACTAATAAAATAAAAATTAAAATTAAACAAATAATTCATGATGCAATTAAATTTTAAAAACTTTACAAAAGAATCGTATATTTTCCTGCAGAAAATTTTGAAACTAAAGATATATTTTTTATTTTTATTTAATAAGTTAATTTATGTATTTATTTCTTGGTACCAGGTATCAAACTCAGGACCTTGTACTTGCAAGATGGGTAGTGGAACCACAGCTAAATCCCCAGACCTATATTTTTTAAATTGTAAAGAACAGCCACTCAAAAGATCAGAGAGATATATCAAATAGAAATACGAAGTTTTATTTCTTGTCATCTTTTATATTCATCTTCATCTATACTTTGGTTTCTCATACAAGAGAAACCGTATGATATTTAGGGTAGTGTTTTTTATTTATTTCAGTTAACATCATGGCTGTAAGATGCATGCTTTTTCCTGTAAAGGACTCTTAGTACTCTTTTGTATAAATACCACATTGTCTTTATCTAGTCATCTGCTGATGTATATATAGGCTGTGCCTAAAATTTAGCTTTTATAAATTATGCTTCTATATACATAGATATGTATATATCACTTGATCTGAGCCAAAAGGCCAAGAAGCACTAGATATGTATTATCACTGTAATATGATATCTTTAACTTTTGGGGGAAAATATTTTGAAAGGAAATATCTGGGTCAAATGGAATTTTTATTTTTAGTTTTTTGAGGATTCTCCATACTGATTTCCATAGTAATTGTACTAGTTTCCATTCATACCTACAAGGTAGAAATGTACTCCCCCACTCCAAGCCCTCAGCATTTTTTATTACTTCATTTTTTGATGATAGAGTGCCATTCTTTCTGTGGTATAATGGAATCTTAGTTTTGTTTTAATTCGCATTTCTCAAGAGGCCAGAAATTTTGAACATTTTTAATGTATTTATTGGCCATTTGTACTTATGTTGAGATGTGTCTGTTCATTTCAGTTGTCCATCTTTTGATTATTTTATTTTGGAGAGTTCTTTTTAGTTCTTTATATATTCTAGATATTAGTTCTGTAGAAAGAATAGCTGACAAATTTTCTCATTCTGTAGGTTGTCTCTTCACTCTGGGGGTGTTTCTTTTGCTGTGCAGAAGATTTTTACTTAGATAGGATCCCATCTGTTGATTCTTCTGCAGTTAGGGTTCTCTTCAGAAAGTCTTTGCATTTTACTCCAATAGTAAACAAAACAAAACTAAACAAAAAACAAACTAAGAACAGGGATGTCTCTGCACCATTTCTTCTGCTCAGGTTTTTGTTTTTTTTTTCTTTTTTGGTTCCTGCGATCGAACTAGGGACCTTGCACTATGCGAGGCAGGTGGTAAAACTACTGAGGTAAATCCCTGGCCCCCTCTTCTGCTCAGGTTGTCAGACAAAAGTTTTAAATTATCTTCACTTAAACAAGAAGAAAGCCATAGCCCTAGCTGGGATTTAGAGTAGGGAGGAAGTGAGTCAGCTGAAGCCAGTTTAAATAGGCCATCCTGCCCATTGCCCCACCTTGTGAAAAGCCTTGGGTATTTTATTTTTAAACAGACGAATTTGTCTCTTCCATGTATGGAAGGGCCACTGTGCTGGTGAAAAGAGTTTAAAAATAAAAGGTTCCTCCCTCTTGGTCTCCAATATTAGAAACTTAGCTTGTAAGTCTAGTTAGTAAAGCAAGAAAAAGATGGAGGCAGTTGATGTAAACCCATGTGTAGCTATCTGATTCCATGCAGACTCTAAGCCTATTTATTGGTATCATCCACAGCCAGGGTGGGGTACTTTTTAATTCTAGCATCTCACCCTTAATCCCAGCATCATATTAACCAAGAAGGAAACACCTAGGTTGGAAAAAACACAAACCAAGAAAAAAAGTCATTTACAAAAGTCGGGTAAGTGGAGATCAGATTAATTTAAAACAAAAAAAGGGATAGTAAACACAACACAAACCAAGAAAGAAAACTCATTTACAAAACTGGGAAAAGTGGAAACCAGGTTAATTTCCAAGAAGAGTAGCAATGTATAACAAATTTATGGACAACAAGGACCCATGGAGTGAGGGTAATCAGCTAGAAAGAAAAAAGTCTACATTCCCTTGCCCTGTCCTCACAGACAGGCCAGGCATCCCTCCCTGGTGCCTTAAGAAGAGTCCCCTGATTCCTGGCTTAGTGAGTAGAATGAGAGAAAGAAGAAAAAAGCCTCACAGACAGAAACAAAAATTGTGCCTAACATGGATCTTATCTTAGCCTCCTGTACCTGAACTTTACTTCTGGCTAGCTGTGCCAAAATATTATTTGGAGTCTCCTGGCTTTTAATTCTTCTGGCTAGCTGTGCAAAAATGTTAGTGGGTAGCTCCTTGTAAAAGCAGCTCACCAATCAAATATTACCAAGTTTTGTGTTGCTTGAATCTCCTTCTGGATTTATACTCCAGATTCTTCTCACCTTGAACAAAGAATTGAATAAAAGGAGGAAAAACCAGTGGCAAAGTTTTATTTGAAAAAGTAAAAGTGAAGAGAGGTAGATACTAGCTCTGCAGAGTGAGCTTGGTCCAAGTAAAAGGGGAAAAAGCAAGATAAAAGTACACCCTGGAGAAAGTACACCGATGAGGAAAGCCAATAGCAACAGAGTGTATTTTAAAATGTGTTGTATTTTTACTTCCAACCAATACATAGTAACAGGAGCTGGTTTATGTCCCTGGTTGAACAACACTCCCCCCCCCAAAATACAAGAGCAAATATTTTAAAAATTGGGTTTTATGATACTGAACATCAGGGAATGAAGAATGACTTCTGGGAGATAGGGAATAAGGTGAGCCTACAATTGCATGGCTGACTGCCTTGAGTTTCCAGGCCATAACATAGTAATGGGAAGTGAAGTGCAGCCTGGCAGATCTCCTGATTTGAGGAGATGGAGCTGAGTGTCTGGGGAAACCAAAGTACTTAGAATTAGGACAGATTACTGGAGAAGAGTGTGTAGCACAGAGACAATTCCACATAATTCTTTTTCTTTTGCCTTATTTTCAAGTCTTGCTAAATGAGTTTTTTAAACTTTCACTTTCAATCTCACAGAAGAATAGGATCTTCCATATAAACAGTCAAAGGCACTGTTTTACCTACTCAGCTCAGCTGTATCTATTTGAAAATGGCATTCTATTCCTTGAAGGTCATAATGACTTTTCTTTTTTCTTTTTTAATTGAGTTTATTGGTACAATCTAGGTATACAATACAATTACATTCATTATTGGAATCCTGTACCTTTACATAATAGGTCTTGATTCTCATTTTTCCCTCTTGTCCCTGCCCTCTCTTC
>NW_022900951.1:55426498-55427118 GCF_012274545.1 Fukomys damarensis | reverse complement strand
CCTTTCCCCCACACTTCCCACTTTCGCTATACCTTTAGCCCTTTACTTCCTATTTCACATTATTAATTATCTCATTAGGATCCTATGTACTATTATAGTTTTTCACACCACAGAAACTATTCAGTATTTCAGTTAAAGAAATATCTGTATGAACATTAAAAATAGGGAATACTAAAATAAAATTAAAAGGGAAAGTAAAAGAGAAAAACGCAATGATGTAAGATTAAAATAATCCTTAATTTTGAAGATGAAAAGTGGTCCCTTAACATATTTAAATTGCTTCTTGGTCTTGTAGTCTTATCTTCTTCTTTTTTTGATTTAGAGAATACTTTTATTAGTTTCTGTAATCAAACCTATGTAGATATGACCTTACATATTTAATACAGTGCATTAAGTAAAAGAGAAAAACGCAATGATGTAAGATTAAAATAATCCTTAATTTTGAAGATGAAAAGTGGTCCCTTAACATATTTAAATTGCTTCTTGGTCTTGTAGTCTTATCTTCTTCTTTTTTTGATTTAGAGAATACTTTTATTAGTTTCTGTAATCAAACCTATGTAGATATGACCTTACATATTTAATACAGTGCATTACCCCTGTACAAATGGAAAATGGAAAAA
>NW_022900951.1:55379072-55426472 GCF_012274545.1 Fukomys damarensis | reverse complement strand
GATAGTAGCAACAGCTTTTCCAGGTTCTGCAGTCATCTGAACAAAATTATAGACATTCAGCACATTCCATTAAAAAAAAAAACAAAAAACAAAAAAAAAAACAAACAAAGAAAAGAATAATATCCAGAAAACAGCAAAGTTCTGTTGCTGTTGTGCTACCTGGCACCATTTTTTCTATTAGCCTCTTAATCATCATCTGGAAAGAGAACATTCTAGAGTAATATCATTAAATGTAGCTCTGATAAAGCATGGTCACTACTACGTATCATAAAGCAGGTACAAGATATTTTACATTTACAGAGGATAATGACTTTTCTTAATTGCAAATGTGAAGCTTCTTGATAGGGTACAGCAAACTCATTTAGCTCACCTTGGTGTTTATACATGATCTGTTTACTTATATTTTTAAAAAATCACCCAAGTTATTTGTTAGATTTTTAATAGCTTCCTACCATTGAAATTTTAAAGCAACTTGTATCAGGACTCACTAGAGAAAGATTTAATATTATATATGTGTGAAATGAATTGATATGATATGATATGATACGTAAAGGATTTACAAAAGAGGTCTACTATGGCTTTCTTCAGAGTAAGGAAGAATGTAAAATGACTGAGTGCTGGGGTGGGGGCAGAGGATCCAGTCAAAAGTTAAAGGCGTGGAGCTCACTGCTTAGTGCCATGTGAGTCCTAATCAGGAAGCTAAGGGTTCTGCACTGGAATCCTGAAGAGTATGGAGTGGAAGGAAAACATACGCACTGGAAAGCTGGAGTCTGTGCTAGAAGCCTGGAGAGCAATATCCAAAAGCAATGGCGAATACCAGAGATCCTCCAAATAAGCCAAAAACAAAACTTCCTCCTTTCCCTTTTTATTCCAGCCAGGCTACAAGCCTCTGGATTGGTGCCACCCACATCCAGGCTGGGTCTTTCCTTTTCAGTAAGTCAATCACCCAGACACCCCCAAAACTGTGCTAGACCAAGCTGATGGGTGTTTCTTATTCAAGTTGACAACACAATTAACTGTCCCATGACTAAAAAATTGTTGTACAAAAGCACAGCACCATTATTCATTATAGTGAAAAAACTGGACTTTTTACAAAGTGTCCAACAGTATGAAAATAAGAAAATTATAATATATTTTGATTAAATATTACATATCCCTTAAAATCAATAAGTTAAAAAACTACATAATGACATAGGTCAATATGTACAAAAATTAAATAGAAATAATAGAGTATGAAATTGTAGACATGCTATGGTTATAACTAAGTAAATATACAAAAATTTATAGTTAAAATGGAACAGAAAAGTAAGAATAGCTGTATTGCTATGGTGATTTATGAATTTGCTCTTTAAAAATTTTATCATTGTTTTAATCACTTTTGAAATGGATTATGAGTTTTCTGGAAATGATTCACCACCTTTTTAGGATCTTCATTATATGTATGAAATATCCTTTATATTTTAGTGTTGGAGATTGAATTTAGAGCTTCATGCATGCCAAGCATATACTGTCTGTGAGGTACACCTCCAGCTGCTGATATTTCTAATGTATAAGGAAAAGAAAAAGAGTAAAACATACTAGAAACTTAATAAAAGGGATATTGTGTTTTGGTTGCCTAAAAAAACAGTGCCATTTTTATTTCTAGAGGTAGGCTGGGAAAAATTAGGATAAGTTTGTAGAGATCTCTTTGTAATTTTGTTGTTTCTTTTTAAACTTTAGGGACAAAATTATGCTGATGCCCTACAGTGGTACTTTTATTCTCTGAAGTTTTATGAATCTCATCAAGCAGATTTGGACTTGGCCAAGCTGCAGAGGAACATGGCTTCCTGTTACCTGAATTTGAAGCAACTTGATGAGGTCCTTTCATTCATTTATCTGTTTTAAGAAATAGCAAATGTTCTTACCGTTAGTGGCAGGAGACATGCAGCATTGTGACTTTTTGTCTGTTTAAGACGTATGAGAGTTCCTTCATACAGAACAAGGTCAAATTGACATTTTCTTTATTTGCATACTGTAAACATTAAGTGGATCTCTTTAAAGACATAGAGAATTTGGAAGACTCCTAATCCTACTACTTACTGTTTATTTTTTGCCTCCTGTTCTCCAAGGTAGCATGTTATTGGAGCTCCTAAAAATGTTTTCTGCTACTAATTATCTTTGATATTGTTTTTTGAAGCAGACTAAATTTTACAGTCTACATTTTTGTTAAGCATTCACTGAGAGCAACCATTATATGCACTGTTGGATGAAGCAGCCATTTTTCACTATTGAATTATTATTGCTTGCTTTTTTAAGCATTCTAGAAAATGTTCAGCAATTGATTCCTTCTTAGGACAAAACTCTTGAGGGTAAAAGATATAAAAGCTCTTCAAAAGATACAGCCATTCTACTGTAGTAATTGGGACATTTCTTCCTTTGGGTAAATTGTGCATATAATTAGAGTATTGTCTCCTGGTAGTGCATGATAGTAAAAGGACAAGTGTGGACTCAGTGAAATATGAAAGTTTTTGTTAACTTTCAAGTTTTAATTACAGGATTTGGGGAACAAATGATTAATGGTAGTGATTTCAGAAATTTTCTTTAGAGGTTTGTTTATGTTGAAGGATTGTTTGCTCTCCTAAATACTTCATATTTTCCATCAAAATAATTTCTATTTAGTTCATACATTGTAAGTTTATAGCTCTACAGAAGTTGAAACGTTGCTTAATTTGTCATATCTCATCACAACCTATTATTTAACTATGTCAGAAATATAGTTGTCTACTGTATAAGACCAGAAAAGAAGACGATACACAGATTTTGTTACCTAATTCATTGTATTTCTGCACATGGTGGTATTAATTATTTCAGAAAGATAGTTGCCTACTGTTTATTTTAAATTTTTTATTAGTACACATTTGTAGTACATAATGATTACATTTCTTACAGAGAAATACATAACACTATTAATTCTTTTTACTTCCCCTTCATCTTCTCTCCTTCCCTCCGCGATCTATTGATCCCCTTCCCATTTGCAAAAGCACTGTCTGCCTACTGTTAAAAGACATGTGAACAAGGGACTGGGATTTGGCTCAGTGGTTCCACCGCCTGCCTTGCAAGCAGCAAAAACAAAAAGAGTACCAAAAACAAAAACAAAGACATGTAAAGAAAGGAGTCACACAGCTTTTATAGCTTCCATGTTTTATGAAATAGTGGGACAGGTAGCTTGGGAAGGACCTTGACCTGGAGATAGACATGCCACTCTGTAGAGGATATCTAACAGCTAGTCAAGATAGAAAAAAGACCTCAGTACCAGACAATGAGCTAGGCTTTGACATTACATAAATAAATAAAACATGGGCTTCTTTTGACTTATCTAAACTGGGTATCCTAATGAGCAGATAAGCAGCACATGATAGTGAGAGAAATCTAAGTATTGTAAATATTTCATAAATCAGGCATTCAGATAGGTATATTCCCATGAGCAAGTCAGTAGGGAACAGATTTCAACTGAAATTTGTAAACACAGTTAATGATCAAGTCTCTGAGGCATGTGGTTTTGTGTATAAAGGTTAAAAATAGCAAGATAGTAATCCACTTTTTTTTTCCACATTGAGTTTATTGGTACATTTTAGGTATACAGTACAGTTGCATTCATAATTCGGATCTTGTAACTTTACCTGACAAGTCTTGGTTCTCATTTTTTCCCCTTGTCCCTGCCCTCCCTTCATCTCTCCTCCCCTCCCCCCTTACAAATACTTTATTTCCATTTTTTCATTTTCCTTATTTTTCCCCGTATTAGCTTTGCCCTTCTCTTCCCATTTTCCCCACACCTTTACCCCTATCTTTGTATTTCACATTGTCTATTTTTTAATTCTTTTTTTCATTATTTAGAGAATACTTTATTAGTTTCTGTAATCAAACCCACGTAGTGTCCATTTTATCATTAGGATCTTATGTATTATTATAGTTTATTCATTTTATCTTTAGGATCTTATGTATTATTATAGTTTATTCATACCAGAGAAGCTATTCAGTATTTACACGTGTGACTTATTTATTTCACTTAGGGGTATATCCTCAATATGTATCCATTTTCCTAAGAATGAATCTAATTTCTCATTCTTTATGGCTGAGTAATATTCCACATCATAGAAAAACCACATCTTCTTTATCCACTTTCCAACTGATGGGCAGTTGGGCTGTTTCCAAGTTTTAGCTCTTACAAACTGTGCTGCTATAAACAAAGGTGCTCATATATCTCTGTGATATGAGTCTTTTAATTCTTTTGGAAAGATACCCAGCAGAGGGATGGCTAAGTCAAATGGAACCTCTAGTCCCAACTCTTTGAGGTATCTCCATATTGATTTCCATAGTGGTTGCACCAGTCTGCACTCCTACCAACAATGGAGAAGGGTTCCTTTCTCCCCACAACCCTGCCAACATTTGTTATTGTGTGATTTCTTGATAGCAGCCACTCTTTGTGACATGAGGTGGAATCTCAGTGTTGTTTTCATCTGCATCTCTTGGATGACCAGTGATGTGGAACATTTTTTCATATATTTACTTGGTGCTTTTACTTCTTTGTCTGAGAAGTGTCTGTTCATTTCAGATGTCCATTTTTGAATCGGGTCTTTATATTTGGGGGGGGCTGATTGTTTTGAGTTCTTTATTTATTCTAGATAAGATTCCTTTGTCTGAGGAGCAGCTGGTAAAAATTTTTTCCCACATTGTAGGTTGTCTTTTAGTTCTGTTGATGGTTTCTTTTGCAGTGCAGAAGTTTTTTAATTAGATGAGATTCCTGGGCTACACAGTGAGTTCCAGGTCAGTCTCAACTACATAGTGAGACCCTGTCTCAAAACACCAAAAAAAAGATGAGATCCCAGTTGTTGATTCTTTCTGCTAATCCCCGTGCTACTGAGCATTTGTTCATAAAATCTTTTCCTCTGCCTGTTTCTTCAAGAGTTCTGCCTAAATAATCTTCCAGGAAGTTTAGTGTTTCTGTTTTAATATCTAGACCTTTAATCCTGTTGGATTTTAATTTAGTGCATTGTGATAGATAAGGGCCCAGTTTTAATCTTTGGCAAGTTGATATCCAGTTTTTCCAATACCATTTATTAAAGAGGCTATTTTTCCTCCACTGAAGATGGTCAGCTCCTGTACAAAGATGACGTAGCTGAGTATATCTGGATTTGTTTTTGTGTCTTCCAGTCTGTTCTACTGATCCTCAGATCTGTTTCTTTGCCAGTACCACACTGTTTTTATCACAGTGGCTTTGTAGTATAGTTTCAAATTAGGAATTGTTATACCCACTACCATGTCTCTGTTGCCTTGGATGGCTTTTGCTATTCTAGGTCTCTTATGGTTACAAATGAATTTTTGGATTGTTTTTTCTAGTTCTGTGAAATACAGTGTTGGAATTTCAATTGGTATTGCATTGAATCTGTATAGCAGTTTTGGTAGTATGGCCATTTTCACTATGTTGACTCTTCCTACAGAGGAGCAGGGGATATCTTTCCATTTTCTTATTTCCGCTTTGACCTCTTTTTTCAGAGTGCTGTAGTTTTCAGTGTAGAGGTCTTTTACTTCTTTGTTAGATTAATTCCTAGATACTTTATTTTTTTAATGCTATTTGGAAAGGAATTGTTTCCCTAATTTCTCTCTCATGACACTGTTATTTTTGTATAAGAAGGCTATTGATTTTGGGGTGTTTATCTTGTATCCAGCTACTCTAAGTCTAGGAGTCTTTTGGTGGAGTTGTTTGGGTTTTCAATGTAGAATATCATACAGTCAGCAAATAATGACAGTCTAAATTCTTCCTTTCCTATTTTTATTGCTTTAATTTCTTTCTCTTGTCTAATTGCTGTGGCTAATGTTTCCAGAACTATATTGAAGAGGAGTGGTGATAGTGGGCATCCTTGTCTTGTTCCTGATTTTAACGTGAAAGTTTTCAGTTTTTGGCCATTTAATATGATATTGGCTGTTGGTTTTTCATAGATAGCCTTTATTAAGTTGAGATATAGACCATCTATTCCACTTTTTGCAGGGTTTTTATCATGAATGGCTGTTGAATTTTGTCGCATGCTTTTTCTGCATCTATTGAGAGGATCATATGGTTTTTGTCCTTGGCTTTGTTAATATAGTGTATTACATTTATTGACTTACGTATGTAGCACCATCCTTGCATCCCTGGAATAAATAGGGCTTGGTCAGGATGTATGATCTTGTTGATGATCCTCTGTATTCTGTTTACTAGTATCTTATTAAGGATTTTTGCATCTATATTCATTAAGGAGATTGACCTGTAGTTCTCTTTTTTAGTTTTGTCTTTCCATGGTTTGGCAATCAAAGTGATACTTACTTCCAGGAATGAATTTGGAAGTATTGCTTCCCTTTCAATTTCATTGAAAAGTTTCAAGAGTAAAGGCAGTAGTTCTTCTCTAAATGTCTTGTAAAATTGAGCAGTGAATCCATCAGGACCTGGGGTTTTTTTTGTTGGTAAATTTTTAATTACATTTTCAATTTCACTGATTGTGGTTGGGGTGTGTAAAATGTTTTTCTCTTCTTTGTTCAACTTTGGTAATTCATAAGTATCTAAACATCTGTCCATTTCTTCTGTGTTTTCCATTTTATTAGAGTACAGGTTCTCAAAGTAGGTATTAATGATGTTCTGGATTTCTGTTGGATCTGTTGTCAATTTGCCTTTTTCATTCCTGACTGCATGGATCTGAGCCTTTTCTTTCCTTTTTTTCATAAGGTTAGCTAAGGGTTTATCAATTTTATTTATTCTTTCAAAAAACCAACTCTTCGATTCATTTATTTTTTTGTATAGTTTTCTTAGTTTCTATTGCATTGATTTCTGCTCTAATTTTTATAATTTCCTCTCTTCTTCAACCTTTGGGTTTTTCTTGTTCTTGTTTTTCTAGTAGTCTAAGATTCATGATTAAGTTGTTTATTTGATCTCCCTCTGTTATCCTAGTGTGTGCATTCAGTTGAATGAATTTTTCACGTAGAACTGCTTTCATTGAGTCCCATAGATGCCTGTATTTTGTACTGGCATTTTCATTTATTTCCAAAAACTGTCTAATTTCTTCTGTGATCCATTGATTGTTCAGGAGAGTGTTGTTCAATTTCCATGTGCTTGTGAAGTTCCTATGGTTTCTTAATGCTATTGATCTCCACCTTGATTGAACTATGATCTGATAATATACAGGGGATAACTTTGATTCTTTTGCAATTATTCAGACCTGTTCTGTGAGCTAGTATGTGGTCTGTCTTGGAGAATGACTCATGTGCAGCCGAAAAGAATGTATATTCTGATTTTGTTGGGTGGAGCACTTTATAGAGGTCTATTAAGTCCATGTGTTCAAAAGCTTGGTTGAGTTCTAGTATTTCGTTGTTGATTTTCTGCCTAGATTATCTATTATCTATTTGTGATAGTAGGGTATTTAGTTCTCCCACTACAATTGTATTAGTGCTTATTTGGTTTTTTATGTTACTTAATATTCATTTTATGTAGTTAGGGGCATTAATATTTGGTGCATATATGTTTATGATTGTTATCTCTTCCTCTTGTTCTCTTTACAAGGATGTAGTGGCCTTCTTAGTCTCTCTTAATCAGTTTTGGTTTGAAATTTACTTTGTATGTGAATAAGATTGCTACTGCTGCTTTTTTCTGTGTTCGTGTCATGTGGAGAATTGTTTTCCATCCTTTCACTTTCAGTCTATGGGCTTCTTTTTGCACTAGGTGTGTTTCTTGTATACAACATATTGTTGGCTTTTGCTTCTGAATCCATTCTGCCAGTCTGTTTCTCTTGATTGATGAATTGGGGCCATTGACATTGATGGTTATAACTGATATGTACTGACTTATTATTGTCATGTTATTGTCCTTTTGTTGACTGTTTACTCCCCCCCCCATCCTTTTAGTTTCTTGCTTTGCCTATTTGATTTGGTCTGTTGGGCCTCATGGTGTTGTGACCCTCATTGTCTTTTTCTAGGATTTTGTTTAGAATTCCTTGTAGTACTGGCTTGGTGTTCATGAAGTTTATCAGATGTTCTTTTTCATGGAAGTATCTTATTTCCACATCCATTTTGAAAGAGAGTTTTGCAGAATGCATCAGTCTTGATTGTAGGTTGTTTTCTTTTAGGACTTGAAATACTTCACTCCAGGTTCTCCTTGACCTGAGGGTTTGTGTTGAAAAGTCTGCTGCGATTCTGATGGGCTTTTCTTTGCATGTGATTTGTTTCTTTTCTCTTACTGCTTGTACTACTTTGTTCTTCTGTTGGGTTCTGGGATCTTGATTATTATATGTCTAGGTGTAGATTTTCTTTTATCGTGGCTATTTGGAGTCCTATATGCCTCACTTATCCGTATGTCTAATTCTTCCCTTCTGTTTGGGAAGTTTCTGTCATTAATTCTCTGAACAGCTTTTTTAAGTCATTTGTATTTTCTCTTCCTACTTCATGGATTCCTATTAGTCTTGTGTTATTCTTCTTTGCATCATCTAGGAGTTGTTGGATCGATTTCTCATGTTCCTTTACTGTTTTTAAGAGACCTCTCTTTTCATGGTCAGTGACTGCAATCCTATCTTCTATATGTGAGATTCTATGTTCACATTCTTTTATTTAGTTGTATACACTTTCAGTAGAGTTTTTAATCTCCTGGATATCTGTTTGAATCTGTTTTATGGATTCTATTTCTTTTCGCTGTGGGGCATTTGTTGTTTCCATTTCTTTATTATGCTGGGCCTTCATGGCTTCTATCATGGTCCTGAGCTCATCTATTTTTTTGTCAGTTTCTGTTCTAAAGTCTCAAAAAATGACTTCCATTTTGCTCACCATCTCTATGTTCATTTGGGAAATTATGTCTGTTTTGAATTTTTCTAGAGCCTGATTGATTTGTTACTTCCTGTTCTATGAGTTCAGGGTGTCCTGGTGGTTGAGTATCAGACTTTTCTTCCTGCTTTGCCCTACTGTTTGCCATTGGTGAACTGGAAGTCTGTCTTTGTGCATTGCTTAAGTGTTTTCTTATTTTTATTTTTGTTGTTGGGTTGTCCTTGGTTTAATTTCTGGGTTATTACTTAAATCTTCCTGATATAGTTGTGCTTTAGCTTTTGAGTTCTAATGACTCATAGACATTCTCATTTTCATAATATTGGAGAAAACTCATTAAATCAATCACAATCCTTTATCCTAATTGATACAATCAGCAACTCAATAGGATCATGCACAACTTGCTAATTGAACAGTTTTGGTAGACCTTAATCTATCACCTTTAAACCACGTGAATTAAATTAAAATCTAGAAGCAGCCCAAAATATGTTTGCAGTGAATACACTTTTCAATATAGCATCTTTACCATTTAGGATGGGGGCTTAGACAGAGTTAGGACAAAAGGAGTAGATAAGTGAAAGAATTAGAGAAGGTTTCAAGTGAAGCCAAGGGACATAGAATGACCATACAATCTTTAGGAAACTGTTAAATTCAAAAGGGATAGACAGAGTGCAAGAATAAGGACAAGAATATATCCCCTTAACAGTAATAGGGGCTCACTTTCCCTTGAAACTACTGACCCATGAGTGAGATAAAATGAGAGAAGAAAAGAACATAAAGAAAAAAGAAAACATGATAAAAGAAGAAGTCTGAGTTAGGGCAGGAGCAGTAACAGAAAGGGAGATGAGGGATAATATGGTGGAGCAAGAGACTAAGTTGGAGAAAGAGGACAGAAAAAAAGAATTGCAGAGTGGAATGAGGAAAAGAAAGAAAAAAATGAATTTGAATAGCCTCTTTCAGACTATATCTCTGCTGTCATAATATACAACGTGCACAGCCATGTGCAGAACCAAGTCCCCTGATCTCAGCTAGCCAGTGGCAGATCTCTGTGACTTAGACTGATCTTAGGCCACAAGGCCCATATTGAGTTCCCCGACCTGTAGGGTTGAACTCCAAGCAGATCTAGTACAGGTTTTCCCCACCCTGTCTTTAAAGATGTTCAAAGTTGGGAGCTCAGAAAAATACCCTTATTGACCACCTATGCCTCTGCAGAGTGGGTCCAAGGACTGGCACAATCAGGAGGTCTGAGAAAGGGGGATGGGGGATGGGATGTTTTTGTGGTGCCCGCGTAACTACCTTCCTTGCTGGAGCTGGTGGCGGCTCAGGCAGGGGAGGGCGCAGCTACCCAGTCCCTGCAAATGGGTCCAAGCAAGCTGGAGGTAGAGCAGATCTTGGAGCAGCCTTCCCAATGCTCGCCTTCCTCACTGGTGCTGGTGGTGCATAGCAATGCACTTTTTTTTGTTTTTTTAGTAATCCACTCTTAAAGAGACTGAGATATGAGGCATTTTTAAGAGCAGAGTACCTGCATAGGGAGCCATCCTATGATTAAATTTCCAGAAGAATTAACTGATATAGTCTTCTCAGACTTGAAGCAGTACTTCTGTGTGTAAATGTGCTAGGGGTTGTGCTAAGGGTTACGCACATACTAAATAAGAGCTCTGCCACTGAGCCACATACCAAACCCAAAATAGTATTTTTAGTTTGAGATAGGGTCACATTAAATTACCATGCTGCCCAAGCTGGGCTTGAACTTGTGATCTTACTGCCTCAGTTTCCCAGATTGCTGGGGTTAGAGATATCCATCACAATACTCTTACATCTCATCAAAGGAATGTAAAATTTTATCCTGGAACCTATAATTAGGAGTTGTTAGTAGTGAGGCGGAGAATAGGAGATCAGGAAACTAGATATATCTTGATAGCATACACTGTAGGTGCAACTGTGTTATTTAAGGCAGATTGCTGGTAAAGCCAAAGGTTAGTTTGAATATATATATGAGAGCAATTAATCCTCTGATTGCCTGGAAAGGGAGGACAGTGAGGGGTAAAGAAAAAAGACAACAGAGCCTTGCATAATTTCAAAGTATATGGAGGGCTGGGAGGTCAGTGCTTCCGAGTGGGCAAAGAAAAACTCTCCAAGCTAGCCGTCATTTATTGGGTACACACAGTAATTGGAGGCAGTATGAAGTGACTAAGGGGTTAGAGGTAATCCTATGTAGATGAGGATCTTATGCTGATGAAGATCTTTGGTCAAGAGATTCTTATGTTGAGGAGGACTGTAAGGAGAGCATTCTTACAATGGTTGATGGGATGAGTTAAATTGATAAGGAATTTATCCCTCCCCAGGTGAAACTTTTCTCTTACTACTCTGTTCTCATGGAACCAGGATATGTTCAGCTGATGTAATCCTGCCCTGGAGTGCCACAGCATCATGAGACCACTGAGAGTTTGGCTGTGACAAGAGGCAAAAATGGAGTCATGTCTCAACATGCCATAGCCAGCCTGTAGGCAGGAAAACTAGGCCTAATTATTGTCACAATTGTGAAATCATTTCCCCCAAAATTATGTAGAATTGTTTCAAATATATATACAAGGCAACCTTGTTGGATGCTGTTTCATCATTCTCTGTTCATCATTTCTCTGTTTCATCATTCCTGTCCTGACTTTACTAGACATTTGTTGAATATTTTAGACATGTAAGCAATACTGTTATGCAGTAGGACACACAAATGCATGTACGTACACTAGTACTGCTTCAAGGCTGGAATGACTATACCTCATTAACCCTTCTGTGTGTTTAATTATAGTATGGCTTCCTACGCAGGTACTTTGCTTTTAAAATTAAACACACACACACACACACAGCATCACATTTTGCTATTCTCTCTCTAATGTGTTAATTTTCATTGTATGATTTTTTCAGTTCTTTAAGCTGCTTGAGCATTACTGGGAAATTTTATGAAATCATATTTATTGGATCTACTAAAAATTTCTGTTTTTCATGATACTTTTTTTTTCAAAATACTGACTCTTGTTGACTTACTATAATTTCCCCTGTAGTTGTTATTCCAAAACCTTTTTCTGTTAAGACCTCATGTCTTCTCCTTTGTTTTATCAAAAGATCGTTATGTGTGTTTTGCTGAGCTTGTAGTCACTGACATGAACTTCATCAGTTTCTCTCCTTTTTACCTGTGCTTTCTTCTACCCCAGAAAGAAGGACCTTTCTTTGGTAACCTTACTCTACAGAGCTCAATCCTAGCTCTTAATCTTTCTCTGTTGTTTGTTTCCCTGTCACTGCAATTATTTTGAATTTCAAGGTCTTTTTTTTTTTACAATACTGAAGTTTGAACAAAGGGCTTCACAAATGCTAGGCAAATGTTCTATCACTGAGCTACATCCTCAGCCCAGAGCTTTTATTTATTAGGACCTTGACATCCTCCTCAAATTTCACCTCTATATGTCAGTCCTTTCATTGCCAAACTTTCTAATCCAAAAGTAATTGATATTTTTCCTCTACTCATTCACTCAAAATACTTTTTGACTGCCTACTTCTAAATAAAAAATATTTATTGACAGGTTAACTACTGTTTTGGCATTAGCATTATAATAATAAACAAAAACTCCTGCCCCCATGGCAAATTATACTACTAACGATAGACAATAAAAATAAATAAGTATTATGGTATGTTATAAAGTTTGCAGATTTTTCGTAAAAACCACATAGTAAATATTTTTGGCTTTAACGGGTACATGGTTTCTATTAGCAACTACTCATCCTGATATTGTATTGCAAAGGCAGCCATAGATAATATGTAAACAAGTGGACATGACATAGTCCAATCAACTATATTTAGAAATACTAAAATTTAAATTTCATATGATTTGTATATGTCATAAAGTAATTTTTTTATTTACGTCAGCCATCTAAACCATTATTAGTTTGTGTAGTGTACAAATAGAGGGTGAGTACAGATTTTGTACTAAGGATGTAGTTTGTTGACACCCAGTTAGTAAATAGTTTTAAGTGCTAGGGAGGTAGGGAAGGGTTATAGTAAATGTTTTGGGGGACTTATAATATTCTATACATAGAATGTCAAATTATATAAGATATTCCATGTGGAATTAGAATAGGAATACAAATCTGAGGGCTTTTGTGAATATTGATTGAATGTCTTTATGAATTGAAGCTGAAAAGAATAACTAATATATTAGAAGACAGAGTCAAATGTGAAGGAATCTTACCAGCTGAAATAATGAGCCTATTCTAACAAGATAAAGACAAACAAGAAGCAGCAAAACATCCTGTGTATGCATCCCCCAAACCAACTGTACAAGAACAGAATAGATGAAATGTGGTTTTAATGGCTGCATTTGTGAAACAGTTGGGTCTTTTGTTGACTGTGAAATCAACAAAAGCCAATAATACTAAGAAAATTCACTCAGATTAAAAATATAGCCAGAACTTCATATCCATGTTTCCTCCCCTGTGGATGCAACCAATTGGGATGAAAAATACAATACTTGGAAAAAAATGGCATCAATTCCGAACTTGTACACTTTTTTCTTATCATTATTCTCTATACAATATAGTATAATAAGTATTTATATATCACTTACATTTTATTCATTATTAAATAATCTGGAGATGATGTGCACTATGTAAGATATATGTAGGTTGCCTTAGCTTCTTTTCTTATTGCTGAGACAAAATACTTAACACCTAAAGTTAAAGGAGGAAAGGTTTGTTTAGCTCAGTTTTTTTTTCTCATTGAGTTTATTGGTACATTTTAGGTATACAGTACATTTACATTCATTACTTGGATCTTGTACCTTTACATGACAGGTCTTGGTTCTCATTTTTCCCCCTTGTCCCTGCCCTCCCTTCACCCCCTAACCTATGATACTTTTGAAGAGGGAGAAAAATGGCAGAAGCAGAGAGTGCCAGCAACTCGGTTTCTCGAGGACAAAGTGCCAAGAGACTGGAAAATCACAGCCAAGAGTGGAACCGAAGTGGGTGGAGGGCACACAGGACCCATGAGGGAACTGACAGAGAAGAAGAAAATAGGGTTCATTGCTACAGAAGAAATAGCTCAGCCCAGTCCAGACTGTATGGTGTAGCTGAGCAGCTGTGTAGCTGTACCAGTGGGAAGGAAGCAAAACAACTTTGCGGCTCACTGCAAAATGGAGACCCAAGATGGACCAGGAGAATCTTAAGCAGTTAGAGGCAGCAGTAAGAACACGAAACACTGTTTCCCTAGTTTCATATCAGAGTCAACAGTTGGTGAGTGAGGTGGGACAGCTCCCTAGCACACATGGATCAGCAGTGGGTGGGTAGGGTTGCCATTTTATCCCAAATGGCTCAGAGACTGAAACTCCAAAAGTAGAACAGCGCCAGGTTTGCTTCACTGCCAACATCTTAGAGTGGAAGAAGGGAGGGGTTGTCCAGTCATAGTAGATTGCTGGTAGTTGGACAGCAGACTAGGAGGAATTCTGTTGAGAGGTAGAGGCTGGGACCACCCAGACCCTTCTGTGGTGGCCACCAAAAACCAGTCATCCCTAGCTACAAAGGACTGAAAGCAACCCCATGCTCTGCAACCAGTAGCACTAACAAGTAACCTTAGCCAGTGGTTGGACAAGGGCACCCTCTCCCCACTGTACAACTAGCATGTGCCTGCAGTCAGCAGTGCAGAACAGAAGAGACTGTGCAAAGTCCAGGAGGGGCCAAATGTACACTGGACTTGGAGTAACCTTGGGCCACAGCAAGTGGGAGAGTAGCATAGAGCAAATCATAGTAAGGAGACATAGGTGGACCACCATAGGGACACCCAAAAAGCTACTGGCTGAAGACTGATCTTAGTCCCATAACCAGCACTAATCCTACTGAAGACTTGGCAGGGTTACCAGTACATATTTGGACTCTGACTAGGACATTACCATAGGACTTCTGGACACCAGAGGAATTTTATTATCTTTCTTTTTCTGTCTGGTTTGGCTTTTTAATCTATCTTTTTAAATTTTTAAGAGAAAGTCTGGGAGACTGGGAAAATGTCAGAGCAGTGAGTGCCAGCAGAACAGCTTCTCCAGGACAAGGTGCCCAGATCCTGGAAATCAACAGCCTGAAATCCAAAGAAATGATGTAGATGGCACAGGATGTAGAGAAGAAAATAGGATCCATTGCTACAAAAGAAATGGATCACTGATACAGATCAAAGAACACATGACCTCATGGATCAGCAGTGTACCTGCCCTGGTGGGGATCAGTGAAAACAACTCTGCTGCTCACTGAGAAAGAGACCAGACCTGGATCAGGAAAGTGTTGCACATCTGGAGTCTATAGCAGAAGCATGAGACAATATTCCCTGAATGCCCATGCCAGATGAAAAAAGTTGATAAATGAGGCTCACACAATTGGCACCTGGCACACAGAAGCACCATTTTGGGCAGAGAGGCATGCATTTGAACTCTGATAGCAAAACAGTGCTGCATTGCTACCCTGAGAGAAAGAAGGGCAGAACCATCCAGCCATCGTAGACTGCCAGCATTGGCCAGCTGATTGAGGGAATTGATGTTGAGAAGTATGAACTAGATCCAGCCAAACTGATTGGCAACCAATGTGTGGGGCCACCATTTTGGGCAGAGAGGCATGTACTTGAACTCTGATAGTAGAACAGTGCCACTATTTTTTTTCCCCCTGGGCTGCTTTGCTGCCCTGAGAGAAAGAAGGGAAGAGCTATCTAGCCACAGTGGACTGCTGGCACTTGGTCAGCAGATTGAGGGAATTTATGTTGAGAAGTAGAGACCAGGTCCAGCCAAACTCTGCTCCCAGAATCACCTGGGGCTACTAAAACTGATCCTGGCAACAAAGGGCTGGAGACATCTCCTCAAACTCTGTGACACAGGTAGGAGGCCTTGGGCAGTGGCAAGAAGGGGACACTCCCCCACCCAGACTGTGACTGTGGACACAAGCAAATGACCCTAGCCTATAGCAAGAATGTGAAAATAATCAAAGGTGTGGAACAGAGGAGCCCATTCAAGACTTGGAGGGGCCAACATTGCATACTATTGAGAATGGCCTCAGGCTGGCCCCAGAAGAGGGTGGCACAGCAGCTGAGAGCTTTGCTGACAGGATCACAGAGGGGAATCTTGGGCAAGAGACATTGGGAAGGCTACTGACTGGGAAAGGGCCCCAGCTTTCAACCCTAGAAGTCAGAAACAGCCCTGTGTCCAGCATTGAACTTACTAGAAACCCAGTGAGGCTACACAGTGCATTTATGGGCTGTATCTCAGATAATAACACAGAATTGCAGACACTAGAGGAATTTTAGTATTTCTTTTTCCTTGTTTGCCTGACTCATTTCTCTTCTTCATTCTGGTTGGATTTTTTTTTTCCGCTTATTTGTTGTTTAGGTTTTATACATTTATATTTGTTCTGTTTTATTGTCTTCTTTCTTTCCTTAACTTTTTCTCTTGATTTTATAAAGTGTGTCTTGTCTTTCTGGTTGGCTTCAATATTCCCTTGCTTCCTCCTTCATGCTTTCTTTCTTGTCCTATCCTTCAATATCCCAAAGCTTAGGTGTTCATCCTTTGCCCTTCAGCCTTGCTTCTACTATATTTCTCTTCACCCACCTGTTTCATCCTCTACCCCTTTTTAAATTTCCCTGCCACATGTTAAAATCACTCTGCTAAAGGGAAACTCACTGCATACAAGCTCCTGATTTAAGTTGGATCTAGTTATACAGTGGTAGAGCTCATTTATATGGTTAAAGGTGCCAAACTAATAGGGCTCACAGTGTGTCAGTTGCTAGGCTGTGTTAGCTCCTATTGATACTGCTGATTTTACTACTTTAGCCAGGATATAATACCTGTTGTAATTAGTATTTCTCCAGTCTATGACAAAACTGTGATTGTCTGAGGTCACAACCACCATCATAATCCAGTACCAAAGAAATGCCTAAATACATAGCAACTTCTCATCCTCAGTACATTGGGAAGGTGGGATCTTGGGATAAACACAAAGACCAAGAACCTCCTACATCTAGAAGATATCTCTGAGAAACAGGCATTTCCTATAGAAGCTTTGATAATAGTGATAAAGCTATCTACCATAAGAAAGCTACAAGGAAAAACTAAGAAAATAAAATTAAATTAAAAAATAGAACATGACAAGACATAGTATCAAAATGCAGTACCAAATGTCCAACCCACAAGGGACAGGTCCAGGGGACAACAAGATAGAGGAAATTGGAAGCAATCTACCCAAACTTTCTGAAATGAAAGCTAAAGAAGTAAATAAACATGTAGAAGAGGCTACAGAAAAATAATGCTCCAATTAAAAAATGACAATCAAAATGAAGTTGGCATAGAAAGAGATAAAAAATAGAGAAGCTTAGCAAAATGATGAACATGCAATACACGAAAGAAATGGAATGCATGAAACAGATTCAAACAGATATCCGGATGGTTAAAAACTCCATTGAAAGTATAGGCAATAGTTTAAACCAGGGTGAAGACAGAATTTCAGATCTACAAGACACGATTACAGTTATTGACCACAAAAAGAAAGATATATTTAGAAAAACAAAAAGCTATGAAAAAAAAAAATCAATCCAACAATTGCAAGACTATGCAAAGAAAAACAATATAAGACTGACTGGAGTCAATGAAAGAGCAAGAGAAAGTGCAATTACCATAAAAACCCTGTTCACAGATGTAATGGCAGAAAAATTCCCAAACATGAAAGAAGAATTAGACATACATAAGTGAGGCATACATAACTCCAAATACCCATAACCAAAATAAATTTACAGTAGGGCATATAATAATCAAAATCCCAGAAATTTAGTACAAGAACAGAATATTAAATGCTGATAGAGAAAAGAAACAAATCATCTATAAAGGAAAGCCCATCAGAATCACAACAGACTACTCAACACAAATCATCAAGGCAAGGAGAATGTGGAGTGAAGTATTCTAAGACCTAAGGAAAAGAACATCTATCCCAGATTGATGTACTAGGCAAGACTACCTGAAAATCAATGGAGAAATAAAATACTTTCATGACAAAGAAAAACTGAAGAAATTTATGACCAACAAACCAGATCTACAAAATGTTTTTAAGGGCATTTTAGGAAGAGAAAATGAAAATCACAATTCCAAGAACACTAAAAGAAATAAGCCACTAGGTAGGGTAAGCAATTAAGTGGAGAGGAAAGACAAGGAACTATCACCAGGAAAATAATATGACAGGGATAAACTGATACATATAAGTTATTACCATCACTGAATACTAAATCAGCACTACAAAAAATTTTAAACAACATCCTAGGAAAAGACAATGAGGATCACAACCCCAGGATGACCAGCAGAATGAATTTATCAGGCATGACAAAAAGTTGAATGCAAAAGGGGAGAATCCAACAAAAAGAAAAAGCCATAACAAGGATAAGTCAATACATATCAGTTATAACCTTCATTATTAATGGTCTCAATTCACCAATCAAAAGAAATAGACTGGCAGAATGGATAAAGAAACAAGATCCAACATATGCTGCATACAATAAATAAATTTAATTCAAAAAGAAATTCATAAAATGAAAGTCAAAGGATACAACACAATATTCCATGCAACAGAAACCCAGAAAAAAAACAGAAGTAGCCATTCCATTCATAGACAAAGTGAACTTCAAGGCAAGACTGATCAAGATACAAAGAATGTCACTACATACTTCTTTAAAAAATACAAGAAGAGATAACAATTATAAATTCAAATGCACCAAATATCAGTGCACACAACTATATAAAGCAAATATTAACAGACATGAGAAATATAATAAGCATGAACACAATTATAATGGGGGACCTTAACAATCCATTGCCACAAATAGACAAATATAGAAATTTTAGGGCAGTGATCTCTCACATCAGGAAAACGGAGCAAGTTCAAGTAAACAACCTAATGTTGAACCTCAAACTTCTAGAAAAAGAAGAACAAGTCAACCTCAAAGCTTGCACAAAAGAGGAAATTATAATGATTAGAGCAGAAATTAATGCAACTGAGACTAAAAACAATGCAAAGACTGAATGTATTGAAAAATTGGCTCTTTGAAATATTAAATAAAATTGATGAAAACTTAGATGACCTGTTCAAAAAAGGGAAAGAAAACACTCAAATTCATGACATTAGGAATGAAAAGGGTGAAATCATAAGAGATCCTGTGAAAATCCAGATGATCATGAAAACCTATTTCAACAACTGTATTCTAATAAGGTGGAAAATATAGAATAAATGGATGGATTTCTTGATACATATGAATTGCCAAAGCTGAACCTAGAAGATATAAAAATTCTAAACAACCCAATATCAATCAATGAAATTGAAAATGTAATTAAAAACTTAACAACAACAAATGCCCAGGTCCATATGGATTTGCTGCTGAATGGTATAAGAAATTTAGACAAAATTTACTGCCAAATGTCTTCAAACTCTTCAGTGAGGAGGGGAAGCAATACTTCCAAAATCATTCCTGGAAGCAAGTATTACCCTGATACCAAAACTGGAGAATGATCCAACCAAAAAAGAAAACTATAGGCCAGTCTCCCTAATTAACATAGATGCAAAAATCCTTAATGAGATACTGGCAAACAGCCAGGGTTTAGCCCAGTGGTTCTGCTGCCTGCTGCGCAAGCAAAAGGTCCCAAGTTCAATCCCTGGTACCAAAAAAAAGAAAGAAAGAAAGAAAGATACTGGCAAACAGAATGAAGAAAATCATCAAGATTATACACCATGACCAAATAGGATTCATCCCAGAGATGCAGGAATGATTCAGCATATGCAAATTAATAAATTCAGTGCACTATAACAACAGAGCCAAAGACAAAAATTACATGGCCATCTCAATAGACAAAAAGCATTTGACAAAGTCCAACAACCATTCATGATTAAAAATCCTACAGAACATAAGAATAGATAGTCTTTTTTTTTCAATCCGATAAAAGCCATCTGTGAAAACCAGCAGTCTCCAACCCAGCTTGATATACCTCACACACTATATTTCCAAATCAATGGAGAAATAAGACACCTCAATGATGAACAACTGAAGAAATTTGTGACAACCAAAATGAGCACTCCAAATTTTCTGAAAGATATTCAACAAAGAGAGAAAGAAAACTACAATTCTGTGGACACCAATAGAAAGAATCCACCAGGCAAGAAAAACAGTGAAACAGAAGGTAAAAACAGAATTGACAGGAAGATAATGTGATAAGGAGAAAATACATATCAGTTATAAACATCAATATAAATGGTCTCAATTCAGCAATCAAAATAAATAAACTGGCATAATGGATGAAAAACAAGATCCAACAATTTGCTGTATACAGTGAAGACATTTAACTCAAAAAGAAATTCATAGAATGAAAGTCAAAGGAAGGAAAACAATACTTCCTGGGACAGAAACTTGGAAAAAGCAAGGGTGGCTATTATATTTGCAGATAAAGTGAATTTCAATCCATGACTGATCAAAAGAGACAAAGAAGATCGCTAATACTTGTTAAGCGAAAACTCTAAGAAGAAGAGATAACAGTCTCACACACGCACACACACACACACACACACACACATGCATTAAATACTGGTATATGCAAACATGTAAAACAAATATTGCCAGAAATGAAAAATCTAATAAACATGAACACAAATGTAATGGCAGGCCTCAATATGCCACTGTTACAAACAGATTAACTACACACAGACACACAAAAAAATCAGAACTGAAGCAAAACTGTGAACAAATGCACTTAGTAGATGTGCCACACTAGAATGTGCCACCCTACATCAGAATAAATAGTCTTCCCAGGTGCACTTGGGAAGTTCTCCAAAAAAGGCCACATACTATATCATGGAACATACTTAAGTAAATGCAAGGGGATTGAAACTACCTCTTGCTTATTATCAGATGATAGTGCAATAAAATTGGAAATCAATGGCAAAAGAAACCACAAAACCTCCATAAACACAGAGAAATTAAATAAGACCTTCCTGAACAGCCAGTAGGTAAAAAAATAAAATTAAAGAAGAAATTAAACAGTTGCTACATTAAAGAAAATGACAATTTAACATACCAGAACTTACAGGACACAGTGAAAGCAGTCCTATGAAAGGAAATTCATAGCAGTGAATCTCCACATCAGAAAAACAGAACCAGCTCAAATAAATAATGTAATGTTCAACTTCAGTCTTCTAAAAGAAGAACAAGTTAAGTTCAAAGCTGATATGAGGGAGGAAGTATAAAGAAAATTGAGATTAAGAAGACAATTCAAAGAATAAATGAAGAGTTGGTTCTTTGAAAGATTAAATAAAATTGGCAAACTCTTAGCCAACCTTATAAAAAAAAGACTCAAATCCATGCAATTAGGAATGGAAAGGGTGAAATAATAATGAATCCTGCAGAAATACAGAATATCATCATTGACTACTTAGAGAACATATATTCTAATAAATGGAAAAATAAAAGAAACAGATTCCTAGATACATATGAATTACCAAAGTTGAATCAAGAAGATATAAAAATTCTAAATAATCCAATATCAGTCAATGAAATTTAAGATGTATTTAAAAACCTACTAATGAAAACAAGCTCAGGTCCTACTGGATTCAAAGCTAAATTCTACAAGAAATTTAGAGAAGATCTAATGCCACTACTTCTCAAACCCTTTAATGACATTGAAAGAGAAGAAATTCCCCCAAATTCATTCCTAGAACTAAGCATTACCCTGATACCAGAGAATCAGGTAAAAACAAACAAAAACACCTGAGAAAGATCCCTTCAAAACCAAAGAAGGATCCGTCCAAAAAAAGAGAGCTACAAGCTTATCTCCCTAATGAAGTAGATATAAAATCCTCAATGAGATACTTACAGATTGCAGCAAATCTTCAAGAAGACTATATAAGGCATGACCAAGTAGGATTCATCCCAGAAATACAAGGATGTTTCAACGTATGCAAATCAATAAATGACCATATTAGACAAGAGAAGGAAATAAAAGAAATAAGGATAGGAAGGGAAGATGTAAAGTTATCATTATTTGCAGATGACATTATATTATATATAGAAAGCTCAAAAATGTTACTGACAGAGCCGGGCTGGTGGTGCAGCCTGTAATCTCAGCACTTGGGAGGCTGAAGCAGGAGGATCGCTGTGAGTTCAAGACCAGCCTGGGCTACATAATGAGTTCCAGGTCAGAGTCAACTACACAGTGAGACCCTGTCTCAAAAATCCAAAAAAAAAAAAAATGTTACTGACAGATGTCTAGATTTAATAATCAAATTCAGTAAAGTAGCTGGATACAAAGTCGACACTCAAAAAACAATAGCACTGTTGCACACAAACAAACTCATTGAGAAAATTTTTGCAAACCACATTTTCACAAAACATCAAAAAATGAAATACTTAGGAATCAACCTACCTAAGGAAATAAAAGCACTCTACATTGAAAACTACAATACTCTGCAAAAGGAGATCCAAAAGGATATCACAAAATGGAAAGATATCCCTTGTTCTTGGGTAGGAATAATCCAGGTCAGTGTCAACTACACAGTGAGACCCTGTCTCAAAAATCCAAAAAAAAAAAAAATGTTACTGACAGATGTCTAGATTTAATAATCAAATTCAGTAAAGTAGCTGGATACAAAGTCGACACTCAAAAAACAATAGCACTGTTGCACACAAACAAACTCATTGAGAAAATTTTTGCAAACCACATTTTCACAAAACATCAAAAAATGAAATACTTAGGAATCAACCTACCTAAGGAAATAAAAGCACTCTACATTGAAAACTACAATACTCTGCAAAAGGAGATCCAAAAGGATATCACAAAATGGAAAGATATCCCTTGTTCTTGGGTAGGAATAACCAATATAGTAAAAAAGGCCATGTCCCCAAAATTTTATACAGATTTAATGCAATCCCAATCAAAATACCAATAACATTCCTAAAATTCACTTGGAACCAAAAGATACCTAGAACAGCAAAAGTAATTCTGGGCAACAATGGCAAGGCAAGGGACATCAGAATTTCTGACTTGAAATTATAGTACAGAGGTACAGTGACCAAAAAAAGCAGCTTGATACTGCCAGTATTGACAGATCTGAGGATCAGTGGAACAGATTACAAGATTCAGAAACAACCCCAAACACACTCACCCACCTTATCTTTGACGAAGAGGCCAAACACTTTCACTATAAGAATGATGGCCTTTTTCATACATGATGCTGAAAATACAGGCTTTCCATGTGCTGAAGATTGAAACTAGACCCATGTGTCTCACAATGCATTAAACTAAAAATAAAATGGATTAAAAATCTAACTATTAAAACAGAAACACTAAATCTGTTGGAAAAGAGAGTAGGTGGAACTCTTGAAGAAATGTGTAGGCAGAGACTTCCTGAAGAAATCCTGATCACATGCAAAATACTACAATCAACAACTGAGGTCTCATCTTGCTAAAAAGGTTTTGTACATCAAAAGAAATCAACAGAATGAAGAGACAACCCTCAGAGTTGAAAAAAAAGCTAGCCACTTGTCCCTCAAATAAAGTACTAATATCTAGAACATATAAAGAATTAAAAGCATCATACCCCTAAAGTTTAAAGACCAAATCCAAAAATGGGCATCTGAGATTAATACACACTTCTCAGATGAAGAAGTACAGAGCACATAAATCCATGAAAAAATGTTCAGCATCACTGATCATTTGAGAGATGCAAATTAAAACAACACTGAAATTCCATCTCATTCCAGAAAAATTGGCTGTTATCAAGAAATCAACCAATAACAAGTACTGGAAGGGCTGTGGAAAAAAAGAAACCTCTTTCTGCTATTGGTGGGAGTGTAGACTGGTGTAGAAATCAGTGTGGATATTCCTCAAAAAACTAGGTTTGAGGTCCCATTTGAACCAGATATTCCCCCTCTGGGTATCTTCTTGAAGGAATTGAAAGCATCATACCACAGTGGTATATACACACATGTTTATAGCAGCATAGTTTGTAATAGCTAAATCTTGGAAACAACTCAAATGCCCATCAATGGATGAGTGGATACAGATTTGATTCTTTTATACAATGGAATACTTCTCAGCCATAAAAAAGAATAAACTGGAGACATTTCTAGGTAAATAGATGCACCTTGAGACCATACTCTTAAGTGAATTAAATCAGATGTACATGTGTAAATACTGCATTGTATCTCTGGTGTGAGAAACTAAAAGTCTTGTGTGAATAAGGATCAAAATATATAATAGATATTTTGAAATAGGAAGACATTGTTTAAAAGGAAAGAGGAACTGGGGGGATTAAGAAAAAAGAGAAAAGAAGGATACAATGGAAACAAATCTATGTAAATGAGGAGAGGAAGAGAGTTTGAAGGGTGGGTAGGGGAATGGGAAAAAAGAGGAATGGAGTTATATCATGTACAGCTACAAATTCCCTATGATGAACGTGATCATTATATATATCTAAATTGTTTCAATAAAATACATTAAAATATGATACTTTCAATCTTTTAAATTTTAACCATTCTGCTTAGTAGGTTTTGAGATTCATTTAATGATTATCAAATTTATTATATTTTTCTTGTATGATTTATTATTATTATTATTATTTTTGATACTGGGGATTGAACTCTTTACCTTGCACTTTTGAGTCAGTTGGCAGAATCACTGAGCTAAATCCCCAGCTCTCTTGTATGGTTTATGTTTATTGTCTTATCTAAAAAATATTTTCCTACCAAAAGATAGCAAATAAATGAGAAGAGATAGAGATAGATAGAGACTTCCTTCTATGAATTTTATAACTGTATCTTTTATGTTTAGGTCTATGCTCCAATTTGGGATAATCTGTGTGTATATGTATCTCTATGTGACAGACAAGGCTTACTTTCCCATATAAATATCATATTTTTCTATTACAAGTATTGAAAGTCTATCTATTCCCCATATAATTGCCTTACTTTTTTAAATTAAAAATCCATTTCTCATAAATGTTTGGGTTTCTTTCTGGACTGTGATTTGTTCCATTTATTCTATGTACCTTTGTTTATGTTAATAGCTCATTTTATTGATTATTGTAGTTTTTTAGTAAGTCTTAAAGTCAAGCTTTGTAAATCCTTTATTCCTTTTTGGAATCATTTTGGCTATTGTAGGTCCTTTGTATTTCCAAATAAGTTGTAAAATCAACTTGTGAATTTCTATAACAATACCTGCTGTTATTTTGATTGATATTGTATTTATTCTTTAGATCTGTTTAGAAGCCACTAATATCTTTACAGTATTAAGTATTCCATTTCATTAATATAGCATAGCTGTCTATTTAGGCCTTTAAAAATTTTCAACAATATTTTATATTTTTCAACATAAAATCTTATACAGACCTAAATTTTATCTGAAGGAAATTGTGGTTTTAATGCTATTAGTAACTTAATTTCCAATCAGTTGTTTATTGGTAGTACATAGAAATTAAACATAACATAACATTTATCATCTTAACCATTTGAAATATGTAATTCTGTGACATTAATGACATATTGTGAAACCACTATCTTGCAAAAGTGAAATACTGTACCCAGTATTTTGCCATTCTCCCCTTACACTTACCTCTGGAAACCACAATTCTATGATAAGTCTCTATAACTTTGACTACTCTAGATAGGTACGCCAAATAAGTACAACGATATGGTATCTGAGCTTTTGTAACAGGCTTATTCCACTTAGTGTGAGTCTCTAAGAGAGCCATTTTGCAGCATGTGTCATAACTTTTCTCATTTTTAAGGCAGAATAAAATTTTATTATATGTACGTAGCACATGTTATCTATTAATCTGTTGACTTCTATTCTCTGAGTCTCTTAGCACTTTTAGAGAGCTGGGGATGTAGCTCAGTGGTGCTGCGCCTGCCTGGCAAGTGCAAGATCTTGAGTTCAATCCCTGGTACTGGAAAAAAAATACTCTTAAATCTTTTAGATAGTTGTTTAAGAGTAGAATTTTTGGATCAGATGATAATTATACATTTAAATTTTGACCAGTCATTTGACTGTTTTTCTTTTTGCTGTGCCATTTTAAGCCACTGCCAGCAATGTATGTATTTTCAAAGTTCTCCACATTCTGGTCAACACTTGTTATATTCTAATTTTTTGACAATAGCCATTCTAATGAGTGTGAAATGGTCTTTTACCATGATTTTGATTTGCATTTCCCTCATAGCAAGTTATGTTGAACGTCTTTTCATGTGCCTATTGGCCATTTGTAAATCTTCTTTGGAGAAAAGTTTATTTAAGGTCTTGCTGAGTTTTTGTTTAGGTTATTTATTTTTATAGTAGTTGAGTTGTAGAAATTCTTTATATATTTTATTAACTCCTTATTATTACGTGATTCACAAATATTTTCTCCAATTCTTTGAGATGTCTTGTCTCATTACACAGAGCCTTTTGAAGCACACCATGTTTTCAAAAATTTTGATGAGGTCCATTTTTCTACTTTATCTTTTTTTGCCTGTGGTTTTTCTGTCATATCCAAGAAATCATTTCCAGATCTGGTGTCTTTAAGCTTTCTTCCTGTTTTCTTCTAGGTGTTTCATAGTTACATATCTTACATTTAATTGCTTGATTCACTTTGATTTTTGTATGTCTTATAACATAAGGATCCATCTTTATTATTTTCAATGTGGATATCTTCTTTCCCCAATACTATGTATTGAAAAAAAAAAAACACCTATCCTTTTCACAGGAAATAGTCTGGTCATATTTGTTGAAAAAGAATTCACTGTATATGTGAAAATTTACATCTGGGCTCATTATATTTCATTAATTCATATGTTTTTTCCATTGAGTTTATTGGTACTTTTTAAGTATACAGTACAGTTACATTTATCATTTTGATCTTGCACCTTAACATGACAAATCTTGGTTCTCATTTTTTCCCCATTCCCCGGCCTTCCCTTCACCCCTCCCCCTCCCCTGTTTACAAATACTTTGTCTCCATTTTTTTCCTTTTCTCATATTTTTTCTTTTCCCTTATTTCCTTTCCCCTACCCTTCCCAAGTACTACTCAGCCATAAAGAATGAGAAACTAGAGTCATTCATAGGAAAATGGATGCATATTGAGGCCATACTCTTAAGTGAAATAAATAAGACACAGGTGTAAATACTGAATAGTTTCTATGGTGTGAAAAACTAAAAGTGTAAATAAGATCCAAATTGTATAACACACAATGTGAAATAGGAATTCATATCTGTTCTTATCCCAGTATTGCACTGTTTTGATTACTATACCTTGGTAGTTAATTCTTGAAATTAGTGAGTATCCATTTTCCAACTTTCTTCTTTTACAAGTCTGAATCCTTTAAGATTTGATATGAATTTTATAAATAGCTTTTCTAATTACACAAAAAATTCCCTCTGGGAGGAGCAGTGTGTACCAGAGTGGTGTGGCTGCAGGCAGGTCCAGCCAGGGCTCCAAATGACCCCAGCTGCCTGGACCCCAGCCAAAGACCCACCTGGAAAGGAGCTTCACAGACACACAAGTAACAGCCAGAGGCCCACCCAGATTCCATCTATGTGTGCAGATCCCAGTGAGAAGCCTCTGCAGAACAGAGTACCTTGGCTGCAGGCAGGTCCATCCAGAGACCCAACCTGACCCCAGTTGCCTGGGCCCACAGGCCCTAGCCAAAGACCTTCCAGGAAAAGAGCTACACATATGTACAAGCAACAGCCAGAGGCCCACCCTGACACAATTGGTAAGTGCATGCAGAACCTAGCCAGAAGCACATCCAGACACCAGTGACAGGGGTGAACATCACCAGCCAAAAGCCCTCCCAGACAACAGCTACATAGTAGGGCAGAACCTAGCTGGAGGAACACCTAGATACCATCCCAAGTGTGTACAGGTCCCAGCAAGAACCCCACCCAAACAACAGTACAGTGCACGGTTCCAGAAGGCCACCACTGTGAATACAGGAACTGGTACAGTGCTGAGCAGCACAGAAATGGCCTCTCAGTGACTTGCTGAGAATTGAATGCCACTGGGTGTGCAAAAACTTGTCACAGTAAAGGCACAGCAGGCTGCATCTGTTGAAATGAGAAGAATCCAAAACAAGTCTCAAAACCAGACTTCAAGATCACCTAAGACAATCAAAGGACAGTGAGTTGGAACAATGTGATACAGGAAATGAAAGATGATCTGGAAAAAAGAAATCATAAATAATTTCTCAGATGACAATAGAGATAGTCCAAGACATGATTAATATTTCTGGAGCAAACACAGATAAGAAAATAGAGTAGCTGAGGAACATGATAAAATCCCCATATAATGAACAAATAGAATCCGTAAAACAAAATTCCAAGACATTAAAAACTCCACGGAAACTTGAGCAGTAGAAGGAGCCAAAGTGAGGTCAGAATTTCAGATATAGAAGACAAAATTGCAATTAGTGACGGGGAAAAGAAAAAATTCTTAAAAATAGTAAGATACTATGAGAAATCAATCCAGCAGCTGCTAGATGAGGCAAAGAAGAATAACATAAGACTGATCAAAGTCGATGAAGAAACAGGAGAGAGTGCAAACAACAATAAAAAAAAAATATTCACAGAAGCAATGGCAGAAAACTTTCAAAGCAGGGGAAAAAAACTTGACATACAGGTAAGTGAGGCATATAGGACTCCAACTAGCCATGATCAAAAAAATCTACACCTAGGCACATAGTAGTTAAGATTCCAGAAACACAACAAAGAACAAAATTCTATAAGCAGTTAGAGAAAACAAATCACATACAAAGGAAAGACCATCAGAATCACAGAAGACTTCTCAACACAAACCCTTAAGGCAAGAAGAGCTTGGAGTGCTGTATTTCAAGCCCTAAAGATAAACCACTTCAACCCAGATTGATGTACCCTCCATTTCTTTCAAAAGTGATAGAAAAAAAGATACTTTCATGACAAAGAGCACCTAAGGAACTTCATGAATACCAAACCAACACTCCAAGAAATTTTAAATAATATCCTAGGAAAAGACAACAAGAATCACAACCCCAGGAATTCCAGCAGAATGAATCAATCAGGCATGACAAGAAATTAAATGCAAAGGGGGAGAATCCAACAAAAAGAAAATGTCATAACAAGGATAAGTCAATACATATCAGTTATAATCTTCATTGTTAATGATTTCAATACACTAATCAAAAGAAATAGGCTGGCAGAATGGGTCATGAAGCAAGATATAAGAATATGCTGCATACAAGAAACATGCTTAATTCGAAAAGAACTCAGACTGAAAATTAAAGGGTGGAAAACAATACTCCATGTGACAGGTATCCTCCCCCCAAAAAGCAGGAGTAGCTATCCTCTTTGCAGATCAAGTGGAATTCAAACCAACACCGATTAACAGATACAAAGAAGGCCACTACGTTTCTGTAAAGAGAACAATCTAAGAGGAAGATATGACAATATTAATATATATGAACCAAGCACCAGTGTGCCCAAATATATACAACAAATACTAGTGGACATGAAAAAGCAAATAAGTGCTAATATAATAGTAGTACCCCACTGTTACAAATAGATACATCAGCTAGACAGAAAATAAACTAGAACTCAACCAAAATCTTGAAAAAATGGACTAAACAGATGTTTACAGGTGTTCTATCCCACAAAATCAGAATACACATTCTTTTTGGCTGCACATGGGTCATTCTCAAAGTAGACCACATGCACACTCATAGAACATGTTTAAGTAAGTGTGAAGGAATTGAACTTATCCCCTGTATATTACCAGATGGTACTATGATTAAGTTAGAGATCAGTAGCAAAAGAAACTGCAAGAATTTCATAAACACATGGAAATTGAACAACACACTTTTGAATAACCAGTAAGTCACAGAGGAAATTAAAGAAGAAATTAGACAGTTTCTACAATTAAATGACAATGACAATACAACATATCTGAATCTATGGGACACAATGAAAACAGTCTTATGAGGAAAATTCATAGCACCAAATATACATATTAGGAAAACAGAGCGAGCTCAATTACACAACTTGATGCTGAACCTCAAACTTCCAGAAAAAAAGAGCAGGACAAACCCAAAGCTTATACAAGGAAGGAAATTATGAAGATCAGAGCAGAAATCAATGCAATGAAGACTAAGAATGATACAAAAAGTGAATGAAGCCAATAGTTGGCTCTTTGAAAGAATAAAAAATTGACAAATCCTTAGCCAACTTTATCAAAAAAGAGAATAGTCAAAGCCATGCATTTAGGAATGAAAAGTGAAATTACAATGGACCCAGCAGAAATCCAGAGGGTGATCAATAGCTATTTTGAGAACCTATACACTTATAAAATGAAAACACACAAGAAATCAACAGATTTCTAGATACGTAGAAAGTACCAAAGTTGAACAAAGAAGACCTAAAAATTTTTAAAAACCCAATATCAACCAATGAAACTGAAAATATAATTAAAAACGTACCAACTAAGAAAATCTCAGGCCCTTATGTCTTCACTGCTCAATTCTGCAAGATATTTAAAGAGGAACTATTGTCACTACTGTTTAAACTCTTCAATGAAATTAAAAGGGAAGCAATACTCTCAAATTCATTCCTTCAAGGAAGCATCACTTTGATCCCCGAAACAGAGAAAGACCCTACCCAAAAAAGAGAACTATAGGCCAATCTCACTAATGAACATAGATGCAAAAATCCTTAAAAAGGTACTGGCGAACATAACACAGAAGATCATCAAGAAGATCATACACCCTGACCAAGTGGGATTCATCACAGGGATGCGTGAATGGCTCAACATAAGCAAATCAGTATAATACACTGTATTAATAGAGCCAAGGACAAAAATCATATGATCATCTCAATACATGCAGAAAAAGCATTCAACAAAATTCAACTCTGATGCATGATAAAAAGCCTACCGAACATTGGAACAGATGGTCTCATATCTCAACTGAATAAAAGCGATCTATGAAAAACCAATCTCATAATAGTCAAAAACTGAAATCCTTCATACTAAAATCAGGAACAAGACAAGGATGTCTGCTATCACTACTCCTATTCAATTAGTTCTGGAAAAATAAGTCACAGCAATTTGAGAAGAGAAAGAAATAAAAGGAAGAAAGAGGAAAGGAAGTTTAATTGTCATTATTTGCATCACATGATAGTCAATATAGAAGACCTTAAGACTACACGAAAAGTCTTCTAGACATAAACCAAATTCAGTAGAGTAGCTTCATACAAGGTCAACAAAAATATCAATGGCCGTCTTCCTGTGCATTCACAATAGACTCACTGAGAGTGAAACTGGAGGAACAACTCCATTCACAGTAACACCCAAAATAATGAAATATCTAGGATTCAATCTAATGAAAGAAACCAAAGACCTCTACTCTGAAAACTACAGCATGCTGAAAAAAGAGATCAAAAAGGATATGAGAAAATGGAAAGACATCTCTGCTCCTGGGTAGGAAGAACTGATACAGTGAAAATGGCCATACTGCAAAAACTGCTATATAGATTCAGTGAAATCCCAGTTGAAATTCCAACAGTGTACTTCACAAATCTTCAGAAAACAATCTAGTAATTCATTTGGAATGAGAAGAGGACTAGAATAGCAAAAGCAACTCTAGGCAATAAATGCAAATTAGGGGGTATCACAATCCCTAACTTGAAACTATTACAAAGCTACTGTGATTAAAAACAGCATGAAACTGGCTAAGAAACAGACCTGAGGACCCATGAAACAGATCAAAACATGCAGAAACAACTCTAGACATACCTCAGCTACCTCATCTTTGACAAATGAGCCAAATACCCTCACTGGAGGAAAGATAACCTCTTTAAGGTGCTGGGAAATCTGGGTTTTAACTTGCCAAAGATTAAAACTAGACTTATATCTCTTATCATGAACTTAACCAAATTAAAATAGAAATACTAAACCAGCTTGAAGAGAGGTTAGGTAGAGTTCTTGAAGACTTTGGCATAGGAAAAGAGGGGAACTGGAATTTAGGCATAACAAAAAATGAATGGGAAAAGAGAAAGCTGTCCCAGGTACAATCTAAAGGTTGTGAGAAAACTCAGTGACTACCTTTAGTGCAGTATGATGGCTGGAAGGAAGGCCAAGTTTGAAAAGAAAGACCAAGAGACACATGCCAGTGTCCAGCAATAGGCTGGGTTTTTACCCCTATGGTCAAGATTACCCACTGCACCTCCATATAAGTGACAGCCTGGCCAGAGAGAGAAAGCAGAGTGCTCTGGAGCCCTTTAGACAAGCTGGTAAGACATCCATATCAGGAGGAAGTCTGACTTCTAGTTGCCACCTTTGCAATCAAGGTATGACTCAGGGGTGTTCTTATTGTGATGGTTTTATCACAGTCCCTCCTAACCTGCCCTGGCTTTCCACAGTGGTGGCAGGTGTGTTTAGTGTTCAAGCTCTTCTTGGAAGATCAAGAATCATACTTAGAGTCTATTCTTTTTTGGTTACAACAAAAACAGCCACTTTCTCTCTTGGTGTCTTTGTTTTCTCCCCTTAGCATCCTCCTGGTCTCAAAAAATACTGAGGAGGCTCCCAATGATGAATTTAACTGTACTGTATACCTTAAAAGGAGCAATAAACTTAATGAAAAAAATAATAATCTGTCCTACTGAATCAGGAGCCAAGGATGTGTGTTGTATCAATGCTTCTTGTAAATAATCTAAGAAGGTAGAGGGTTTCTTATCTCCCTACTGATGGATAGTTGGCAATTTAAAATAATTGAAGGGCATAGTTCTCATCCTTCTTAGACCTTTAAGAATACATGTCTGAAGATATTTTCTACTCTAATCTTCCATCTGGTTGTAGGCCAGTAAGGAACTTCTTGGACACTGGTAGGAACCAACTATTCCACTGGCTGCCTATTTTTTTGCTTTCTAAAATTAACAATATGATATTCATTTCAAATGTAATAGCAGCTTGTCTCTCATTAAAATTCAATGTTTGATTTAAGAGTAACATTATAACTTTTCAGTCTAGTTCATAGATCTGAGCCATTCCCCTAAAATCCTCAGTGTACTTATCAGGTTTATCTGAAAAGTTTTGCAGATCTTGCTTTTCTGTGTGAGGTCACTGGGAGAAAAGGGCGCAAGAACACAGGTAGGGCCAAATTCTGCATCCATCTCCTTTAAGAGGTACTGTCTTTGAGAATCTTGAAAAAATTAGATAGGGATGGATTTAGCCGAGTAGTGGCTTTAATTAAGGTTGGCTTGGAAGCTTTACCCTTATTATCCAGAGGGCAAATGAGTGTAACCTCAGGCTTGGTAACAGTGGATGAGGCTTTAAAGTTTCCTTGGAAACCTCATTCTAGGATCCCGAAGGCAAGGGAGGGGAACCTCAGGCTCAGTAATAGTAGATGCATCCAACTGTTCCTTAAGGGCCGGTGGTGTCTGGTTTTCTCGTGGCTTATATTTATATTTTCAGCACAAGTGAGGATTGTCTCTTAAGGCTAGAAAGTCTGAACATATGGTAATTCTGACCATTTTCTCTCTTATAATACAATTCTAGTTGTGAAATAGTATCATAATCAATACTTACATTTGCATTTCATTTTGCCTCTAAAGGGTAGGCAGGTCATGTGCTGGTGCAGAAAGATATTAAAAATCTCTTTATTAATATGTGAGGGTTATCAATATAATCATCAATGTTAATGGCCTCCATTAACCAATCAAAAGAAATGACTGGCAAAATGGATTAAGAAGCAAAATCTACCAATATGCCGTATACAAGAAAACCACTTAGTTCACAAAGAAATTCACAGACTGATAAGAAAAGGATGGAAAACAGTTCTTCATGTGACAGGAGCCTGAAAAAATTCGGGGTAGCTATCTTATTTGCAGAAAAAATAGATTTCAAACCAAAATTAATAAAGAGAGACAAAGAAGGCTACTACCTCCTTATAAAGGGAACAATACAAGAGGAAGAGATGACAATAATAAATATATATGCACCAAGTATACAAAACAAATATTAATGGATATGAAAAATGAAATAAGCACTACTACAATTGTAGTGGGGGACCTCAATACTCCACTGTCATAAATAGACAAATCATATAGACAAAAAAGCAACAACAAAATAACAGAACTGAAGCAAGCCTTTGAACAAATGACCTTAATAGAGATCTTCAGAGTGTCCTGCCCCACAAAATCGGAATATACATTCTTCTCAGCTCCACACAGGTCATTCTCCAAAACTGACTACATGTTATCTCACAGAACATGTTTATGTAAATGCAAAGAAATTAAAGATATACCCTGTATATTATCAGAGCATAGTGCAATTAAACTGGAGATCAACAGCATAAGAAACTGCAAGAACTTCACAAACACATGGAAATTGAATAACACCCTGCTGAACAACCAATGGGTCACAAAGGAAATTAAAGAAGAAATTAGACAGTTTCTACAATTAAATGATAATGCCAATACAACATACAGGAATCTATGGGACATAATGAAAGCAGTTCTATGAGGGAAATTCATAGCAGTAAATGCCCATACTAGGAAACAGAGCGAGCTCAAATAAACAACCTAATCTTGAACATTAAGATCCTAGAAAAAGAAAAGCAAGACAAACTGAAAGCTCATACAAAGGAATAAGGATCAAAGCAGAGATGAATATAATGGAGACTAAAAGAATGATACAAAACTGTTAATGAACCAAAGAGTTGGTTTTTTGAAAGAATAAATAAAGTCAATAAACCCTTAGCCAAACTTATAAAAGAAAAGGAAAGGCTCAAATTTATGCAATTAGGAATTAAAAAGGTAAAGTCACAACAGATCCAGCAGAAGTCCAGAGAATCATCAATATCTACTTCAAAAATCTGTACTCTAATAAAATGAAAAAAAAAACAGAGGAAATGGACAGATTCCTAAATACATATGAATTTCCAAAGTTGAATGAAGAAAATATAAAAAGTAGAAACACCCTAATTACATTCAGTGAAATTGGAAATGTAATTAAAACATTAACAAAAAAGGAGGCTCAAGTCCTGGTAGCTTTACTGCTGATTTCTTCAAGACATTTAGAGGAGAAGTATTGCCATTACTCTTTAAACTCTTCAATGAAATTGAAAAGGAAATAATACTTCCAAATTCATACCTGGAAACAAGAGTTACTTTGATTCCAAAGCCAGGGAAAAACCCAATCAAAAAAGAGAAGTACAGGCCAATCTCCATAATGAACATAGATGCAAAAATTCTCAAGGATATACTAGCAAACAGAATACAGAGGGTCATCAAGACGATCATACACTCTGACCAAGGCAGATTTATCCCAGAGATGCAAGGATGGTTCAATGTAAATAAATCAATAAATGTAATACACTATATTGACAAAGTCAAGGACAAAAACAATAAGATCATCTCAATAGATGCAGAAAAAGTATTGGAAAAAATTTAACACCCATTTATAATAAAAAAACTCTACAGAAAATTGGAATTGATGGTCTGTATATCAACCTGATAAAGGCTATCTATGAAAAACTACCAGTCCACATCATACTAAATGGTCAAAAACTGAAAACCAAACTAAGAGCAGGAATAAGATAAGGATGTCCTCTATCAACATTTCTGTTCAGTATAGTTCCGGAAACATTAGCCACAGCAATTAGAGAAGAGATGGAAATAAAAGAAATAAAGATAGGGAAGGGAGAAGTTAAACTGTTATTATTTGCTGATGATGTGATACTCTACATAGAAGATCCAAAAAACTCTGCCAAAAGATTTCTAGACTTAATTGACAGATTGAGTAGAATAGCTGGATACAAGGTCAACACTCAAAAATCAATAGCCCTGAAAATGTAATTTAAAACTTTACAACAAAGAAAGGCCCAGGTCCTGATGGATTCACTGCGGAATTTTACAAGACATTTAGAGAAGATCTACAGCCATTACTCTTCAGACTTTTCAATGAAATTCAAAGAGAAACAATACTTCCAAATGCATTCCTAGAAGCAAATATCACTTTGATTCCCAAACCTGGGAAAGATGTAATTAAAAAAGAGAACTACAGGCCAATCTCCTTAATGAATATCGATGCAAAAATCCTCAATGAGATACTAGCAAACAGAATACAGAGGATCATCAAGACGATCATACATCCTGACCAAGTCGGGTTTATTTCAGGGATGCAATTATGGTTCAGCATACCTAAATCAATAAATATAATACACTGTATTAACAAAGTCAAGGACAAGAACCACATGATCCTCTCAATAGATGAAGAAAAAGCATTTGACAAAATTCAACACCCATTCATGATAAAAACTCTGCAAAAAATTGGAATAGATGGTCTATACCTCAACTTAATAAAGGCTATCTATGAAAAACCAACAGCCAACATCATATTAAATGGCCAAAAACTGGAAACCTTCACATTAAAATCAAGAACAAGACAAGGCTGCCCACTATCACGACTCCTCTTCAATATAGTTCTGGAAACATTAGCCATAGCAATTAGACAAGAGAAAGAAATTAAAGCAATAGGGATAGGAAAGGAAGAAGTTAAACTGTCATTATTTGCTCATGATATGATACTCTACATTAAAGACCCAAAAAACTCCACCAAAAGACGTCTTGACTTAATTTACACTTTTAGCAGAGTAGCTGGATACAAGATCAACACCCAAAAATCAATAGCCTTCTTGTACACAAACAACAGACTCACTGAGAAAGAAATTAGGGAAACAATTCCTTTCACAATAGCACCCCCCAAAAAAATGAAGTATCTGGAATCAATCTAACAAAAGAAGCAAAAGACCTCTACACTGAAAACTACAGCACTCTGAAAAAAGAAATTGAGGAGGATATAAGAAAATGGAAAGATCTCCCCTGCTCCTGGGTAGGAAGAGTCAACATAGTGAACATGGCCATACTACCAAAACTGCTATACAGATTCAATGCAATACCAATTGAAATCCCAACACTATACTTCATAAAACTAGAAAGAAGAATCCAAAAATTCATTTGGAACCATAAGAGACCTAGAATAGCAAAAGCCAACCTAGGCAACAGAGACACAGTAGCGGGTATAACAATTCCCAATTTGAAACTATACTACAAAGCCACTGTGATAAAAACAGCATGGTACAGGCAAAGAAACAGACCTGAGGATCAGTGGAACAGATTAGAAGACACACACACACACACACACACACACACACACACACACACACACAAACTCCAGATGCACTCAGCTACCTCATCTTGACAAAGAAGCTGACAGTCCCCATTGGAGAAAAGATAGCCTCTTTAATAAATGTTGTTGGAAAAACTGGATCTCAACCTGCGAAAGATTAAAACTAGACCCTTACCTGTCACCATGCACCAAATTAAAATCCAAGTGGATTAAAGATCTAAATATTAAAACAAAAACACTAAACTTGCTGGAAGATAAATTAGGCAGAACTCTGGAAGACATTGGCATAGGAAAAGACTTTATGAACAAATCCTCAGGAGCACGGGAACTAACAGAAAGAATCAACAACTGGGATCTCATCTTATTAAAAATCTTCTGCACTGCAAAAGAAACCATCAACAGAACTAAGAGACAACCTACAATGTGGGAAAAACTTTTTACCAGCTGCTCCTCAGACAAAGGACTATTATCTAAAATATATAAAGAACTCAAAACAATCAGCCCCCCCCAAATATAAAGACCCAGTTCTAAAATGGGCATGTGAAATGAACAGACATTTCTCAGACAAAGAAATAAAAACAGCAAGTAAATATATGAAAAAATGCTCCACATCACTGGTCATTTGAGAGATGCAGATGAAAACAACACAGAGATTTCACCTCACCCCACAAAGAATGGCTACTATCAAGAAATCACACAACAACAAATGTTGGCATGGTTGTGGGTGAAAGGAACCCTTCTCCATTATTGGTGGAAGTGCAGACTGGTGCAACCACTATGGAAGTCAATATGCAGATACCTCAAAGATCTAGGATTAGAGGTTCCATTTGACCCAGCCATCCCTCTGCTCGGTATCTTTCCAAAAGAATTAAAAGAATCATACCACAGTGATATATGCACACCCATGTTTATAGTGGCACAGTTTGTAATAGCTAAAACTTGAAAACAACCCATCTGCCCATCAGTTGGAAACTGGATAAAGAAGATGTGGTTTTTCTATAAAATGGAATACTACTCAGTCATAAATAATGACAAAGTAGATTCATTCATAGGTAAATGGGTACATTTTGAGGATATATTCCTAAGTGAAATAAATAAATCACACATATGCAAATACCGAATAGTTTCTCTGGTGTGAAAAACTGAATTAGAACTCAAGATCCTAATGGGACAATTAGCAATGTGAAATAGGAAGAAAAGGACCAAAGGTGTAGGGACAGTGAGAAGGATAGGGGAAAGAATTAGAACTCAAGATCCTAATGGGACAATTAGCAATGTGAAATAGGAAGAAAAGGACCAAAGGTGTAGGGACAGTGAGAAGGATAGGGGAAGGGGAATAAGGGAAAAGGAAAAAAAAGATGAGAAAATGTAAAAATGGATTAAAGTGTTTGATGGTGGGGAGGGGACAAGGGGGTGAAGGGAGGGTGGGGACAAGGGGAAAAAATGAGAACCAAGACCTGGCATGTAAAGGTACAAGATCCCAATAGTGAATGTAACTGTACTGTCTACCTAGAATGTACCAATAAATTCAATTTAAAATTTTAAAAAATCAATAGACTTCCTACACACAAATAATAGACTCACTGCGAGAGAAATTAGGGAAACAATTCCTTTCACAATAGCATCTCAAACATGAAATAGCTAGGAATTGATCCAACAAAGGAGACAAAGACCTGAACACTGAAATCTACAGCACTCTGAAAAAATAGATGGAGGGCATAAGAAAATGGAAAGACATCCCTTGCTCCTGGGTAGGAAGAACCAATATAGTAAAAATGACCATACTTCCAAAACTGCTATATAGACTCAATGCAATCTTGATTAAAATGCCAACAGTGTATTTCCCAGAACTTGAGAAAACAATCTAAAAAATAATTTTGAACCAGAAGAGACCTAGAATAGCAAAAGCCATTCTTGGCAACAGTGAAATGACAATGGGTATCACAATCCCCAACTTGAAACTACATTACAAAGCCACTGTGATAAACGCATCATGGTACTGGCAAAGAAACAGACCTGAGGATCAGTAGAATAGACTGGAAGATACAAAAACAACTCCAGATGTACTCAGCTACCTCATCTTTGACAAAGGAACCAGCCATCCTCAGTGGAGGAAAGATAGCCTCTTCAATAAATGGTGTTGGAAAAACTGGATTTCAACTTGCCAAAGATTAAAACTAGACCCCTATCTTTCACCATGCACTAAACTAAAATGCAAGTGAGTTAAAGATGTAAATATCAATAAAGAAACACTAAACTTGCTGGAAAATGTTAGGTAGAACTCTTGAAGACATTGGCATAGCAAAAGACTTTATGAACAAATCCTCAGTAGCATGGTAACTAGCAAAAAGAATCAACAAGTGGGATCTTATCCTCTTAAAAAGGTTCTGCAGTGGCAAGACAAACCATCATCAGAGCTAAGAGACAAACTACAATGTGGGATGAAAATTTTTATCAGCTGTTCCTCAGACAAAGTCTACTACATTGAATATATAAAGAACTAAAATATATCACACCCCCCAAATAAAATGACCTGATTCAAAATTGGGCATATGAAATGAAGAAACATTTCTCAGACAAAGAAGTAAAAGCAGCAAATAAATATATGAAAAAAATGTTTAACATCACTGATCATTTGAGAGATCCAAATGAAAACACTGAGATTCTACCTTACCCCGGAAAAAATGGCTGCTATCACAAATGCTGGATGGGTTGTGGGAGAAAGGAACCCTTCTCCATTGTTGGTGGGAGTGCAGACTGGTGCAACCACTATGGAAATCAATATGGAGATACCTCAAAGAGCTAGAATTAGAGGTCCCATTTCACCCAGCTATCCCTCTGCTGGATATCTTCCTAAAGAATTAAAAGAATCATACCTCAGTGATATGTGCACACCCATTTTTACAGCGGCAGTTTGTGATACCTAAAATTTGGAAACAGCCCAAGTTCCCATCAGCTGGAGACTGGATAAAGAAGATGTGGTTTTTCTCTAAAATGGAGTACTACTCAGCCATAAGTAATGATAAACTAGAAACATTTGTAGCTAAATGAATAAAAATTGAGGCCATCATCTTAAGTGAACTAAGTAAGACCCACTTATATATCGAATAATTTTTCTGGTGTGAAAAAGTGAAAGTGTAAATAAGGTTTAAATGGTACAATTGATAATGTGAAATATGAAGGAAAGGTCTGAAGGAAAAGGGGAGGTGGGAAGGGTAGGGAAAGGAAAGAAGTGAAAAGAAAAAATATTAAAAAAGGGGAAATGGAAACAAAGTCTTTGTAAATAGGGAAGGGTGAAGGGGGTGAAGGGAGGGCAGGGGAATGGAGAAAAAGTAAAAACCAAGATACATAATGTAAAGGTACAAAATCCCAATGATGGTAACTGTATTGTTTACCTTAAATGTACCAATAAACTTAATTGGAAAAAAAAAAAGACTTCCCCAATCTGGGTGTCAGTGGTTAGCCCAGAAAGGATATAAGTGACAGAAAGAAGGTTGAAAAAATATGTGAGGGTTGAACAATTTTTAGTGCTTAAGAATACATTCTAAAGGAGTAAGATAAATTTAACATTGATTTCCCATCTGAAGCAAGGGGAAAATAAGCATTCCTTTTAATCCCTACTTGGTTTTTATATCTTCTCATGGTGTCCCCAGATGTGACCTGCTCCAGAGCAAGTGGCTACTATCTACTGTGTGATCAGAAGAGATGTCGGGTTGTACTAGCCACACTTAGTGACGTGAACACCTACCTTTCCTGGAAACACACATTCCTAACTCCAGTATGCGTTTCCAAAAGCATAAGTAACAATTGACTCTAAGTATAAAGGTCATATATAAAAAGGAAACATTGCTAACAAAGTTAAACCAATAATCAAGTAACTTGAACAACTGTTTACCAATTCTTTGAAAGAGAGTGAGAAGGGAAAAAATCAAAGGGCATAAGAAATCACCTTCAGAGTTAGGTAGAGGCAAGTAATGGCTTGGAAAAATCCTTCTCTGGGTCCTAGGACAAAAAGTCCCCAAGACATTTGTGCTGTGTATCTAGTCACGTAGGCTATCTTCCTTAGCAGCAAGACAAGACTAAGTTTTACTCAAAATCCACTCTAACATTTCTATCTCTATATATCTGTAACACATTTATGAAACTCACAGGTTAAAACCTGTACCCATTGTTCAGCAACCACAACTTATACATTAGTAAAAGCACCTCCCTCTTCTACACACATAAATGATGAGAACCAGGCCTAAGAGGGGACAGAGAGCCAGGAGGTTTGGGATTGTCCCTTAAACTGAGTGTGTTTTGGTTCCTTGAATATTGTGCTTTAGGAAATAGTTCCTTCTGGTCTCACCCAGAAGTTGGTTCTTTCCACTAGATTTCGGATTTAGTTTCCCATACCCAGGTGACTGTGCCCAGAACACTTCAGCTGGGACATGACTTTCATGTGTGTTCTCCTGGGTGGGCAAAATTCTGCTGTCTCATCTGACCCAGAGACAGGGTATGTGTTCCTCATCTAAGGTGACTTCCTGTCTTCAATGTTAGCAAATGGTAATTTTCTGTGGGTTCAATTTTAAAGTCCTTAGTTGTTGGATAGGAGGGAAAGTTTGAGACAGCTGAGGTTTCCTCCCTCTCTAGTCTTTAGCAGAAACATGACTCCAAAAAAAAGAAAGTAGAAAGTGACAGGTAAAGATCAGAAATGAGATCAGAAAAAGGAAGTCTTTTCTTCTCATGCTCACAGTGAGTTACTCAGACAATTTGCCCATGAATCATCACCCTAAGGCTAGAAAAGTGTGAGTGGGGAATCTTATGAGCCTCCTTACCAGCTGAAGATCAGACCTGAAGGGAAACTAAGGCATAACAGGCTGAAAAGTCCCTACTAGAATGAAGAGGATCAGGCCAAACTTCCCCAGTGAAACCTCTCCTCCAAGTCTTAAGAATCACTGCCAGCCTATTGCCTTTTACTTGGAAGTTAGAGTGCCCCAATTTATTAATAGGCATGTATATTTCCTAAATATAAACTAGATTTCATAAAAAGGCCCATTTTACAACATTGCATAAATTTACATTTTGTTTAGTATCAAAGTCCTCTGGGGGATGTTCAAACATTTTTTCCTAGACCTGCTAGCTAAGATAACAAACCATAGTCAAAATAGGTAAAGCAAGGATCATCAATATATTCAGCAACTAGTAAGTCCAGATACAGCATATACAAAACATGAATGCAAGACCTTGTCTGCAAAAGTAGAATGTCACATGAAAGAATATTATAATCTTCCCATGTTCTCTACTGAAATTTATCATCTTAGCAAAAAAAAAAAACAATGTATAAAAAAGACAAGATATAAAAATCAAAGGCATAAGGAATTGACAAACACTGTACACTGATTACATGTTTTCCAAAACCAAAGAATGAATTTTACGGGTCAATGAAAGTTAAGAATAGGAAAAATTTATTGAGAAAGAATAGCTCCTGAGAGACAGGAGGGATCCTGAAGTGGGTTTCCAATAAGCCCACTTCTCAAAGGAAGTTTTATAGAACAAATTCATAAGGTGTATACAAAATCATGAGGTGAGTACAACATGGGTCAAAATTATGATCAACTAATAAGATTACAAGTATAGCTCCCTAGATAATATTAATCTAATGGGGAGGGAAGCAGTTTCACATAGTAAATGCACATAGAAATAAAGACTTTGTTAGGAAGGGATGGATCAGGACATCTTGGACACCCACCAGGGTTACTGATGTCTATCTACTTTATTGGACCAGGTCATGCCAATTATCTTATCTCTTGGGTATTTATATAGGCCTCATCTTTCTGTCTTTATCTTGAGGCCTGGCCTTTAACAGATGTTCCTGTAGCCACAGCTGTAATGTGTTCTCATCCCTTGTTTTGAATTGCTCAAGGGCCTATCCCTGTCTGACTGCCCATATTTCTATCAAATGCCCCCCCCTCCAGCAAGTGGACAAAATAACCCCAGTTCACAGCTTCTCCCCCAGGAGGAAAAGAGTTGAGCAGAATATTCAAGAATTCAACATTCCTGGGAGTATTTACCTGAAGAACTGGATTTAGTTTTACTTGAGCCAGTGCATTGATGTGACCAGGCACACCACAGATACCTGGGGGTTGCAAAGGGCAAAGCAACAGGTGAGATGAATATAAAGGTTTGAGAAGCCTCCAGAATATTTGATTTAGCTGACTGTGGGGCTCTTACTATATGAGGACGGCTTATAAGGACTAGGGGAGGTGATTCCTTTGTCTATTGTACAGGCATCAAATAGAGAGTTAAGAAAAATGAAAACTCCAGCAAAGATTTTCTAAGCCAATGAATAAGATAAATCGTCAGAAACTGACATGAATGAAAAGGAGTCATATGAAGAGCTGTCATAGAGACACTGAGAAGAGAATAATGCAGGAAAAGGGGAATTTAAACAGAGATAGAAAATACTAAAAAGTTCCAAAGTCAAGGAATACAATAACTAAACTAAAAAACAAAACAAAACAAAAAACAATAGCTAGAGGGCTTTAAGCCAAAGAAAACAAAAGTGAACTCAGTGACAGGCCATTGGAAATAATTTAGTCAGAACAGAGAGAAAAAATAATGAAAAAGACAAGAAAACTTAAAGGAATTGTGGTATACATTCATGTGGCTAAATATATGTATTTATGGGAGTCCTGAAATGAGAAGACTAGAAAGCTTATCAAAAGAAATAATTAATGAAAACTTTCCAAATCTGGTGTAAATATTAGACATCCAGATTCATGAAGCCCAAAGTATCCCAAAGAAGTTGAACTAAAAACATCTACAGTGAGGCATATCATAATCACATTGTCCAAAGGCCGAGATATACCTGCTGTCCCAGCCCACAGAAGGTTGAGGCAGGTGGATCACTGGTTTTATGCCAGCCTGAGCTACATAGCGAATCCAAGGCACTCTGAACTATATACTGAGACCTTGTGTAAACCACAAAAAAGGCAAAGGCAAGGATAATTTTTAAAGCAAGAAGAGAAATGTAACATCACACCAAGTGAATCCCAATCAGCCAATGAATTTCTCAGCAGAGACTCTGTAGGTCAGGGGTGAGTTGGATACTATATTCAAATTATTGAAAGAAAGATACCCTACCGACAAAGAATACTCCACTCAATAAAACTACCCCTAAAAACTAGAGAGATAAGTATGTTAGTAGACAAATGAAAAACTGAAATTCATCTCCACCAGACCTGCCTCACCAGAAATGCAAAAAGGAACTGTGCAAGTTGAAGTGAAAAGGACACTAAACAACAACACAAAAGCGTATGAAATATAAATCTTAATGACAAAGTTGTATGTATTAAATATGTACATATTTTTGTATGTTAACTACACCTAAATAAGTGGTTTAATTTTTAAAAGATCATTCACTGGGTAAGGCAATGAATTCCCTCTTTGCTAGAACTAATTCTTTAGTAGTGGGATTAAATCCAGGAAATGCTCGGCTCTACCCTCAGGCTATATTTTTAAATTTTAATTTTCAAACGGGTCTCGACAAGTTGCCTAGGCTGGCCTTGAGTTTGCAATCCTCTTGCCTTGGGTTCCCAAGTTTCTGGGATTACAGGCATGTGCCACTAAATTCAACTAAAAAGAGTTTTGAGTCTTTCTTTCTTTATTTTCTTTCTTTCTCTTCTTGGTACTGGGGACTGAACTCCTTTACACTGAGCTACATCACAACCCTTTTTTATTTTTTGAGACAGAGTCTCAGTAAATTGCTTAGTGATTCTCCTGCCTCATCTTTCCAGAGTGCTAGGATTATAGGCGTGTGTGCTAGCACACTGGACCAAGTTTTTTTTTTTATTTTTATTTTACATTTGATTTGAAAGCATTGCTTACTAATTCAGGTCTATTTTTCTTTTCTTTTTTAAATTGATTTTATTTGTACATTTTAAGTATACGGTACAATTACATTCACTATTGGGATCTTGTACCTTTACATGACAGGTCTTGGTTCTCATTTTTTCTCCTTGTCCCTGCCCTCCCTTCACCCCCTCCTCCCCTCCCCATTTACAAACACTTTATTTCCATTTTTTCATTTTCTCATATTTTTTTCTTTTCCCTTATTCCCTTTCCCCTACCCTTCCCACTTTCGCTACACCTTTAGCCCTTTTCTTCCTATTTTGCATTGTCATTTATCTCATTAGGATCTTATGTATCAGGTCTATTTTTCAACTGTCCAATATCATTTATGCAACAGAAAATTCTATCTTCACAGCTTGATAGATTTGAGAACTTTAGGCATGCACAAATAAATATATTGTAAGTAAAAAGTTAGCATGTTATAAAAAGTGATCTTCATCTTGCTTTAAAGTGTATCTTAACAGATTATTCTTTTTTCCTGTATAAAACACATTCTCAATATTGTTTCATGAGTGAATGTACCCTCATTTCTTTAATTGATTAAACTATAAATGGGCATTTAAGCTTTTTCCTTTTTCTATGATAATCGATTATGGATGGATGCCCAAATAACTAGTAAAAACATTGCTAAATGTGTCTGTCAGCATGTTTCTAGAAAACAGAGTTTATATCAGACTTCATAAAATTCATCTTTGCCTACTTGGGTGGACATCATTCAATTCATTGAGGGTTCTAGATAAAACAAAAAATATGGAAGAAGGGTGAATGTGTTTTTTCTCAAGCTAGGACATCCATCTTATCTCCTCAGAAGTCAGAGCTCAGTTCTTAGGTCTGTGGACACAGACTTTTTTACATACATCATTGACTTTCTTGGTTTTCTGGCTTTCAAGTGACATATTGTGAAATTTCTTAGCCTCCATAGTGATGTGAGCCACTTTTTATAATACTCTCTTACATATATTTCTATATAAATGCTGTTGGATGCATAGTATTTGTCATATAGTTCAAATTCCCTTATATTTTTTACCAATTAATTATGTAAAAATCTTATTTCTGAATTTTGAAACATGTGGGATGTTCATGGCATTACTTTAGCAATTTTAGTAACTGGTTTCTGCTTAAGTACATTGTAATTGACTTCAGACTTTAAAGTAGCGACCTTGCCAAGTGCAAGGACCCTGAGATTTTCTCCTGTGTCATCATACAAGAATGTTATGGTGTTTTAAGGTTTACATTTATGTTATAATCTATTTTCAGTTAGTTTCTCTGAGAAGCCTATGGTCTGTGTCTAGATCTTTTTCTTGTGAGGAAAGCACTACATATCTGTTTAGAAGATTAGTCTCAGTTATTTTTTGCATTTTATCTCCCCCTTCTACAATTGTGAAACTTATTTTTCTATTTGTTTGATATTCTACAAGGTATAGAACCCCTAACTGTCTTCCCCATTATTTCTCTGTGCTGCACTTTGACTAATCTATTTTCATTTTTTATTTTTATTTTTTTCTCATTGAGTTTACTGGTACATTTTAGGTATGCAGTACAGTTACATTCATCATTGGGATCTTGTACCTTTGCATGACAGGTCTTGGTTCTCATTTTCCACCATTCTATCTTTCAGATGACTAATTTTCTCTATATCTGTTTTCTAATCTGCTGTTAAACTTGTCTGTTATGTTTTTCACTTGGGTTATTGAATTTTTTTATTTCAAGAAGTTCCTTTTTTTCAAACTTTCAAGGTAATTTATAGTCTTTTATCCTGTGAACTTCATCAATATTCAAATAATTTAGTAAATAATATAACACAAACATTAGAATGGACACCAGCTAAAACATCACTATAATTGTATAAGAATGTATCATTATCTATTTATCTATCTATCCATCTATCTATCTATCATCTACCTACCTATCTATCATCTATCATCTATCTATATTGCAATACTGGAGATTGAACCCAGGGGTTTCATGCTGTTACAATGGAATTTTCTTTTTAGTTTATTGGTACATTTTAGGTATACACTATAGTTACATTCATCATTGGGATCTTGTAGCTTTACATGACTTATCTTGGTTCTTATTTTTCCCCATTCCAAGCCCTCCCTTCACCCCCTCCACCCTTCCCTATTTACAAAGACATTGTTTTCATATTTTTCCTTTTATCATAGTTTTTATTCCATTTTTACCTTTCCCCTACCCCTTTCTACTTCCAGCACTCTTTTAGACCTTTTCTTCCTATTACACAATATCAATTATACATTTTGATCCTTACTTACACTTTTAGTTCTTCAACCAGAGAAAATATTCAGTATTTATACATGTGTGTCTGATTAATTTCACTTGAGTATGTCCTCATTGTGCATCCACTTAGCTATAAATATCTCTAGTTTCTCATTCTTTACAGCTGAATAGTATTCCATTTTTTTTTTTGAGTTTATTGGTACATTTAGGGATACAGTACAGTTACATTCATTG
>NW_022900951.1:55378119-55378572 GCF_012274545.1 Fukomys damarensis | reverse complement strand
GCAGGCCGGGAGCTCCCGCGCAGGCCGCCGGGTGATCGCAGACAGGCAGGTAGGCAGGCAGCTCTAGTATTCCATTTTATAAAAAACCCACATCTTCTTTATCCAGTCTTCAATTGATGGGCAATTGGTCTGTTTCCAAGTTTTAGGTATTATGAACTGTGCCACTATAAACACGGATGAGAATATATCGCTGTGATATGATTCTTTTGGGAAGATACCTAGCAGTGGAATACATGAGTCAAATGGGACTTCTAATCCTAGTTGTTTGAGATATCTCCATATTGATTTTCTTTTGGTCTCATTGACACAGGGTCTTGTTAAATTACTAAGTTGCCCAAGCAGGGCTTGAACTTGCAGTCTTCCTGCCTCATCTTCCTAGCATATTTTATTTCATTAAACTTTATTTTAATAACTTGTTTTTTATTAATTATTTTTATCATGAATTTATATATA
>NW_022900951.1:55374976-55378051 GCF_012274545.1 Fukomys damarensis | reverse complement strand
AATGTTCATCATATGGAATTTGTACCTGTGCATGATATATCTTTGTTCTTATTTTTTCTCCAACTCCTCCCCTTCTGCCCCTCTTCTCTTTATTTACAACAGCTTTTTTTCAATTTTGTCTTTCCTTTCTGATTTTTTCCTTGCCTTTTCTCCCTCTCCCCACCACTTGCCCTTTCCCATTTGAACACTTCCTTCCTATTTTATACTATTATACATTTTGGTCCTTATTTATACTTTGAGTTTCTTACACCAGAGAACCAATGTGATATTTACATACCACATGTCTGATTTATTTCACTTAAAAGTATGGTCTCTAGCTGTGTCCATTTACTTATATATGTCTCAGGTTTATCTTTTTTTTTTTTAGTTTATTGGTACATTTTAGGTATACAGTACAGTTGCATTCATCATTGGGATCTTGTACCTTTACATGACAGGTCTTGGTTCTCGTTTTTTCCCCTTATCCCTGCCCTCCCTTCACCCCCTAGGTTTATCCTTCTTTATGGAGGCTGTCTTTCTTATAGTGAAAGTGTTTGGCCCCTTTTCAAAGATAAGGTGGGTGAATGTGCTTGGAATTGTTCCTACATCTTCTAATCTGTTCCATTGATCTTCAGGTCTGTTTTTTGCAATTAGAATGCAGTTTTTTCATAGCAGTTCTGTAGTATAATTTCCAATCAGGAATTATGATGCCACTTGCCTTGCTTTTGATGCCGAAATTTGTTTTTCCTACTCTGGGTTTCTTGTTCCAAATGAATTTTAGGGATGTTTTCTCTAGTTCTGTGAGGTATGCTATTGGTATTTTGATTGGGATTACATTAATATGTAAAACAGTTCTGGGAGTAAACCCATTTTTACTGTGTTGGTTATTCCTATCCATGATCAAGGGACACCTTTCCATTTTCTGATAGATGTCCTCTTCAATCTCTATTTTTAGAGTACTGTGGTTTTCAAAGTAAGGATCATTTATTTCCTTTGTTAGATTGATTTGTAAACATTTCATTTTTTTAATACTATTGTGAAAGGCATGGTTTCCCTAATTTCTTGCTCAATAAGTTTGTTATTGTGTACAGGAATGCTATTGATTTTTAAGTGTTGACTTTATATCCAGCTCTGCTAATGAATTTAGTTATTAAATCAATAAGTCTTTTAGTGGAGTTTTTGGAGTCTTTTATGTAGAGTATCATGTGTAAATATTGTGTAAATTTCTGCTTTGATCTTTATAAATTCCTCCCTTTTATGAATATTGGACTTGACTTGTTCTCCCTTTTTTTTAGAAGTTTAAGGATCAACATTAGTTTGTTTATTTGATCTCTCTCTCTCTCTCTCTCTCTCTGTTTTCCTGATGTGAATTTACCACTATAAATTTCCCTTATAGGATTGCTTTCATTGCATCCTATAAGTTGTGGTGTGTTATATCTGCATTATAATGTAAGTGTAGAAATTTTCTAATTTATTCTTTAATTTCATCTATGACCCATCGGTGTTCAGAAGGATGTTATTTAATTTTCATGTGTTTCTATGATGTTTTTGTGGTTTCTTTTGCTATTCATTTATTTCATTTCACTGGTCTGATAATGTGTATGGGATAGTTTCAATTTCTTTGCATTTACTTAAGAATGTTCTATGATATAGTATGTGGTCTATTGAGAAGAAAGTCCCGCATGCACCTGAGAAGATTGTGCATTCTTATGTTGTGGAGTGGCACTCTCTGTAGACATTTACTAAGTTTATTTGTTCACAGTTTTGGTTCAGTCCTGATATTCCTTTGTTGATTTTTTTTGTTTAGTTCTAGTGTCTATTTCTGACAGTGGGGTATTTAGGTTCCCATTACCATTGTGTTACTGCTTCTTTGATTTTTCATTTCCATCAATATTTGTTCTATAAAGTTGGGTGTACTAATATTTGGTATATACATTTTTTATAATTGCTATTTCTTCTTCTTTGAGTTTTCCCTTTACAAGTACTTAGTGACCTTCTTTGTCCCTTTTGCTGCCTTGGCCTGACATTCACTTTTAAATACAATAACTACCCCTGCTTTTTTCTGGTTTCCTGCCACATAAAGTATTGTTTTCCATCCTTTGACTTTCATTCTATGAATTTCTTTTTTACTTAAATGTGTTTGTTCTATGCAGAAAACTGTTATATATTGTCCCTTATTCCATTCTGCTGATCTGTTTATTTTGATTGGTGAATTGAGGCCATTTGCATTGATACTTATAACTATTATGTTTTGTCTATTCTTTTCTTTTCCTCATTGAGTTTAATGGTACATTTTAGGTATACAGTACAGTTACATTCATCATTGGGATCTTGTACCTTTACATGACAGGTCTTGGTTCTCATTTTTTCCCCTTGTACCTGCCCTCCTGTTACCCCTTCTCCCTCCACCTTTAAAAACACTTCATTTCCATTTTTTCATTTTCTCATATTTTCTTCTTTCCCTTATTAGCTTTCCCCTACCCTTGCCACTTTCCCTACACCTCTGGCCCCTTTCTTCGTATTTGTCATTGTCCACTATATCATTAGGATCTTGTGTACTGTTATAGTTTATTCACACCAGAGAAATTATTCAGTATTTACACGTGTGATTTATTTATTTCACTTAGGAGTATATCCTCAATATGTATTCATTATCCTACGAATGAATCTAATTTCTCATTCTTTTAAAAAAATTTTTTTTAGTTTATTGGTACATTTTAGGTATGTAGTACAATTACATTCATTATTGGGATCTTTTACCTTTAATGACAGGTCTTGGTTCTCATTTTTTTCCCCTTGTCCCTGCCCTCCCTTCACCCCCTCCTCCCCTCCCCCTTTACAAATACTTTATTTCCATTTTTTCATTTTCTCATATTTTTTTCTTTTCCCTTCTTATGTTTCCCCTACCCTTCCCACTTTCCCTACACATTTAGTAATTTCTCCTCTTTATAGGAGAGTAATATTCCATTTTATAGAAAAACCACATTTTCTTTATCCAGTTTCCAACTAATGGGTAAATGGGCTGCTTCCAAGTTTTAGCTATTACAAACTGTGCTGCTATAAACATAGGTGCACATATGTCTCTGTGATGTGTGA
>NW_022900951.1:55366287-55374907 GCF_012274545.1 Fukomys damarensis | reverse complement strand
GAAGGATTCCTTTCTCCCCACAACCCTGCCAACATTTGTTATTGTGTGATTTCTTGATAGCAGCCACTCTTTGTAACATGAGGTGGAATCTCAGTGTTGTTTTCATCTGCATCTCTCGAATGACCAGTGATGTGGAGCATTTTTTTCATAAATTTACTTGCTGCTTTTATTTCTTTGTCTGAGAAATGTCCGTTCATTTCAGATGCCTATTTTTGAATTGGGTCTTTATATTTGGGGGGCTGATTGTTTTGAGTTCTTTATATATTCTACTTTCTTTCTTTTTTTCTTTCCAGCACTGGGGATCAAACCCATGTCCTTGTGCTTGCAAGGTAGGCGGTGGAATCACTGAGCTAAATCCCCAGCCCTATATATTCTAGATAATATTTCTTTGTCTGAGGAGCAGCTGGCAAAAATTTTTTCCCACATTGTAGGTTGTTTCTTCGCTCTTTTGGTGGTTTCTTTTGCAGTGCAGAAGCTTTTTAATAAGATGAGATCCCAGTTGTTGATTCCTTCTGCTAGTTTCTGTGCTACTGAGGATTTGTTCATAAAATCTTTTCCTATTCCAATGTCTTCAAGAGTTCTGCCTAACTTATCTTCCAGCAAGTTTAATGTTTCTGTTTTAATATTTAGATCTTTAATCCACTTGGATTTTAATTGTTGCATGGTGAAAGATAAGGGTCCAGTTTTAATCTTTGGCAGTTTGAGATCCAATTTTTCCAACACCATTTATTAAAGAGGCTATCTTTCCTCTACTGAGGATGGTCAACTCCTTTGTCAGTGATGATGTAGCTGAGTACATCTGGAATTGTTTTTGTGCCTTCCAATCTGTTCCACTGATCCTCAGGTCTGTTTCTTTGCCAGTACCATGCTGTTTTTATCATACTGGCTTTGTAGTATAGTTTCAAATTGGGAATTGTTATACCTGCTGCCATGTGACTGTTGCCTAGGACGGCTTTTGCTATTCTAGGTCTCTTATGTTTCCAAATGAATTTTTTAATTATTTTTTCTTGTTCTGTGAAATATAGTGTTGGAATTTCAATTGGCATTGCATTGAATCTGTATAGCAGTTTTGGTAGTATGGCCATTTTCACTATGTTGATTCTTCCTGCCCAGGAGCAGGGGAGATCTTTCCACTTTCTTATATCCTCTTCAATCTCTTTTTTCAGAGTGCTGTAGTTTTCAGTTAGAGGTCTTTCGCTGCTTTCATTAGATTGATTCCTAGATACTTCATTTTTTGGATGCTATTTTGACAGGAATTGTTTGCCTAATTTCTCTCTCAATGAGTCTGTTATTTGTGTATAAGAAGGCTATTGATTTTTGGGTGTTGATCTTCTATCCAGCTACTCTATTGAATCTGTCAATTAAGTCTAGAAGTCTTTTAGTGAAGTTTTTTTGTTCTTCAATGTACAGTATCATACCATCAGCAAATAATGACAGTCTAAATTCTTCCTTTCCTACCTTTATTGCTTTAATTTCTTTCTCCTGTCTGATTGCTGTGGCTAATATTTCCAGAAGTATATCGAAGAGGAGTGGTGATAGTGGGCATCCTTGTCTTGTTCCTGATTTTAACTGAAAGTGCTCAGATTTTGGCCAATTAGTATGATGTTGCCTCTTGGTTTTTCATAGAGAGCCTTTATTAAGTTGAGATATAGACCATCTATTCCAATTTTTTGCATGGTTTTCATCATGAATGGCTGTTGAATTTTGTCAAATGCTTTTCCTGCATCTATTGAGAGGATCATATTGCTTTTGTCCTTGACTTTGTTAATATAGTGTATTACATTTATTGACTTACGTATGTTGAACCATCCTTGCATCCCTGATATAAATACGAGTTGGTCAGGATGTATGATCTTCTTGATGATCCTCTGTATTCTGTTTGCTAGTATCTTATTAAGAATTTTTGCATCTATATTCATTAAGGAGATTGGCCTGTAGTTCTATTTTTTTGTTGTGTCTTTCCATGGTTTGGGAATCATAGTGATACTTGCTTCCTGGAATGAATTTGGAAGTATTGCTTCCCTTTCAATTTCATTGAAAAGTTTGAAGAGTAAAGGCAGAAGTTCTTCTCTAAATGTCTCGTAAAATGCAGCAGTAAATCCGTCAGGACCTGGGCTTTTCTTTGTTGGTAAATTTTTAATTACATTTTCACTTTCACTGATTGTAATTGAGGTATTTAAAATGCTTTTATCTTCTTTGTTCAACTTTGGTAATTCATAAGTATCTAAAAATCTGTCGTTTTCTTCTGTGTTTTCCATTTTATTAGAGTACAGGGTCTCAAAGTAGGTATTGACTATCCTCTGGATTTCTGTTGGATCTGTTGTGACTTCACCTTTTTCATTCCTAATTATATGAATCTGAGCCTTTTCTTTCCTTTTTTGATGAGGTTAGCTAAGGGTTTATCAATTTTATTTATTCTTTAAAAAAACCAACTCTTCGATGCATTTATTTTTTGTATTATTTTCTTAGTTTCCATTACATTGTTTTCTGCTCTAATCTTTCGTTTTTTTGGTTTTTTTTGTTTTTGGTACTGGGGATTGAACTTGGGTCCTTGCGCTGCAAGGCAGCCCACCAAACTGCTCAGCTAAATCCCCAGCCCCTTCTGTTCTAGTCTTAATAATTTCCTCTGTTGTATGAGCTTTTGGTTTTTCTTGCTCTTGTTTTTCTAGTAGTGTAACATTTATCATTAGGTTGTTTATTTGAGCTCACTCTGTTTTCCTAGTGTGGGCATTCAGCTATGAATTTTCCATGTAGACCTGCTTTCATTGTGTCCCATGGATTCCTGTATGTTTTATTGGCATTATCATTTATTTGTTAAAAAACTGTCTAATTTCTTCTTTAACTTCCTCTGTGATCCATTGATTGTTCAGGAGAGTGTTGTTGAATTTCCATGTGTTTGTGAAGTTCCTGAGGTACCTTATGCTATCAATCTCCAGCTTGATTACACTATGATCTGATAATATACAGGGGATAACTTCAATTCTTTTGCATTTATTCAGACCTGTTCTCTGAGCCAGTATGTGGTCTATCTTGGTGTATGACCTTTGTGCAGCCAAAAAGAATGTATATTCTGATTTTGTGGGGTGGAACACTCTATAGACATCTATTAAGTCCATACATTCTAAAATTGGGTTGAGTTCTAGTATTTTGTTGTTTATTTTCTGCCTAGATGATCTGTCTTTTTTGATAGTGGGGTATTTAGATCCCCCACTTGTATTGGCATATTTTTGTTTGTTTATTTTTCAAAAATTGATTTTATTGGTACATTTTCAGTACACAGTACAGTTACATTCATCATTGGGATCTTGTACCTTTACCTTGCAGATCTTGGTTCTCATTTTGTTCCCCTTGTCCCTGTCCTCCCTTTACCCCTCCTCTCCTCCCCATTTATAAACACTTTTTTTCCATTTTTTCATTTTCGCATATTTTTTTCTTTTCCCTTATTACCTTTCCCCTACCCTTCCCACTTTCCCTATACCTTTAGCCCTTTTCTTCTCATTTCACATTGTCAATTATCTTACATGAGGATCTTACGTACTATTATAGGTTATTTACACCAGAGAATCTATTCAGTATTTACACATGTGTGACTTATTTATTTCACTTAGGAGTAGATCCTCAATATGTATCAATTTTCCTATGAATTACTCTAATTTCTCATTCTTTGTGGCTGAGTAGTATTCCATTTTATAGAAAAACCACATTTTCTTTATCCAGTATTTCTTGTCTCTTTCTCAAATGTCCTTCAGAACATTTTTGAGAGCAGGTTTTATGGTCACAAATTTCTTCGGTTGTTCTTGGTCATTGGAAGTATCTTATTTCTTCTTTTATTTTGAAAGATAGTTTTGCAGGATACGTCAAGCTGAGTTTGAGTTGGGTTTTTTTTGCAGGAGTTGAAATACTTCATTCCAAGCTCTCCCTGGCTTAAGCATTTTTGTTGAGAACTCTGCTGTGATTCCTATCAGCTTTGTTTTATAGGCGATTTGTTTCTTTCTCTAACAGCTGTCCTTTTTTTTTTGTACTGGAGATCAAACTGGGGACCTTGTGCTTACGAGGCCAGCCCTGAGCTAAATACCCAGTGCTCCTGCAGCTGTTCTTGTTCTCAATTTCTGGTATCTTGATTATTATATGCCTTGGTGTAGATTTTATTTTGGTCATGGCTAATTGGAGTTCTATATGCCTCACTTATCTGTGTGTCAAATTATTCTCCATGATTGGGAAGTTTTCTGCCATTGCTTCTGTGAACAGATTTTATATGGTGTTTGCATTGACTCCAGCTTTTTCTTTGACTCCAATCAATCTTATATCATTCTTCTTTGCATCATTTTGCTGTGTTGGATTTTTTTTTCATTGGTTCTTGCTGTTTTTAAGATATATTTCTTTTCATGATTGCTAACTGCAGTCCTGTCTTGTAGGTCCAATATTCTGTCTTTGCATTTGTTCATTTGGCTTTGGAAACTTACAATGGAAGTTTTAATTTTATGGAAATCTGTTTGAATCTGCTCCGTTTCTTTCTAATGTTGGACTTTCATAGTTCCATCATTTTCCTAAGCTCCTCTATTTTTTTATCTATGTCTACTCTAGATTTGCTGAGCGAGTCCTGCATTATGATCATCTCTTTTTTACCTGAGAGATTATTTCTTCTTGGGCTTTCTCTTTAGCCTGATTGATTGATTGATTATTATTATTATTTTACTTCTGCCATCATTTCAGAAAACTCAGGTGGGTGTCTTCTGATTTCCTCTGTATCATTGTTCATTGGGTTTGTCTTGGATGGGCTAATCATCTAGGGTTTTGTTTTACTTCTGTATCTTGTCATTTTCTATTTTCTGTTTTGATTTGTTTTCTGTGTTGATGCTGTTAGTTTCTCATGCTACATAGCTTTATCACTAGTATCAAGGCTTCCCTAGGAAATACCTGTTCCTTGGGGATGCCTTCTAGATGTAGCTTGCTCTTGTTCTTTTTATCTGTCCCAAAATCCTACTTTTCCAATTTTTTAGGGATGCAAATTTGCTATTTGGCTCAGTACTCAGTCCTTTGATACTGGACTATGATGATGATTATGGCCCCAGACCATCACATTGTCATTTTACAAGGGTAAACAACTGATTACAGCAGGTATGGCACCCTGGCTAAAGAAGTACAATTAGAAATAACAGTGTTATCAAGCATAGCCTAGAAACTGAAAAACTGTGCTAACTGCTAATTTAGTATCTTTAAGCATAGGAAAAAGAGCTATAGTTATATAACAACATCATACATAAACCAAAAACTTGTATACAATGACTTTCTCTTTGTAGAGTTATTTTTACCCCATGGGGGAAAATTTAAGAGTGATAGATTACAATAATAGACCAATAACTGAAAAGAAATATAGTATGAGCAAGAAGAAGGACAAGGCATGATCACTGAAGCTTTGGGAAACTAGTGAAGTATACAGGAGAAAAGAAGAAAGAAGTAAGAATGACTTCAAAGTGAACCAGAAAGACTACTGTTAATGTTCATTTACACGAGAATATAAAAACATCAGGAAAAACAGTTAAGCAAGAGAGAAACATGAGGGATAATACAAAACAAACAATAAAAGTAGAAACCTAGACAACCCCCCCAAACAAAACACCAAAAGAGGGCCAGGGATGTAGCTCAGTGGCACCACTTCTGCCTCTCAAGTGCAAGGTCTTGAGTTCAATCCCCAGTACAACAACAACAAAAACAGAAAAAGGAAAACAAAACAAACTAATAAAAATGAAAGAAGAAAAAAGTTCCTTTGGTGCCCACTATTTTGTGGTAGTGTCCAAGTCCAAGCCCACATCTATGCTAGCTAACCCTACCACATCTGCATTAGGATTAGTGCTGGGTGCTGGGCTGATCTTGGCCTCTGGATAGGAAGGCTGTGGCCAGTCTTCAGCAAGCACCTTTCTGGATGGACTGTCAGATTTTCTTAGGCTGTGTGTCACTGTGTTGTTCTCCCTGGTGCTGTGGCTACCTGAGAGACAGTCCTGGGCTGCTCCCAGTCCCGAGTACAGTTGGCCCCTCCCAGACCTTATACAGCCTCCTCTGTTCCACACCACTAGTCACTTGGGGTGGGGATAACAAATTCCCAGCCATTTTCTGCCTCTGTCCAAGGCTGCTTGTGCCACTGGTTACCAGGAAGGAGAGGCAGGTGTTGGCATCCCACTTCTTTTATACTGTGGCCTAAGGGTGCTTGCACCACCATTTGCATGGTATGTGGGAGGGCTGATTTTCTGGCTCATGGCTGCTTGAATCCCTCTCTTGCATTGATTGTACAGCAGGAGGTATTTTGCTGTTCCACTCACTATCCTCACTGCTGCTATAATCTCTAAAATCATTGTTGCTAGAGGGTCCCGTTATCTGCTATGAAATATGGCAAAAACAAGCACACACACAAAAAAACCAGGTAGTCCATCAGGGAGAAAGCAGCTTACTGGTCACTTGCCCCTGTATGTGCCAGCAAGATTTATTTCCAGGCTGCAGTGTTCCCTGTTTGCAGGAAGGCAAAAGTGATGAGGGGCATTATATCAAAGATCTATCTGCTGTTCCCCCTGTAGTTGTTCGCTGCCAACCATGGTCAACCCCTCCATGTTCTTTGACATTGCTGCCAATGGCGATCCCTTGGACCGCATCTCCTTTGAGCTGTTTACAGACAAAGTTCCAAAGACAGCAGAAAACTTTCATGCTCTGAGCACTGGAGAGAAAGGATTTGGTTATAAGGGTTCCTGCTTTCCCAGAATTATTCCAGGATTGATGTGCCAGGGTTGTGACTTCACACTCCACACTGGCACTGGTGGCAAGTCCATCTATGGAGAGAAATTTGATGATGAGAACTTCTCCTGAAGCACAAAGGTCCTCGCATCTTGTACATGGCCAATGCTGGGCCAAACTAAAATGGCCCCCAGTTTTTCATCTGTACTGCTAAGACTGAGTGGTTGGATTGCAAGCACGTGGTGTTTGGGAAGGAGAAAAAAAAGCATGAACATCGTGGAAGGCATGGAGTGCTTTGGGTCCAGGAATGGCAAGACCAGCAAGAAGATCACCATCACTGACTTTGGACAACTCTAATGCATTTGACTTGGATGTATGGCAACCACCAGACTATTCCTCTAGCTCAGGAGAGCACCCTCCTCCCAACCTGCTCGCAACGTCCCATCATCTCTGCTCTCACTGCAGTTCTTTGGGTTCCATGTTTCCTCTGCTCCCCTCCAAACATTGCTGGATTACAGAGTTAAATTTATGGTTATGAATAAAAAGTAAATAAAAAACGATCTATCTTGTGAGGATTGAGTTTGCCACATATTGACAGTCTTTGTATTTTGGAGGAAACTTCCCAGAAAGGCAATTCCTGCTCTCTGAGCAGGTGGCTGACCTGTGGGCTGAATAATTATTTTATCAAGTTGTATGCCTATATAATGTTTGATCTATAAGTCTTTTTTCATATTTATTTTAGCATCAAGATATATGTCCCTCTTTTTTTTCCTATTACCTGTATTTTTAGTTCATTTTCTCTGTGTAGCTCCAACATGGCTCTTTTTCTATTCAGCCATGTACAGTCCATTTCATTAAACTTTTAAACACAGGTATTGTATAACTAGGTTCTTGAAATACCTGTTTCTGCATCTTGAGGATCTGCTTCTGTTATCTGTTGTTTCTGCTCTTTCTGATTTATGATGCCTTCTTTCTGAGCATGCTTTATTATTTTTTAATGTTTATGACTCATGATTCTTGAAAAATTATTTACACAAACATTTTGAAGACTAAGGAGAAAGCACCTTCTCCCAGAGAATACTCTTAATTCAATCTTTCAGGTGTTTGAGAGCAATCTAATTACAGCCTTAGGCCTTTTGACTCCACCCAATATAATGTGAGTTAGGGTTGTAAATAAAAAGTTTATTTGTGTTACTCTTCAGGGGTTATTTCTTTTACCTATTCTTCTGCCTTCCATTAAGCACCAAGGTAATTTTCTTTGCAGTCCCCTGTGGTTGTTAGTGGGAACAGGTTTACTTTTCTGATTTAGCCTTAATCCAAGAGTGTGATCTCATCACCTTTGATTTCTGTTTTCTGACCTGGTGAAGTTCATAAAAGTTAACATTTCCCTAGATTTGCAAATACCCACCAGATAAAAGTGGTTTTACTTCTTTGCTTACTGCTCTGGGGCCTTACTTTTCCTTAGATTTTGGCTGAGAAATTCCTTTACTATCATCTCAGTTTTCCTTTTTTTTTTTTCCTTAAAAACTTTAAAATATATTTTTAATATTTTTGGTTCTTTTCAGAAGGAAGGTTGTTCTGACACAGCTAATTCACCCTATTATCAGAAGCAGAACTCACTATTCCTTCGGCATTTTTATTTGATTGCGTGTTTGCTTTTTCTTTTCAGCTTTAATTGAGTTTATTGGTACATTTTAGGGATACAGTACAGGTACATTCATTGTTGAATTTGATTGCGTGTTTTTTTTCTTTTCAGCTTTAATTGAGTTTATTGGTACATTTTAGGGATACAGTACAGGTACATTCATTGTTGGGATCATGTACCTCTACATGGCAAGTCTTGATTCTCATTTTTTCCCCTTACCTCTGCCCTCTCTTCACCCCCTCCTCCCCTCCC
>NW_022900951.1:55342792-55362722 GCF_012274545.1 Fukomys damarensis | reverse complement strand
CAGAGGTTGTAGAATTACCTTACTATCTTTACAAAGCTATTAACTTCAGGGGGGGTAGAGAGAGTGCAGGAATAAGGACAAGAATATATCCCCTTAACAATAACAGGCGCTTGCCTTCCCTTGAAGGTACAGAGCCATGAGTGAGGTAAAATGACTGGAGAAAAGAACATAAAGAGAAACCCCTCCTAAAAACAAAAAATAATAAAAGAAGAAGTCTGAGTTAGGGCAGGAGCTGGAATTGAAAGGGAGATGAGGGACAATATGGTGGAGCAAGAGACTGAGTTGGAGAGAGAGGACAGAAAAAAGAAAGAAATTTTAGGGTGGAATGAGGAAAAAAGAAAAAGGAGAGAGAGAAATAAAACGAATTTGAAGGTCCTCTTTCAGGCTGTCTCTGATCTCATATTATACCACATGCACAGTCATATGCAGAACCAAATCCCCTGGTCTCAGCTAGCCAATGGCTGTTCCCCACGACTGAGACTGAACACAATCTACAAGGCCTGACTTTAGTTTCCTTACCCTCAGGGTTGAACTCCACTCAGTTCTATTACAGGTTTCCCCTGCCCTTTCTTTGAAGATGTTCACAGTTGGGAGCTCAGAAAAGTACCCTTCATGAGAACCTATGCCTCTGCAGAGTTGGTCTAAGGACTGGCCCAAGCAGGAGCTTTGAGAACGGGAAGGGGGGAAGGTCGTGGGGGTGTTCCAAGGGCGCCTGCATGGCTGCCTTCCTTCCTGGGTCTGTTGTCGCGCAGGCCAGGAGGTCACGCCCCCACCGCCGGGTGATCTCAGGCAGGCAGGCAGCTGAAGAGACCCCCTCCGGGGTCTTTGGGGCCTTCCTGGGTCTGTTCGCTTGCTTGCTTTTTGAGAGAAGGTCTTGCTTTGTATTTCAGGCTGGCTCTGAATTCACTATAGGCTGGCCTTGAACTAACGGTGGTCCTCCTGCCTCCTCTTCCTGAGTTCTGGGTTTACAGGCATACAACCACCACACCTGACTCCTTTAGCATTCTAAGAGAGCAGTTCTTTATAAAGATTTTCCTTTGATTTCTGTGTTTTCATTCTTGAGTATCCCTCAGCCATTATATCTACCTTAATGATATTAGTAAAATATGTTAAGGATTTCTTTGTAGCTTTTATAAAATACATCCAATATTTCTCATTCCAGGCCAAAAAGGCAGTGACAGAAGCTGAACAACAGGATCCTACAAATATTTTCACTCAGTTTTATGTATTCAAGATCGCAATATTGGAGAGTGATTCTAATAGAGGTATAAACGTTATTTATGAGGTCTATTTGACTGTGAATACAAAGAATAAAAATCTTCAAAGAAGAAATAATTTGCAATAGAAAAGCACACATTGTTTTTAAGATAATGCAACTGAATATGTTCTTTTTTTCCTATGTAAAAGTTATAAATCAATGCAAAAAGAGACTGTGGAACATTATGTAAAAGTAAAAAAAGACTTATCTTGGGAATCTGAAGAGGACAGGTGAGACAAGTTTTGGGGAAGTCTTTTTATTGTGTACTTTTTTTGTACTCTGTCATTTAAATCAGCCTATCCAAAAGTTTTAAAAGCTACAGAGGAGGTCATTTAAGCAAACAAACAAAAAACAACCTTTGAGCTGGGTATGATGGCACACTCCTATAATCCCAGCACTTGGGAGGCCCAGGCAGGAGTTCGATGCCAGCCTTGGCTACATAGTGAGTTCAAGGCAAACCTGGACAACATGGAGAGACCTTGTCTCAACCTTCCCCCACCCCCCCAAAAAACCTTCATCAGTTAAGAATCTTCCTCATCAGGTGCTGGGGATTTAGCTGAGCAGTTCTGTGGCCTGCCTTGCAAGCGCAAGGACCCGAGTTCAATCCCCGGTACCAAAAAAAAAAAAAAAAAAAGAATCTTCCTCAGGGAATGAAGGTCTTCAGGGTATCTATTGACACTTTCACTTATTAAATTAATAAAAGATTCAGCTTTGAAATGGAGTTTTTTTCCACAAAGTAGAATTATTTGAATTGCACCTATAGTATTAACTCTATCAATACTGCATCCTTCCCATTAAGTCAGGTATAGTTTCCTAGCTCATGTATCTACATACACACATGTATCTTGAATTAGTTACAGGTATACATATGCTCAGATATTAATCCTTTCAGCCCTCAGAATAGTGGAGCAAATACTGAAGCAGACTGAGCTCCAAACTGCCTTTTATGAAGGAAGTCAAGAAGCTTGAACGGGGCTGGGGATTCAGCTCAGTGGTGCCACTGCCTGCCTTGCAAGTGTAAGGACCTGAGTTTGATCCCCTGATACCAGAAAAAAAAAAGAAGTTTGAATGAATGGATCCAAGCAGAACTTACTCTGATTTAATTAAGGAACTATATATGAACATTTACTATGTACAAGCAGCTCTTATTTAATCCATACAAAAATAATTTTACGATGAAAAAGAAATATTTCAGGGTAGTATAATATACCTGTACAGTAATTGAGAAATTGTAAATTGGAGTCAGGTCTGTATCAAGGTTAATATTACTGTTATGTCCATCACCACTGTTTTCATTAAAGAATTCTGGATAATTGTATTACCTGTTAATGTTAAAAAAACTTTAATTTTTTGGATACTTTGCTAGCCAAAGTGACAAAAAATAGACTCCATATTAAACCTTTAAGCTCAACATTAAATTAAAATATAATGATTTTACTTTTAAAATACAATTCAATCTATTTCTTCCCCAACTATGTTACAATTTTTTAAAGTTATTTTTTATTGTATTTTATTTATTTTTTTTGTTTGTCTGTTTTTTTTGAGACAGGGCCTCACTGTGTAGTTGAGACTGACCTGGAACTTGCTATGTAGCCCAGGCTGATCTCCCAACTCACAGCGATCCTCCTGCCTCAGCCTCCCAAGTGCTGGGATTACAGGTGTGCACCACCATGCCCAGCTAAAGTTAAGTTTATTGAAGATACATATAACAGTATTTACTCTTGCCAGTATATGGTGCTATGAAGTTTATCTATGTTAATTCTGTAAGTTTTGACAAATGCATACAGTCATATAGCTACCACCACAATCCAGATGTAGAAAAAATATTACCTCAGGCCCCTTTGTTTTTCTTTCCCACCATATTCAGCTCTGAAAATCACTGATCATTTACTTCCTCTATACTTTTACCTTTTTTAGAATATCATATAATGAAACCATATGATGTGAAGTTTTTTGAATTTGGCTTCTTTCACTTAGTAAAATATATTTGAAAGTCATCCATACTGGTTGTTTGTAAGCACAGTTTTTAAAAATGGATGAGTGATAAAAAACAAACCAAAAAATTGATGAACAGTAAAGAAAGATAAACTCAAAGTGTTTGTAGGTAAATAGATACAACTTGAATATAATATTAATTGAAATGTCAGATACAAAAACAAATATTACATGGTGTCTCTGAGATAATCAAAATACACACACACACACACATATATATATATATATATACACACACAAAAATAAATAAATAGATAAATAGGAAGTAGAGAAGTTAAAATAATTCCCTGATGTATCAAAAGCATTTTAATATGTTTCAAAATATATCAAGTATTTTAAATGTATCCAAAGCACTTATATATGCTAATTTGTTTCATTTATACTACTAGGCTCTCTTAGTTTATTGCAAAGAAAGATTTGTGCTATTTTATTTTCTGTAAGAATATTTTATGTCTATATCTTGTACTCTGAGTAACTACTTTGAAGAAAATGCCACACTTATGTTGTTTTGAAATTTTGTTTTATCTTCACATAAAATTTAAAAATTGAGCAATAGTCCCAAGTACAGAATTCACCAGTTTAACAATATGTATGTTTTCTCATTTGGGTGCTTGTAAAGAAAGGTGTTCTAAACATCCTTTACAAATTTTTTTGTGATAAGATTTTCACTTTTTTAGATTAAATGTCTAGTAGTGGGATTTTGAGACTATACTGGGAATTTAACTTTGTTAGAAACTGACAAATCGTATTGCAAAGGGGTTATACAATTTTACATTTGAATCAGCTCTACAGGAGAGTTCCAATTTACTGATATCCTCATGACTTTTGAATTGTCCACATAAAATTTAGTCATTCTAAAAGTTTGGCAGTAACATTTTAATGTGCTTTTCATTAGCATTTCTGTAACTGCCAAACTTTTGATGTAATATCTGCCATCTATATATCTTCTTTGGTAGAGTGGTGAAATTTTTGTCCAGTTTTCTATGTTGTATCCTTTATTATTATTGAGTTTTGAGAGATCTTTATATATTTGGACATGTTATCTCTTTTAAAATTTTTATTTTTTTTTTGCAGGGTATGGTGGTACATACCTATAAACCCAGCACTCAGGTGGCTGGAGCAAGAATATCACTGCAAGTTCAAGGCTAACCTGAACTACATAGTGAGTTCACGTCCAGTCTGAACTTCAGAATGAGACTTTGACTCAAAAAAAATTTTTTTTCCGGTACCAGGGATTGAACTCAGGACATTGTAATTGTGAGGCAGACATGGTATGCCTGAGATAAATCTTGGGCCCAAAAAATTAATTTTTAATTGATAAAACTGTGTATATTGATCATGTACAACATGATGTTTTACAATATGTATACATGTGCGTTCTTTCCTGTGACTGTTCTCTAACAGTGATGATTTCCTTTTATTCCTCATTAGGACAACCCACTCACTTTTTGCTCTTCTTTATCATATCGCATTAATTTCTCAAATTGGATTTTCTTAATCTTCTGGCACCCCACCCTCTCTACCTTTACTTTAAGCATTAAGCTTCATGAATCTTCAGATAGCCAGTTAAGTTTTTGCAATTGCTATTGAATGCTGCTCTATTGTTACTAGAGGTTAATTGTTCCATTTAGTAGGTAATTTCTGTATATTAATAGGTGATATACATTTTTGTTGTCTTACTATTCATACTTTAATTCTAGATCTACTTTCTATAGTTAAAGGTGGTACTTATTGATCCTATGGGTTTTCACCATTCAGTTTGTATTTGATGCTATAATTCTTGCTGATTTTATTACTATAGCCAAGGTAACATAGCTGTTTCTATTAATTGGTTTTCTTTTTTAAATAATTTTATTGGTACATTTTAGGTATAGTGACATTAATCTTTGGAGATTTCAACCTTTACATAATATATCTTGATTCTTATTTTTTTCCAATTTCCTGCCCACCCTTCAACCCCTCCACCCCTCTCTATTTACAAAAACTTTGTTTCCATTTATTCATTTTGTTGTGTTAATTGAATTCCCTCTTTACTTTGCTCTACTTCTCCCACTTCCCCTTTACACCTTTTCTCCTATTTTACATTATCTATTATACATTTTGATCCTTATTTACAGTTTCAGTTTCTCACACCAGAGAAACGATTCAGTATTTACATGTGTTTTATTTATTTCACTTGAGTATCACCTCAACGTGCATCCATTTAGCTATAAATATCTGCAATTTCTCATTCCTTGTGGCTGAGAAGTACTCCATTCTATTTAAATCAATACATTTTCTTTATCCATTCTCCAATTGATGAGCAATTGGGCTGTTTCCATGCTTTACCTATTACAAACTGTGCCACTGTGAAGATGGGTGCACATTTATCACTTTGGTATGATTCTTTTAAATATGTTGGGAAGATACCCAGCAGGGGAATAGCTGGATCTAATCCTAGTTTTTTGAGGTATCTCCATATTGATTTCCACAGTGGTTGCACCAGTATACACTCCCACCAACAATGGTCCAGGGTTCCTTTTTCCCCATAGCCCTGCCAGCATTTGTTATTGATTGATTTCATGATAGCAGCAATTCTTTCTGGGGTGAGATGGAATATCAGTGTTGTTTTCATTTCTAGCTCTCAAATGACCAGTGATGCTAAGCATCTTTTCATATGTTTACTTGCTATTTCTACTTTGTCTGAGAAACCTCTTCATTTCACATGCTCGTTTTTGGATTGGATCTTTAAATATGGGAGGCCTAACTTGTTTAAGTATTTATATATTCTACATAGTAGACTTTTGTCTGAGAAGCAGCTGGTGAAATTTTTTTCTTACATTGTGGTTGTCTCTTCATGGTGGTGGTGGTTTCTCTTGCTGTGCAGAAGGTTTTAATAAGAAAATATCCCACTGGTTGATTGTTTGTACTAGTTCCCAAGCAACTGAGGTTATATTTATGAAATATTTCCTACATCAATGTCTTCAAGAATTTTACCTAACCTCTCTTTCAGCCAGTTTAGTGTTTCTGCTTTAATATTTAGCTCTTTAATCCATTTCAAATTTAGTTTAGTGCATGGTGAGAAATATAGATGTACTTTTAGTCTTTGTCAAATTGAGACCCAATTTTTTTAGCACCATTAATTAGACTATCTTTCATCCAGTGAGTGTGTTTGGCTTTTTTTGTGAAAGATGAGGTGGCTGAATGTGTCTGAAATTGTTTCTCCATCTTCTAGTCTGTTCCATTGATCCTCAGGTCTATTTCTTTGTCAGGACCATGCTGTTTTTATCACAGTGACTTTGTAGTATAGTTTCAAGTTGGGGATTGTGATACACCCTATTTTGTCTTTGTTGCCTAGGATTGCTTTTGCTATTTTGGTATCTTATAATTCTTAAGGAATTTTTGGATTGGATTCTCAACTTTAGTGAAATATGCTGTCGGAATTTCAATTGAGATTGCATTGAATCCGTACAGCAGTTTTGGAGGTATGGTCATTTTCACTATATTGGTTCTTCTGACCCAGGAGCAAGGGGTTTCTTCCTATTTTCTCATATCCTTTGCTATCTCTTTTTTCAGAGTACTATAGTTTTTAGAGTAGAGGTCTTTGATTTCTTTTGTTAGGTTGATTTGTAGGTACTTCAATTTTTGGATGCTATGTGAGAGGAATTGTTTTCCCCATTTCTCTCTCAGAGAGTCTGTTGTTTATGTACAGGAAGGTTATAGATTTTTGTGTGTTGACCTTTTATCCAGCTACTTTACTGAGTTTGGTTATTAAGTCTAGAAGACTTTTGGTGGAATTCTTGGGTCTTCTATATAGTGTATCATGTCATCTGCAAATAATGACAATTTGACTTCTTCCTTTCCTATCTTTATTCATTTTATTTCTTTCTCTTGTTTAATTACTATGGATAATGTTTCTAGAACTGTACTGAAGAGGAATGGTAATAGTGGTCATCCTCATACTGTATTTGATTTTAGTTTGAAGGATTTAAGTTTTTGACCATTTAGTATGATGTTGCCTATTTGTTTTTTATAGATGGCTTTTATCAGATTGAGGTAGAGACCATCTCTTCCAATTTTCTGTTTGTTTTTAAAAAATCATGAATGGGTGTTTAATTTTCACAAAAGCTTTTGCTGCATGTATTGAGATGATCACATGGCTTTTATCCTTGGCTCTATTAATATAATAGATCACATTTATCGACTTGCATAAGTTGAACCATCCCTGCATTTCTAGGATGAATTCCATATGGTCAGGGTATATGATGTCTTGATGATCTGCATTCTATTTGCCAGTATCTTACTGGGGATTGTTGTATCTATGTTCATTGTTAAGATTGGCCTATAGTTCTGTTTTATTAAATTAATTAATTTTATTTGTACATTTAAGGTATACAATGTGGTGACATTTAGCACCTTTTCATAATCTTCCTTGGTTCTTCTTTTTTCCCCATTCCCCTGCCCTCTCTTCAACACATCCACCCCTCCCTATCTACAAGGTCTTTGTTTCCACTTTTTTCTCATGTTAATTGCAGTCCCATCTTTGTTTTCTGTTATCCCTCCCATTTCCTTTTCACCTTTACACCTTTTCTTCCTATTTGAAATTATCTACTATAACTTTGAGTCCTTATTTATACTTTCAATTTCTCACACTTGAGAAACAATTCATTAATTAAACATATGTGTCCTATTTATTTCACTTAAAAGTATCACCTCAGTGTGCATCTATTTAGCTATAAATGTCTCTAGTTTCTCATTCTTTTTTAAATTAGATTTATTGGTACATTTAAAGCAGACAATACATTTACATTTATCATTGGGATCTTGTACCTTTACATGATATGTCTTGGTTCTTGTTTTTTCCCCATACCCCTGCCATCCCTTCACCCCCTTCACCTTTCTCTATTTACAAAGACTGTATTACCTTTTATTCAGTTTTTCTTTTCCCTGATTTCCTTTCCCCTCCCCATCCTACTTTCCCTTTAGCCATTTTCACACTCCCAATTATACCATTTGAATCTTACTTACACTTTTAATTTTTCACACAAAAGAAATTATTCAGTATTTACTCAAGTGTGTTGTATTTATTTCACTTAAGAGTATAGCCTTAATGTGCATCCATTTAGCTTTAAATGTTTCTAGTTTCTCATTCTTTATGGCTGAGTAGTATTCCATTTTATAGAAAAACCACGTCTTCTTTATCCAGTCTCCAACTGATGGGCATTTGGGTTGTTTCCAAGTTTTAGCTATTAAAAACTGTGCCGCTATAAGCATGGGTATGTATATATAACTGTGCTATGATTCTTTTAATTCTTTTGGAAAGATAACCAGCAGAGGGATGCCTGGGTCAAATGGAACCTCTAGTCCCAGCTCTTTGAGGTATCTCCATATTGATTTCTACAGTGATTGCACCAGTCTGCACTCCCACCAACAGTGGAGAAGGGTTCCTTTCTCCCCACAATCCCACCAACATTTGTTATTGGTTGATTTTTTGATAGCAGCCATTCTTTGTGGGGTGTGTTGTTTTCATCTTCATCTCTCAAATGATCAGTGATGTGGAACATATTTTCATATATTTACTTGCTGCTTTTTACTTCTTTGTCTGAGAAATATCTGTTGATTTTAATTGCCCATTTTTCAATCGGGCCTTTGCATTTGGGGGTCTAATTTTTTTAGTTCTTTATATATTCTAGACAATAGTCCTTTTTCAGAGGAGCAGGTGGTAAAATTTTTTTCCAATATTGTAGGTTGTCTCTTAGCTCTGTTGGTGGTTTCTTTTGCAGTGCAGAAGCTTTTTAATAAGATGAGATCCCAGTTGTCGAATCTTTGTGCTAGTTCTCATGCTACTGAGGATTTGTTCATAAAGTCTTTTCCTATGCCAATATTTTCAAGAGTTCTGCCTAACTTATCTTCCAGCAAATTTAGTGATTCTTTTAGTATTTATATCTTTAATCCACTTGGATTTTAATTTAGTGTATAATGAAAGATAAGGGTGTAGTTTTAACTTTTGGCAGGTTGAAATCCAGTTTTTCCAACACCATTTATTAAAGAGGCTATCTTGCCTCCAGTGAGGATGGTTGGCTCCTTTGTCAAAGATGACATAGCTGAGTACATCTGGAGTTGTTTTTGTGTCTTCCAATCTATTCCACTGATCCTCAGGTCTCTTTCTTTTTCAGTACCATGCTGCTTTTATCACACTGGCTTTGTAGTATAGTTTCAAATTTGGAATTGTTATACCCGCTACCATGTCTGTGTTGCCTACGATGGCTTTTGCTACTCTAAGTATCTTCTTGTTCCAAATGAATTTTTGTATTATTTTTTCTAGTTCTGTGAAATATAGTGTTGGAATTTCAATTGGCATTGCATTGAATGTATATAGCAGTTTTGGTAGTATGGCCATTTTCACTATGTTGATTCTTCCTTACCAGGAGCAGGGGATATCTTTACATTTTCTTATATCCTCTTCGATCTCTTTTTTCAGCGTGCCGTAGTTTTCAGTGTAGAGGTCTTTTGCTTCTGCCTTTAATTTCTTGCATTGCCTAGTATATTTTATCTGTTTGCCCTGATGGAGTTGTGGTCTTCATTTTCTTTTTCCAGGATATTGTTTAGAAGTGTTTATAGTGACAGTTTGGTGTTCATGAAATTTCTCAGGTTTTCTTTGTCATGGAAGTATCTTATTTCTCCATCGGTTTTGAAAGATAGTTTTGCAGGATACATCAGCCTAGGTTGGAGGTTGTTTTCTCTTAGGACTTGAAATACCTCACTCCAGGCTCTCCTTGACTTGAGGATTTGTGTTGAAAAGTCTGCTGTGATTCTGATGTGCTTTCCTTTGCATGTGATTTGTTTCTTTTCTCTAACTGGTTGTAGTATTTTGTTCATCTTTTGGGATTCCAGGATCTTGATTAATGTATGACTAGGTTTAGATTTTTTTAAAATCGTGACTAGTGGGGAATCCTATATGCCTCACTTATATGTATGTCAAATTCTTCCCTTCCTTGGGGAAATTTTCTGTCATTAATTTTGTGAACAGGTTTTTCTTGTAATTTTTCATTTGTCCTGCTACTTCATGGATACCTATTAGTCTTCTATTATTCTTCTTTGCATTATCTTAGAGTTGTTGGATTGATTTCTCATGGTCTTACTGTTTTTAAGAGATGTCTCTTTTAATGATCACTAACCCCAATCCTATCTTCTATATCAGAAATTCTATCTTCACATTCATTCCCTCTCCTGTGAATGCTTTCTATAGAGTTTTTAATCTCCTGGATATCTGTTTGAATCTGTTTCCTGGACTCTATCTCTTTCCTATATTGGGCATTCAAGGTTTCCATTTCTTTCCTAGGCTGGGCACTCATTTCCATAGTGGTCCTGAGCTCATCTATTCTTTTATCCGTTTCTGTTCTAGAGTCTAATCATGTCTTTCATTCTTCTCACCATCTCTGTAGTTATCTGGGAAATTTTTTCTGTTTTGAATTTTTCTAGAGCCTCATTTATTTGTTTTGTTACTTCTAGTGTTATCAGTTCAGGGTGTCCAGATTGTTGACTGTCAGACTTTCCCACCTCATTTTTCCCAGAGTTTACCTGTGGCGGGGTGGAAGTCCGTGTTTGTGCTTTGTTTAAAAGTCTTCTCATTTCTATTTTGGTTGTTGGTACTGTCCTTGTATTAATTCCTGGGTTAATACATCCATCTTCCAGATATAACTGGTCTTTAGGTTTTGATCTCTAATGTCTCTGAGGCAAACTCATTTTCATTATTCCAGGGAGCACAACTGATTAGATCAATCACAACACCTTAGAACCAGGGATACTCAGCAACACAAAAGCATCAAGCACAACTTAGAAGATGAAAATTTGAGGTAGTTATCAATCTATCACCTTTTACCATGGGAATGAAATAAAAATCAAGGACCAGCTCAAAATGTATTTATAGTGAATAAACTCTTCAATATAGCAAATTTACTCTTCAGGATGGGGATTTAGAAGGAGTCGGGGATGGAGGGATAGACAGGATAGAGAAAGGTTAGAAGTGCTGTCAGAGGACACAGGAAGATCACACAAAGTATGGGGCTGTTGAAGAGTAGAGGAGAAGACAGAGCAAAACATTCCCAAGAACAGAACAAACTAATAGCAGTAGGGAGACTAAAGAGTGTTATCACTTTCTTTTAAAACTAATGGCAATTGAAAGAAATAAAAGAAGAAAGGGAAAAGAAATAAAATAAATTCAAATTAGGGTAGGAACATGAACAAAAAGGGAGAGTAATGGAGATTAAGGTGGGGGGAGGAGAGAAAGGAAAATATGTAAAAAGAAAAAAATTGAGAAAAGAAAAAGGTAGATAAAAATATTCTTAAATGATTAAAGATACATGAAAATATTACTTTAAAAATAAAAAATACAAATACAAGCAGAGGGTCTCCTTCAGGGTATGCCACTGTTGACATAATAGACGGTGTGTGTAGGACTGTGCAGGTCTAAGCTAAGAAGTCTCAATAAGTCAACAGCTGTCCCCTGAGGTTCAGGCTGAGTTTTGGCTGCAAGGACCAAGTTGAGATCTCTGTCCTCCTGCTGGGTTGAACTCTGCAAGGTTCTACTGAAGGTTTCAGGTGTTTTTCCCCTGAAGTTAGACCAGGTTCCAATGTGAGGTGCTGTTCTATACAATTTACCAACTATGGTGGTGTGGTGTGCCTTTATCACAGAAATTTTCTTTACTTTTCCAGTGGGCTTCAATTTTCATCTAGGAGCCTTAGAGAGGCCTTCTTTCTCCTGTTTGTGGGAGGTTAGCAGGCACACAAACACCGCTGTATTTGTACCCATGCAGCTGGGCTCCTCTGTGGTCATGGGTCGAAGGGGCATGCCTATCGCTAGTTTCTCATTCTTTAAGGCTGAGTAGGCCTCCACTGTATTTTATTTTAAAAACATACATTTTCTTTATCTAGGCTCCTGTTGATGGGCAGTTGCATTGTGTCAGGCTGCGTCCAAGTTTTAGCTGTCACTAATTGTGCTGCTATGAATGTGGGTGGACATATATCATTGTTATATTATTCTTTTAATTCTTTGGGAAAGATACCCAGCAGGGGGATAGCAAGGTCAAATGGAACCTCCCATCCTACTTCTTTGAGGTATCTCCATACTGATTTACACAATGGTTGTACTAGTCTACACTCCCACCAGCAGTGGAGCAGTGTTCCTCTTTCCCCACATTACCACCAGCATTTATCTTTGGTTAATTTTGTAATAGCAGCCATTCTTTCTGATATGAGGTGGAATCTCACCATTCTTTTCATTTGCATCTCTCAAATAACCAGTGATGTTGAATATTTTTTCATATCTTCATTTGCTATTTCTACTTCTTTGTCTGAGAAATGTCTGTTCATTTCAGGTGCCCATTTTTGGATTGGGTCTTATATTTGGGAGGCTTGATTTATGTAAGTTCTTTATACATTCTAGATAGTAGACTTTTTCTCAGGAAGAGCTGGTGAAAATTTTTTCCCACATTTAGTGTTGTATCTTCCCACTATTGGTTGATTCTCTTGCTGTGCAGAAGCTTTTTAATAAGAAGACATTCCATTTGTTGATTGTTTGTGCTAGTTCAAGGGCACCTGAGGTTTTGTTCATAAAATCTTTTCTTACACCAATGTCTTCAAGAGTTCTACCTAAACTCTTTTCCAGCTGCTTTAGTTTGTCTGTTTTAATGTTTAGATCTTTAATCCATTTTGATTTTAGTTTAGTGCACGGTTAGAGATATAGGTCTAGTTTTAATCTTTTTCAAGTTGAAACCCAGTTTTTCCAGGAGCATTTGTTTGTTTGTTTGTTTATTTATTTATTTTGTCATTGAGTTTATTGGTACTTCTTAGGTATACAGTACAGTTGCATTCATCATTGGGATCTTGTTCCTTTATTTCACAGGTCTTGGTTTTCATTTTTCCCCACACCCCTGCCCTCCCTTCACCCCCTCCACCCTTCCCTGTTTACAAAAACTTTGTTTCTATATTTTCATTTTCTCATGTTTATTCTTTTCCCTTATTTCCTTTCCCCTACACCTTTAGCCCTTTTCTTCCTATTTCACATTGTCAATTGTACCATTTGTATTTACACTTTTAGTTTTTCACACCAGAGAAACTACTTAGTATTTACACATGTGACTTATTTATTTCACTTCGGAATATATCCTCAATATGTATCCATTTTCCTATGAATGAATCTAGTCACTGTGATAAAAACAGCATGGTACTGGCAAAGAAACAGACCTGAGGATCAGTGGAACAGACTGGAAGACACAAAAACAAACCCAGATATACTCAGCTACCTCATCATAGACAAAGGAGCTGACCATCCTCAGTGGAGGAAAGATAGCCTCTTTAATAAATGGTGTTGGAAAAACTGGATTTCAACCTGCCACAGATTAAAACTGGACCCTTATCGTTCACCATGCACTAAATTAAAATCTAAGGTGATTAAATATCTAAATATTAAAACAGAAACATTAAACTTGCTGGAAGGTAAGTTAGGCAGAAATCTGTAACACATTGGCATAGGAAAAGACTTTATGAACAAATCCTCAGTAGCATGGGAAGTAGCAGAAAGAATCAATAACTGGGATCTAATCTTATTAAAAAGCTTCTGCCCTACAAAAGAAACCAACAGAAATAAGAGACAACCTACAATGTGGGAAAACAATTTTCCCAGCTGCTCCTCAGACAAAGGACTATTATCTAGAATATATAAAGAACTCAAAACAATCAGTGCCCCGAAATATAATGACCCCATTCAAAAATGGGCATCCGAAATGAACAGACATTTATCAGACAAAGAAGTAAAAGCAACAAGTATATACATGAAAAAATGTTCCATATCACTGATCATTCGAGAGATGCAGATGAAAACAACACTGAGATTCCACCTCACCCCACAAAGAATGGCCGCTATCAAGAAATCACACAATAACACTTGTTGGCGGGGTTGTGGGGAGAAAGGAACCCTTCTCCATTGTTTGTGGGAGTGCAAAGTGGTGCAACCACTATGGAAATCAATATGGAGATACCTCAAAGAGCTTGGACTGGAGGTTCCATTTGACCAACCATTCGTCTGCTGGTTATCTTTCCAAACGTACTAACAGAATCATATCACAGAGAAGTGTGCACACCCATGTTTATAGCAGCACAGTTTGTAATAGTTAAAACTTGGAAACAGCCTATTTGCCCTTCCGTTGGAAACTGGATAAAGAAGCTGTGGTTTTTCTATAAAGTCGAATATTACTCAGCCATGAAGAACAAGAAAATAGATTCATTCATAGGAAAATGGATCCATATTGAAGATATACTCCGAAGTGAAATAAATAAGGCACACATGTAAATACTGAATAGTTTCTCTGGTGTGAATAATCTGCAATAATACAGAAAATCCTAATAAGATTAGTGACATTGAGAAATGGGAAGAAAGGAGCTAAAGGTGTAGGGAAGGTGTGATGGGCAGGGGAAGGGTAAAAAGGGAAAAGAAAAAATGTGAGATAATGAAAAGATGGAAATAAAGTGGTTGTAGATAGGGAGGGGAGGAGGGCGTAAAGGGAGGGCAGGGGCAAGGGGAAAAAATGAGAACCAAGACTTCTCATGTAGTGGTACAAGATCCCAACAATGAATGTAACTGTACTGTATCCCTAAAATGTACCAATAAATTCAATTAAAGCTGAAAAAAATAAAAATGACAAAACACTTAAGCAAGACACAAACACAGACTTCCATGTCACTGATGGAAAACAGTAGGGCAAATGAGGATGAAAATTCTGATAGTGAACCACCAGGACACTCTGAACTCATAGCACAGGAAGTAAGAAAACAGATCAATCAGGCTCTAGAAAAATTCAAAACAGAAATACTTTTTCAGATAACCATAGAGATGGTGCGCAACATGTAAATCATGATTCAAGACTCTAGAACAGAAACTGACAAAAAAATAAATGAGCTCATGACCATGATAGAAGCCATGAAGACCCAGCATAAGAATGTTTTTAATTACACCTTCAATTTCACTAACTGGTATCAGGTTATTTAGAATTGTTATATCTTCTTGACTCAGCTTTGGTAATTCATATGTATCAAAGAATCTGCCTTTTTGTGTTTTCCATTTTATTAGAATACAGGTTCTTGAAGTAGGTATTGATAATCTTCTGGATTTCTGCAGGATTCATGATTTCACCTTTTCCATTCCTAATTGTATGGACTTGAGTCTTTTCCTTTTTTTTTTTTTTTTTTTTTTTGTTAAGACTGGCTAAATGTTTCTCAATTTTATTGAATCTTTCAAAGAACCAACTCTTCAATTCATTGAGTCTTTGAATTGTTTTCTTAGTCTCGGTTGCATTAATTTCTTCTCTGAACTTTTATAATTTCCTCCCTCATATCAGCTTTGAATTTTACTTGTTCTTTAGTTTTAGAAGCTTAAAGTTCAACAATAGGTTATTTATTTGAGGTGGTACTGTTTTTCTGATGTGGAGATTTACTGCTATAAATTTCCCTCATAGAACTGCTTTCTTTATGTCCCATAAGTTCCATTGTGTTGTATTTTCATTATTGTTTAAGGTGGCAACTGTCTAATTTCTTCTTTAATTTCATCTGTGACATATTAGCATTCAGGAGGGTGTTATGTAATTTCCATGTGTTTATGAATATTTTCTGGTTTCTTTTGCCATTGATGTCCAATTTTATTGCACTATGATCTGATAATATGCATGGGATAGTTTCAGTTCCTTTTTATTTACTTAAGCATGTTCTATGATATAGAATTTAGTCTCTTTTGGAGAATATCTCATGTGCACCTGAGAATATGTATTCTGTTGTTACAGGGTAGCACACTCGATAGACATCTACTGGTCCATTTGTTCACAGTTTTGGTTCAGTTTTGATATTTCTTTGTTGATTTTTTTGGTCTAATTTATCAGTCTGATTGTTTCAGTGGGATATTGAGGTCTCCCATTACAACTGTATTAGTGCTTATTTGATTTTTCATGTCCATTAGTACATGTTTTAAAAAGTTGGCTGTGCTGGTGCCTATATATATTTACAGTTGTTATCTCTTCCTTTTCAATTTTTCCCTTAACAAGGTTATAGTGACTTTCTTTGTCTCTCTTGATCAATCTTGGCTTGAAATCTATTTTGTCTTCACATAGTATAGCTACCCCTGCTTTTTCTGGGTCCCTGTCCATGGAGTATTGTTTTTCATCCTTTGATCTTCTGTTTATGAATTTCTTTTCAAGTTAAATGTGTTTCTGGCATGCAGCATATTGTTGGATCTTACTTCTTGATCTATTCTGCCAGTCTGTTTCTTTTGATTGTTGAATAGAGATCATTTACATTGATGATTATAACTGATGTGTATTGACTTGTATAATACCTGACATGTATTCTTGACATGTTATTTTCCTGATTTTTATTACCTCTTTTTCCCTGTGTTTAGTCACTTGCCTTGCCTGGTGGATTCATTCTGTATGAGTTCTTGGAGTTATAGTCTTTGTCATCTCTTTGTAGAATAACCTTCAGAACATTTTGGAGCTTTGGTTTGGTGGTCATGAATTTGTCCAAGTGATTTTACTCATGGAAGTGTCGTATTTCTACATCAATTTTAAAAGATAAGTTTGCAAGGTACATCAATTTGGGTTGGCAGTTGTTTTAGGGCTTGAAATATTTTGTTTCAATCTCTCCTTGAATTAGAGGTTTTGGTTGAGAAGTCTGCTGTAATTCTGAGGGGCTTTCCTTTATAGATGTTTTATTTCTTTCTCTATTCTTTATTTCTTTTAATATTCTGTTCTTGTGTTGAATTTCTATAATCATATTATAGGCCTTGAGGTATTTTTTTTATCATACCTATTTAGAGTTCTGTATGCCTCACTTATCTATATGTCAAATTCTTTTTCTGTGTTTGGAAAGTTTTTTGTCACTACTTGTGTGAACAGGTTTTTTTATGATTTTTGAACTTTTTCCTGCTTTTTCACTGACTCCAATCAATCTTATGATATTCTTCTTTGCATCATCTAGCAGCTATTGGAATGATTTTTCATGATTCTTTTCATAATAGTGAACCACAATTCTGTCTTCTAGATCTCTTATTCTGTCCTCACATTAGTTCATTCTGCTGCATATACATATACATATTCTCTATGTATAGAATTTTTAATCTCCTAGATATCTGTTTGAATCTGTTTAATGGACTCCATTTCTTTGCTATGTTGGACATTCATGATTTCCATCATTTTCCTAAGCTCTTCTATGTTTTTTTGTCTGTATCTTCTCTAGATTCACTAATCATAGCCTTCATTATGGTCATCCTCTCTGAAGTTATGTGAGAAATTATTTCTGATTTGATTTTTTTCTACAGCCTCATTCAACTGCTTTGATACTTCCACTGTTACCACTTTGCAGATTCCAGGTGGGTGGCTTTCAGTTTTTAAAAATTTTTTTTCCTCGTTGAGTTTATTGGTACATTTTATGTATACAGTACAGTTACATTCATTATTGGGATCTTTTACCTTTACATGACAGGTCTTGATTCTCATTTTTACCCCTTGTCCCTGCCCTCCCTTCACCCCTCCTGCCCTCACCCTTTACAAACACTTCATTTCCATTTTTTCATTTTCTCATATTCTTTCTTTTCCCTTATTAGCTTTCCCCTACCCTTCTCAATATCCCTACACCTTTAGCCCTTTTCCTCCTATTTCACATGGTCAATATCTCCTTAGGATCTTATGTACTATTATAGTTTATTCCACCAGAGAAACTATTTGGTATTTACATATGTGTAACTTATTTATTTCACTTAGGAGTATATCCTCAACATGTATCCATTTTCCTATGAACAAATCTAATTTCTCATTCTTTATGGCTGCATAATATTCCATTTTATAGAAAAACCATATCATCTTTATCCATTTTACAACTGATGGGCAAATGGGCTGTTTCCAAGTTTTAGCTATTACAAACTGGGCCTCTATAAACATAGGTGCTCATATATCTCTGTGATATGAGTCTTTTAATTCTTTTGGAAAGATACCCAGCAGAGGATGGTTGGGTCAAGTGGAACCTCTAGTCCCAGCTCTTTGAAGTATTTCCATATTGATTTCCATAGTGGTTGCAGTCCCACCAACAAGGGAGAAGGGTTCCTTTCTCCCCACAACCCTGCCAACATTTGTTATTGTTTGATTTCTTGATAGCAGCCATTCTTTGTGGGGTGAGGTGGAATCTCAGTGTTGTTTTCATCTGCATCTCTTGAATGACCAGTGATGTGGAACATTTTTTCATATATTTACTTGCTCCTTTTACTCTTTTGTCTGAGAAATGTCTATTCATTTCAGATGCCCATTTTTGAATTGGGTCTTTATATTTGGGGGGGCTGATATTTTTGAGTTCTTTATATATTGTAGATAATAGTTCTTTGTCTGAGGAGCAGCTGGTAATTTTTTTTTCCCACATTGTAGTTTGTCTCTTATTTCTGTTGATGGCTTCTTTTGCACTGCAAAGCTTTTTAATAAGATGAGATCCCAGTTGTTGAATCTTTGTGCTAGTTCCTGTGCTACTGAGGATTTGTTCATAAAGTCTTTTTCTATGCCAATGTCTTCAAGAGTTCTGCCTAACCTATTTTCCCGCAAATTTAGTGTTTCTGTTTTAGTATTTAGATCTTTAATCCACTTGGATTTTAATTTAATGCATGGTGAAAGATAAGGGTCCAGTTTAATGTTTGGCAGTTAGAGATCCAGTTTTTCCAACACCATCTATTTTATTTTTTTTCTTTTTATTGAGTTTATTGGCACAATCTAGGTATACAATACAATTACATTCATCATTGGGATTCTGTACCTTTACATAATAGGTCTTGATTCTCATTTTTTCCCCTTGTCCCTGCCCTGCCTTTACCCCCTCCTCCCCTCCCCATTTACAAACACTTTATTTCCATTTTTTCAGTTTCTCATATTTTTTCCTCTCTCGTTACCTTTCACCCACCCTTCCCACTTTCCCTACACCTTTAGCTCTTTACTTCCTATTTCACATTATTAATTATATCATTAGGATCCTGAGTACTATTATAGTTTTTCACACCAAAGAAACTATTTGGTATTTCAGTTAAAGAAATCTCTGTATGAACATTAAAAATAGGGAATCCTAAAATAAAACTAAAAAGCAAAGTAAAAGAGAAAAGGCAATGAGTTAACATTAAAATAATCCTTAATTCTGGAGATGAAAATGGTCCCTGAACATATTTAAATTGCTTCTCGCTCTTATAGTCTTACCTTATTCTTCTTTTCATTATTTAGAGAATACTTTCTTAGTTTCTGTAATCAAACCCACGTAGATATGACCTTACATATTTAGTACAATGTGTTACCCCTGTACACATGGAAAAAAAATAAAAACTAAAAATAAAAATAAATTAACATTTCTAGACCAATATGGTTGTCCATTTCTATACAATGCCAACTCAACACAGTAAATTGGGATGACTTTTTCCAAAGTTGGCAGCACCATTAAAGTTTCCCAAAATTCAATTTATATATATATGTATATGTATATATATATGTGTGAGTGTGTGTGTGTGTGTGTGTATACATATAAAGACTAATAATAGTATGTTATGCATTGATAGCAGCAATAGCTTTTCCAGGTTCTGCAGTCATCTGAACAAAATTATAGACATTCAGCACATTCCATTAAAAAAAAAAA
>NW_022900951.1:55332261-55341536 GCF_012274545.1 Fukomys damarensis | reverse complement strand
GTTTAATCTCCTGGATATCTGTTTGAATCTGTTTTATGGATTCCATTTCTTTTCTATGTTGGGCATTTATTTTTTCCATTTCTTTCTTACGCTGGGCCTTCATGGCTTCTATCATGGTCCTGAGCTCATCTATTTTTTTGTCAGTTTTTGCTCTAGAGTCTCGAATCACTGCTTTCATTTTGCTCACTATCTCTATGGTTATCTGGGAAATTATTTCTGTTTTGAATTTTTCTAAAGCCTGATTGATCTGTTTTGTTACTTCCTGTGCTATGAGTTCAGGGTGTCCTGGTGGTTCACTATCGGCCTTTTCATCCTCATTTGCCCTACTGTTTGCCATTGGTAAACTGGAAGTCTGTCCTTGTGTCTTGCTTAAGTGTTTTCTCATTTTAATTTTTGCTGTCGGACTGTCCTTGGTTTAATCTCTGGATTATCACCCAAATCTTCCTGATATAGTTGCACCCTAGCTTCTGTGTCTCTAACGACCCACAGACATTCTCATCTTCATAACATCAGAGAAAACAGCTCATCAAATCAACCGCAATGCTTTACCCCAACTGATCAAATCAGCAACACATTAAGGTCAAGCACAACTTGGACACTGACCACCTGTGGTAGTCACTAGTCTATCACCCTTAAATCATTTGAATTAAATTGAAATCAAGAAGCAGTCCAGAACATGTCTGCAGTGAACAAAATTTCAATATAGTATATTTACCATTTAATGGCTCAGACAGAGCGAGGATGCAAGATCCCTGGTCTCAGTTAGCTGATTGCTGAACCCCATGACGCTGACTGACCTCGGGCTGCAAGGCCCATATTGAGTTCCCCAACCTTCTGAATGGTTGAACTCCACAACGTTCTATTACAGGTTTCCTACTCCCTTTTTTTAAAGATGTTCAAAGTTGGGAACTCACAAAAATACCCTTGATGACCACCTCTGTCTTTTCAGAGTGGGTCCAAAGACTGGCACAGTCAGGAGGTCTGAGAGTGCGGGGAGGGGGGAATTATGGGGGTTCAGGGACTCCCGCGCGACTACCTTCCTGGTGCTTGAGTGTTGGCGTCTGAGTCGGGAGCAGGCATGGTTCTCCTTCCCGTGGTGGATCGGGGCCCAGGCTTCCTCCTGGTGCTTGAGCGATGGTGGCTGGGTTGGGAGGAAGCGTGGTTCTCCTTCCTGCAGTGGATCGGGGCCCAGCCTACCTCCCGGTGCTTGAGCGATGGCCTCCAACACCATTTATTAAAGAGGCCATCTTTCCTCCACTGAGGATGGTTAGCTTCTTTGTCAAAGATGAGGTAGCTGAATACATCTGGGTTTGTTTTTGTGTCTTGCAGTCTGTTCCACTGTTCCTCAGGCCTGTTTCTTTGCCAGTACCATGCTATTTTTATCACAGTGGCTTTGTAGTATAGTTTCAAATTGGGAATTGTTATACCTGCTACTGTGTCTCTGTTGCCTAGGATGGTTTTTGCTATTCTAGGTCTCTTATGCTTCCAAATGAATTTTTGGATTCTTCTTTCTAGTTCTGTGAAATATAGCATGGCTTTCAAATTGTTCCACCTCATTGCCCCCAAGTTTGCCTTTGGTGAGCTGAAAGTCTGAAATTGCACTTTGCTTTTGCGTATTCTCATTTTATAGATTTTTTTTTTGTTTAATTCCTGATTTGGTGCTTGTCAATTGTTTATGGTATATACCTTTTGTTGCAGGTATTGAGAACTCATTGGAAATGACTACTTTTCAGAGACATCTTCAAAGTGTAGCATGCTTCTGGCTTTTGAGGCTGTTGCAAGATCCTACATTTTCAATTTATTGTGCATGAGAAATTACTGCTTATGTGACCTAGCTCCTGGTTCTTTGGCACTGGCCTATACTATTGTTTATGACCCTCAGCAATCTCTGTCTTGACATACAGTGAAGAACAACTGATTAGAACAATTATGTTACCTTGGTTAAAGTAGTGCAATCAGCATTATCAATAGTATCAAACACCGCCTAGAAAATGACATGCTGTGGTGACTTTACAAATATGAACAAGATTTGTAGTTATTTAGCAAAATCTAAAACCAGAAAATTGAGTATGGTAAATTTCCCCTCAGTAGGGTGATTTACTCTCAAGGGAGAACATTTAAAAGGGTTTGGGAAATAATACAAGAAGAGAAAGCAATTAGAAGCAAGGCTGGAGGACAAAGAAAGGTTACACAAGCTTCAGGAATTGGGGACGATGACAGGAGGGAAAGAGAAAAAGGAAGAAACACAAACAGAACAAAACAACAACAAAACTAGAACCAGTGTTCTCATTCATTAAAAAACCCCATAAGAACAAACAATTGAAAAAAGTAAAACATAAAAATAAATAAATAACAAAGGAAGAAAAGCAGAAAACAAAGTGTTCATTTCAAGGCATGTCTCTTCTGTCACCCAGTTGACAGAGGAAGCAGACAGAACCCAGCTCCATGTTGATTGATCCCAGCAAGCCAGCAGTAGAATTATAGTGGTAGTAGGTAATCCCACCAAACCTGAGTCTTTAGTTCCACTGAAGCTCAGGCTGCCTCTGGTTTCAGGCTGTGTGGCTGGGACATGAGTATGTCAGCCCACAACATGCTGAGTACCTCCTGCTGGCTTGAACTCAGCTCCCTGATCTCCTTCTGGCTTTAACTCAGCTATGACTCACTCTAACCCTTTGAGACACTAGATGGAGCCAACCTTCAGATGCTGTGAGTTCTGACTTCAGTTTGCCCCTTTCCTAAATGACTACCAGCTAATTGACCTCTCCTGGGGTGGCACATCTGAACCCAAATAACTCACCAGCCACTGCAGTCTGCAGCATTCACTGGTGCATTTCTCCATAGAGGCCTACTAGCATTGCTGGTAGTCACCATGACTCTGCAGATTCAAGCTGCCCCTCCCATGCCACAAGCCAGGGCTCAGGAAGGAAGTGCAGCTTGCCACTTCTTTCTGTGTTTTGATCCCTCTTTTCACTCTCCCCATGGTCTCTAATTCTCACTTCAAATACTTGCTGGGTCCCAGGGACTCACTTCCCTCCTCCTTCTCTTCCTCACTTTGCTGTAGTCCAGTGCCTGGATCCTAAATATAGAAGAGGCTGTTTCTCTGCTCCTCACCATTCCCGCCATCTTTTCAGAAGTATTTAACCTTTTTTTTGGCATTCTTTGCCTAAAACCTCCACTTCAGTGCCTGTGAGATCAGCTTTTGGTGATAGAAGGATTTGAGGAGGCATCTTTTACCTTGTTTTCCCATGCTTCTGTTGTTTTTGTGCTGACAGTTGAAGATCAGTTAGGGTAGAAAAGTCTGTCAATAGTGTAATCTCACTAGTTGGTGTTTCTTTCCCTGTTATATGAACTTGGCATTGCTTATGTTTTGGTGACCATGTGCCTATTCCACCTAGTCAACATAATAAGGTGAGTGCATGCAGATCCAGGGAAGCAGCAGTGGTCCAGACCAGCATGGCTGCAGGCAAATCCCAGCCAGGGTTCCACCCTGACTCCAAAAGCTCGGGCAAACTTGAAACAAAATCAGAATACACATTCTTTTCAGATGCGCGTGGGTCTTTCTCCAAAATATACCACATACTCACTCACAGAACATGTCTAAGTAAGTGCAAATAATTGAAGTGATCCTTGTAAATTATCTGACCATAGTGTAATAAAATGGGAGATGGATAGCAAAAGAAACCACAAGAATTTCAGAGACATATGGAAATTGAACAACACACTTCTGAATAAACAGTGTGTCACAGAGGAAACTAAAAAGAAATCAGACAGTTCCTACAATTAGATGACAGTGACAATAAATCATATCAGAATCTATGGGACAGCCGGGCGTGGTGGTGCATGCCTGTAATCCCATTACTTTCACAATAGCATCAAAAACATTGAAATACCTAGGAATCAACCTAACAAGAGAAATCAAAGACCTCTACTCTGAAAACTACAACACACTGAAAAATTGTTGAAGAGGATATCAGAAAATGAAAAGAAATCCCTTGCTCCCAGGTAGGAAGAAGCAACATAGTGAAAATGGCCATACTTCCAAAACTACTATACAGATTCAATGCAATCCCAATTGAAATCCCAACAGCATACTTCACAGACCTTGAGAATACGATCCAAAAATTCATTTGGAACCAGAACAGACTGAGAATAGCAAAAGCCATTCTAAGCAATAAAGACAAGGTAGGGGGTATCAAAATCCCCAACTTGAAAGTATACTACAAAGCTACTGTGCTTTTTTTTAATTTTTAAAAACAGCATGATACTGTCAAAGAAACAGACCTGAGGACGAGTGGAATGGATTAGAAGATGCAGAAACAACTCAGCCACCTCATCTTCAACAAAGGAGCCAAACATCCTCACTGAAGGAAAGATATCTTTTTCAATAAATGATGCTGGAAAAACTGGGTTTCAACCTGCCAAGGATTATAACTAGACCTGTATCTCTCACCATGCACTAAACTAAAATCAAAATGGATTAAAGATCTAAACGATTAAACAGAAACACTAAATCAGCAGAAAGTGAGGTTTGGTAGAGCTCTTGAAGACATTGTTGTAGGAAAAGATTTTGTGAACAAAATCTCAGGTGCCTGTGAACTAGCACAAACAATAAACAAGTGGGATATCTTCTTATTAAAAAGCTTCGGCACAGCAAGAGAAATGACAATGTGAAGAGACAACACACGATGTGGGAAAAAAATTTCACCAGCTATTCCTCAAAGGTCTACTATCTAGAATATATAAAGAACTTAAATAAATCAAACCTCCCAAATTTAAAGACCCAACACAAAAATGGGCATCTTAAATGAACAAACATTTCTCAGACAAGGAAGAAGTAATAGCAAATAAACATATGAAAAAAATGTTCAACATCCCTCGTAATTTGAGAGATGCAAATGAAAACTGCTGAGATTCTACCTCACCTCAGAAAGAATGGCTGCTATCGTGAAATCAACCAATAACAAATGCTGGAAGGATGTGGAGAAAGAGGAACACTGCTCCACTGTTGGAGGAAGTGAAGACTGGTGCACCCACTATGGAAATCAGTATAGAGATAATTTAAAGAACTAGGACTGGAGGTCCCATTTGACCCAGCTCTTCCCCTGCTGGATATCTTCCCCAAATAATTATAAGTATCATACCACAGTGATATGTGTGTAACCATGTTTATAGCAGCACAATTTGTAATAGCTAAAACTTGGAAGCAGCCCAATTGCCCATAAACAGGAACCTGGTTAAAGAAAATGTGTTTTTTTAAATAAAGGAGTACTACTCAGACATAAAAAATGAGAAATTAGAGACTTTTATAGCTACATGGATGCACATTGAGGCAATACTCAAGTGAAATACATAGGACACACGTGTAAATACTGAATAATTTCTCTACTGTGAGAAGCTGAAAGTGTAAATAAGGACTAAAAGGTATAATAGATAATGTGAAATAGGAAGAAAACAGAAAAGGTAAGGGGAAATGGGAGGTGTTGGAGAAAGTAAATAAGGGAATGGAATTAATATGAGAGAATGAAAAAATCTTTGTAGATAGCGAGGGGTGGAGGGGTTGAAGGGAGGGTAGGGGGATGGGGGAAAATAAGAACCAAGATTGATTATGTAAGGTGCAAATTTCCAACAATGAAAATCATTATACTGTATACCTTAAATGTATGAATAAAATTAATTTTAAAAAGCATAATAAGCTGCACTTTTGTGGGCTTAACTAGCTGCAAATTTTTGTCTCTTTCATAAGATCTGTCATCTTCAATTGTATCAGCTTGTGTGGTGGAAGAAGACAGCAGAACTAGTCATGCACCTGGTCTTCTGCTGATCTCTGAAGGGGATTTCTGCATCTCCATCTCTTTCCCTCTGCAATAATCCTGCAGCTGCTTAACTCTGCTCTTTCTATACCTCTTTGGGTGAACATGCTGATGAGTTTGTTATAAGGAGAGAACAACTGCTGATTATACCAGCATCTGCAGAAGCAACTACATATCAATCATATAATTGAAACTTGTTTTAAAAATGTCACACGTGTTTCTCAGTCCAGGAATAGAACTGATAACAAGTATGCTGGGATGTGGAGGATAAAGGAAAGAGGAAGGAAAAAGAAAATGAAAAAAAAAGTAGTTCAGAAAGAAGGAAAGAAAAAAAAGAGATAACTGCAAAGAAAAAAAAAGAGATAGGACTTCCATGATACAATTTTTATATCTGAATTGGTGTGAGGTTGAAGAGGAAGGCGAGAGATTATTTGTGGAGTTAGGGAAAGGGAAGAAAAGGGAGGAGAGTATAAATTTAAGTTAAGGGTAATTATAAGGTTAGAATCTATAACAAGCTGACATTAAGCTTGTGTTTCAATCTTCATACCCAATTTTTCATGAGGATTAACATGACATGTCCATGAAAAATACTATCAAAACTGAAGCACCAATTAATTCTCATCACACACACACACACTGAAAAGAGAAAAAGAAAAAAAAAAGACATACACAGAAAGTCACAAAAGTAAAGTCTTCTCAGTCCTAGTTATACTTCAGTCTGATTTCAGTCAGTGTGCTCTTCCCAGTGTAGTTAAAAAATGGAGACACCCTGTCTTGCACCAGTTTTGAGAAGCTGAACTCCAGTATCCAGTGGTTGTGACTAGGAGGTTGAGTACTTTGAGCAGTGCCTATGCTGGTTCCCTTCTGATAATTTGTCCTCTTGCCTACTGAGTAAAGGTGTGTGGGAGTCTAGCTGGACTGCCAAGCTTCTTTCTCATTCCCTGTGTAGGCAGTGCTTTGTTAGGTGTCAGCTGTACTTCTGTGGGCTTGCCTAGCTGGAAGGTTTTTGTCTCTGTCTTATGACCTGTCAATTTTATCAGGTAGTGTGGGGGGAGGTGACAGGACTGGTCATGCACCTGTCCTTCTGCTGATCTCTGAAGAGGCTTTCTGCATCTCTATCTCTTTCCCTCTGCAGCTGCTTAAGTTTGCTCTTTCTATACCTCTCTCGGTGAACATGCTGTGCAACACTTTCTGACCCTTCTCTCTGGCTTTCCACTCATGACAAACTCTGTCCATGCCTCTCAAAGAGTCTCTGCACAGTATACAAATTCACTGGCCTTTTGGGCTCTACGGAGGATGGCCCATCTGCTTGGAATGCAATAGCATTTAGAAGTCAATGGGAGGGAGCTTACAGGGGTGTGAGTTGAGCAGCTTTTGGTTGGTGGTGGGATGGATCTCACGCAGTTGCCAAACTGAGGCCTGTGGGGGGTGGGCAGTTGGTGAATTACCACATGGGCACAGAGCTTAGAGGCATTTGTGGGTGGTGGTAGGAGAACGCCACTCTGGCAGTGCTCCAGTGTCTTTTTCTCCACCCATGGATCACACCTTTCACAGGAACTGCATATCCTTGCAACTCACTGATGATCACTCAATGCCTGCTTCTGGATCCCTATCCAGGATGGTGCTTTTGTTCCTGTTTGTCCCTAGGGCTCAGTGGTCCTAACTAAGTTACCACATTTGGAATGATTCTCTGGCCTTCCTTCTTGCCCTAGCCTGAGCCAGCCCTCTCCTATGAATATCTTGCTTGCTGGGCTCCATCTCCCAGTGGTGAGGGATCTTAGACAGGTAGGCACTGGGCAGGAACTGCTAGGCTGGGGGCTGGATGTACAGGGATCCCACTACCATGTTGTATGTGGCTTGTTCCCTTGGAGGATTTGATCCTTTCTCGAGATGGCATGTTCACTAGAGCTGATCTGTAAGCTGTGCCAGGATTGAGAGATGGAGTCATACTGGAATTCATCTGGTGGGCTTCTTTCTCAGATTGCCTTCCTGTGTTTTCATTTTTTATTCACTTACCATTTTTGCATACTTGCAGTTCCTGGTATCTTTCAAGTGTCTCTTAAGCACTGCTGCCTCTAGACTGCCATGTCTGCAGTGAAGTTCATGTTTAGTTTTTGCACACATTTATCCAGTTGTTCCAGAATCATTTGTTTAACAAACTGTCTTTTCTCAGTTGAATCCCATTTGCATCTTTATTTTAAAAATCAGTTCTCATATATGTGTGTGTGTGTGTTTCTGGATTCTTTATTTTATCCAATCTATTGTCTGTGTGCACCATTGTCACACTGTCTTTATTAGTGTAGCTGTGTGATAAATACTGAATCATGTAGTGTTAGTCCCCTGACTTTCTTAGCTTCAAACTTGCTTTGGTTGTTTCAAATCCTTTGGATATCCATCCGAGTTTTAGAATCAGTTATTCAATTTTTACACAACTGAATTTTTATTGGGCTTATATTGAATTTATAAATCAATTTGTGGAGAATTGACATCTTAATATCATTGAGTCTTCCAACTCATTAACACATTACATACCTCCATTTATTCAGATCGTCATAAATTTCTCAAAATGATGTTTTCTACTTCTAAGTGTGCAAGTCTGGACATTTTTTGTCCAATTTATCATTAAATATGCCATATTTTATGCTCTTTTAAGTGGCACTTTATTTTAATGGCATTTTTAAAGATTCTGTTTCTAATTACTTGTGGCTAATATATAGAAATGAAAATAATTTCATATTCATTCTGTATTCTAAAACTTTTGGTAAACTCACTTATTAGTTTCCTGTGAATCACATCAGATTTTCTACTTTAGCAGGTTTTCTGTGAATAAAGACAATTTTCATCTTTTATAATGTGGATGCAATTTATTTCTTATTGCCTTGTTGTACTTACTAGATTTTCCAGTAAAGTGATGGTTAAAACTGAAGAGATTTGATATTCTTATCTTCTTTATTTTAGAGGATAAGTGTTCAATCTTCTCCCACTGAGTATGACATTAACCGTAGATTTTTCAAGATATTCCTTTTTTCAGTTTTAATTGAGTTTATTGGTACATTTTAGGGATGCGGTACAGTTACATTCATTGTTGGGATCTTGTACCTATACATGACAGGTCTTGGTTCTCATTTTTTCCCCTTGTCCCTGCCCTCACTTCACCCCCTCCTCCCCTCCCCATCTATAAATATTTTATTTCCATCTTTTCATTATCTCACATTTTTTTCTTTTCACTTATTACCCTTCCCCTACCCATCCCACCTTCCCTACACCTTTAGCTCCTTTCTTCCCTTTTCTAAATGTCAGTAATCTTATTAGGATCTTCTGTATTATTGCAGATTATTCACACCAGAGAAACTATTCGGTATTTACACATTTGTGCCTTATTTATTTCACTTCGGAGTATATCTTCAATATGTATCCATTTTCCTATGAATGAATCTATTTTCTCATTCTTTATGGCTGAGTAAT
>NW_022900951.1:55294374-55332011 GCF_012274545.1 Fukomys damarensis | reverse complement strand
AATGAAGTATCTAGGAATCAGTCTAACAAAAGAAGCAAAAGATCTCTACACTGAAAATTATAGCACTCTGAAAAAAGAAATTAAAGAGGATATAAAGAAATGGAAAGATATCCCCTGCTCCTGGGTAGGAAGAATCAACATAGTGAAAATGGCCATACTACCAAAACTGCTATATACATTCAATGCAATGCCAATTGAAATTCCAACACTATATTTCACAGAACTAGAAAAAAGAATCCAAAAATTCATTTGGAACCATAAGAGACCTAGAATAGCAAAAGCCATCTTAGGCATCAAGATATTCTTTATCAGGTTGAGGGAGTTCCCTTCTATTTCCTTTTACCTCAGAGTTTTTTTTTTTAAATCAGAAATAGGTGACAAATTTGATCATATGGTTTTTCTACATTCATTGAAATAAATTAAAATTTTAGAAGTTTATTAATACGCTTAATTACCTTGATTTTTGACTGTTAAGCTAATGCTATATTATTAGGATAAACCTCACTTGGTCATATGTTTTTCTTTTATATAATTTGATTTGTTAACAGTTTAAGGATATTTGTACCTATGGTCATGAGTTTTATTGATTTATTTTTTCCAAAATTTCTGTAGTTTTGTTGTTAGATAATACTGACTTTATAGAATAAGTTGTGATGAAGTATATCCTTCTTTTCAATTTTCTGATAGAATTTGTGTTATATTTATATTATTTCTTCATTAAATAGTAGCGTTCATCAGTGAAGCTATCTGAGTCTGGAAGTTTTTGCATGGGAATGTTTTCAATTATAAGTTAAATTTAATTTATATAATGCTATTTAGGCTATCTATTATTCCTTGATTTAGCTTTCATAGTTTGCATCTTTAACATTTTTATCTGTTGTTGAAATTATTGTCCCAATGTTGTTAATGACATCTCCCATATTATCCTTTTAACATCTGTAAAATCTCCAGTGATGTCACCTTTCTTATTTATGATACTTGTATTTTGTGTCTTCTCTGTTTTATTCCTGCCAGTGCAGCTAGAGGTTGAGCAATTTTATTGATGTTTTTGAAGAATCAGCTTTAGGTTTCTTTCATTTTCCTCCATTTTCTGTTTCACTCATTTACATCTTAATCTTTTTTCATTCATTCTGTTTATCTAGGAATCAAAACCAAGGCCTTGCACGTGCTAGGTAATCACTCTATTGCTTAGCTATTTTCCCAGACTCTGTATTCTAATCTTTACAATGTCTACTCTTCTGCTTACTTTGAGTTTTGATTTTATTTTTCCATTTTGCAAAGTTGAAGGCTGCAACCATTGATTTAAGACCATTATTCTGGTATAATAGAGATTGTTAATGTTATAGATAATCTTCTAACTATTGTTTTACTGGCAATCTGCAAATTTTGGTATGTGATATTTTTATTGTAATTCAGTTTAAAATACCTTCCATTTTGACTTTTTTATTTCTTTCTAAATCCATAAATTATTTAGAACTATCTTGTTTATTTTCCAAATATTTCCAGAGAATGTTCTTTTATTACTTTTTTTCAATTCAACATAGGGCTTTGTTCATGCTAGGTAAGCACTCTGCCACTGAGCTACATCCCAGGCCTATAAAAAATTTATTTTAAAGAGGGGAGGGAGAGAAATGAAAGGAGATAAAAAAGGAATTAAGGTGTATTATGTATTTGTACCAATTCTTCTCAAGGAATATAAAGTACTACAAACTTGTACTAATAAAATAAATGGGTAAAGGAAAAAATTATTTTGAGTAAAGATCTTGTTAAATTTCTCAGGCTGGCTCAAAATTAGTCTTCCTGCCTTCAGCCTCCTTCAACATTGTCATCACAGGCACGTGCCACCACAGCCAGCTTGATTTTTAATTTAATTCCATTTAGTAGAAGATCATACTTTGCATGATGAATCCCTTAAAGCATGTTAGAACTTGTTCTATGGCTTATAATATTGTCTTTCTTGTTAAATATCTATTTGTACTTGAGAAGAATATATATTTTGCTGGTATTGGGTTGAGTGGTATAAATGTCAATCGGGTCCAGTTGACAGATAGTATTATGCATAGTGTGCCTTTGCTGATTTTCTATTTATTCTACCAATTATTAGAAGATAGTATTTAAAACTTTAGCTATAAATATGAATTTGTTCATTTATCCTTGCAGTTCCACCAGTTTTTGCTTCTGATATTCTGCAATTCTGTTATCTGGGGTGTAAACATTTAGGTTATGTGCTCATGATGAATTGATTTCTTTATTATCTTGAAATACCCTTCTAACAGTACTAATTATTCTTTGCTCTGGAATCTACTTTATCTGATATTAATATAGCTACTTCAGCTTTCTTTGATTACCCTGACTATAATATTATTACTCTGTACTTTTAACAAATTTTGTCTTTATATTTAAAGGGTGTTTCTTGCAGGTAGAACATATTTAAAAACTGTGTTTCATTTTATTGTAATCTATTCTATCACTACCTTTTAACAGAGTAATTTAGTAATTTATATTTAACATTGTTAATAGTTAGATTTAAATTTAGCATCACGTTATTTGACTTATGTTCTTTGTTGCTATTTTCTGATTTCTTTTTAATTGAATTTTATAATTGTGTTTATCTCTTTTTTGGCTTATTAGCTATAAACCTTGGTTATTTGTTACTTGAAGTTTACAGTATATATATATTTATTCTATCATATCCCACCTTTAAGACATAGAATAGAATAGAATACAACCATTTCTAATTTGGTCCTGTATTACGTTGTATTTTATGATTGTACCAAAATGTATTTAGCCTACCCATTATTTTTAGAATAGGTGGGCCTACTTCTGATATTCAAATACTGCTTGGCAATTTACTGACTCATATGACTTTATAAACCTTAGCTAATATTCTAAATGTATTATTGCTCTTAAAATAAGTTCCAAATACAATGTACTAGAATTAATTATAGGTAAGTATTAACTATGATAAGCATATCTCATATTTCCATGGATTCCTTGTTTTTCAGCTTTGCAGGCAATCACTACATTAGAAAGTATACTCACAGATGAAGAAACAAAAGGTAAAGGTGTGCTGACAAGTAGAGGTTCATCTACCATGCTCCTATGTTTGGCTGCCCAGTTTGCTCTAGAGGTAATTCATGTATATCTATCTACTAGACTTTTGCCTCTTTTCCCCTTTTGAAAGACAATGAATAGAGTCGGTATCAGTTAAAAGAAAGACATTCATTTACACTGTTTTGCCTCATATTTTTACACCAAGCTTGGTTGCAGAATATTTTTATTTCTCTTCATTTCTTTATCTTTTTTTTTTGTACCAGAGATCAAACTCGGATCCTTGTGCTTAAGAGGCAGGCGCCAGAACCACTGAGCTAAATCCCCAGCCCCTCTCTTCATTTCTTTATAATGTAATTAAGGTAAATGAAACAAATGTAGGAACAGATTTGTGCTTAAAATAACAAAAAAAAAATAAAATAAGCAAGACATTAGTTTTTAAAGAAAACTCAGATTTAAAATGCCATACCACATAAATAAATCAGTATCTATTTGGAAATTTACCTTTTTGGTCAATTGCAATGAGATGGTTTAAATTTCTGTGGATATTTTTAGTTTACAATGACAAAATGTTAGTTTACATATAATAAATATTTGCACTCCTATTTTTTTACTTGTAATATTTTGGTCTTAATAACATATAAGAGTAGGAAAAGCATAGTAACAACTCGAGAGCCCATGGTCTGGGTTTGAGTACTGCCACTTATTAAGTGTCTAACTTCTTTAAATCTTAATTTTATTATTTGCACCACAAAAATAATATCTACCTTGAGGATTGTTATCCAAATTAGCTGATAAGATGTTTGAAAATGTGATTTGTAAACTATGAAGATCCATCTTCTTACACTACTTTAGTTTCTCATTTTTTCTTCTAGATAAAACAATCTTTATACACAGAGCTGCAGTTCCATAATTCTTCCACTCGCTCTCTTCTGTTATTTATATCAAATGTAAATTTATAAACCTTCCTTTAAAGCTATATTTGCTTTTGGGCTTCCTGCCCCAGGATTTCTTTCATTTCCTCCTCTTTCCCCATTCTACACAAACATGTCTGTGCAGACATGTGTCTGCATCTGCAAAACATTTTTCTTCTTTTATGTGTTCTCCTATCTACTTAGTAATAGAAAAATACATAGTGTTCAAATTGTATTTGTCAATTACTTTGAGCAAGATACTGACTTTGGCATGGCAAATATGGTCCTCAAAGTTCTTACAAGTCAATTTGAACACACAAGGCATGGATTAGTAATGTAAGAACAAATATAGGATAAAGACCAAGTAACTGATATACATGTAAAAAATTACTGAAATTCAGAGGAGTAATAACACTGAGAACTGGAATCAATTTGGGAAGTCTATCTCTCTGGAGGGATACCTTAAATTGGGCTTTGGAAATGGTAGTAATTTGATATGTAAGAACTTTTTCTTAAAAGTATAGAATAAGACATGGAAAAGGGAACATGTTTGGTTATTTTGTTAAGACTGACAGATGATTTATTTCTTCACCATTCTAGATTTGGGGCCTAGTGCAACAGTAGTTTGTATTGTTATGATGTTTATATAAAAATACAGGATAAAGTAGAAGACTTTCCATGACCAGATTATACAATACTGATTATTTTCTCAGCAATAAGGAAACATTGATGTAATTATGTAAAGGCATTGCTTTGGAAAAATCATTTTAGTTTTCCTGGTGAGCTGAATAGGTAGAAATTAAAGGCAGGAAGGATGTAAGACTACAGTAATAATCTAGTCTTAAAATAATAAGAGTCTAGAAAGGATAGTAAGATTACTAAGCAGGTAAAACATTGCCATCTCTCCTTTTAAAATAAGCAACTCTCTCTTTAAATCCCTTACAAAATTCATCCCCATACACACATAAGAGATAATATGTATAGTCTAAATTCTGAAAACTGAAGCAGCCAGGAAGAGAACTTTCACAGAGTCCCATCACCAGCAATTACACTATATATTCTGCCTTCTCAACCACAATCATGAATGGACTAGCTATGTTCTTTCCTAATGCCCTTTCTGTAATTTAAGCACTTGCTTTCATCACTTCTTGACATTTTTTTCCCTCTCAACTTGTCAACTTTTTGTTCTCTTATTTGTTTATATCCCATCAGCATAGAAACATACTCAATTATCCCATCTTAACCAAAAACTAAAAATGAATCCTCTTGATCCTCCTCTCAGCAGCTATTGCCCAATTTCTTTTCTTCCATTTGTAACAAAAATCTTCTAAGATATCATTTGTACTTATTGTCTCTAAATTCTTTCTTCCGTGTCTCCCGAGCCTTTATCAAGCTTCACCAAAACTATTTTTGTCAAGGTCACTGATGACCTTGACATTGTAAATTGCAATGTTTAATTTCAGTCATTTTATTTTACCTATCAACATTAGTCAATGCAGATGATCAGTCTTTTCTCTTTGATATATAATTGGCTTCCAGGATACCCATATTATACTTGTTTCCTTCCTACCTCCTACTTTTTGTCTTCTTTTGCTGGTTCCTCCACTTTTTTCTACTCCCGGTCATGACCTTAGGAGAAAAGATACTGGAGTTCTGATAAAATGTAAATTGATCACCCAAGAAAGCAGGAAAGTGAATGACTAAGAAGTGTGATCTACTTACCTGCAGCATTAAGGCTCAATTTTATGACATTCTTAAGTAAAGAAAATAGTTGTATGGATTATTCTCTGCCCACACTCTGTCAAATGGATGCAGGCTCAATAGAATGTTGGACTTAACCAGATGTGTGGTTTTACTCCATGAATACAATGAGTCAAAAGAAGGACAAGAGAATCCAGGAATAAGGGGAGTGTTATCCCTGTGGAATTGAAACTGGATGTAAAGAAGGGTGTTAAATGTATGAGGGATGGTGAAGAGTTAGGGATGTGACTACAGTTTAAGGGTTGCTAGAGTCAGAGTGGTAGAGGGGAGAGGAGGGAGGGTAAGAGGTAGTGGTCAGAAAGTGAACCATGTCAAGCTAGAACCTGAGCAAGGGACTAGGGTGACAGAGTGGAGCTCCTAGAGAGCACATTAAGAAGGTTCTCACTCTCAGGGTCCTGCAAGCATATGCTTGGTACTTCGTACAATCCAAATAGTGAGTGCTTCCCTAAATTTTGTACCCTAGGTGCTTCTCTCACCTTGCCTGATCACCCTATTCTCAGCCCTGACTAAAGGTATGAAAGAGTTGCAATTATTAGCAATGACAGGATCTAGTGAAGAAATGGGAGAATGAGTGGCTATGATAGTTGGCAGAGTGATGTTCACTAAGAGGCTTAGATATTGAAAGGAATATATGCTTATGTATTGAAAATGACAAATATTAAAACAACAGTGATTTAGGGCCCCCCAAAACTTAGCAATAATTAAATCATCAACAAGTGAGAAGAAATGGCTTCAGAGCTGATTGACCATAACAACAAAGAGTAATAGTGTGTGATATAGTCTGGTGACAAGAAATTCAAAGTTGTGGGTTTCAGGGAAGAAGCGTATAGGTAATAATTTTAAAATAGCAGTGAAAAGCAAGAAAGGTACCTATTGCATCTCCACGACTGGGAGTTAGAAGGGAAATAAGAGCAAAAAATCCACTTGAGGGCTCAGTGGAAGCAATGATTTGGGAGAAACCTCCATTAGAGCAGTGATGGCAAACCTATGGCACATGTGCTGCAGCAGGCTGTTTTTTATCATTGGAAGCTCTAAGAGGTTCACCAACAGTGTGTTACAGCAGTAATGTGGAGGGGACTTTTGGAGAAGAGGTTGTGTGCACAGGAGATTTTGCTGATTGTTGGCTGAATGTCAGAGAAAATAGTGGGAGGATTGGGGTAGCTGGGGAGAGATGGGAAAAGGACAGAAGAGGGTATGTCCAGAGCCTTTGGGGAATTAGCATGATGGAAATGAAGGTGATCTGACAGTCTGGAGTTCTCTCTGTAACTGCTAAAAAACAGGGATAAAGAGCATGATAAAGTGAATCCAAATGGATTCAAGGCAGTGTTAGCAAAGCCGTGTGAGTTTCTGGGGCTAATGTAAACTTATTTTTTGTCAGTGAGTTTTGTTTTCACTCTACTGTCTTGCAGTAGCTCTTTTGAGAACACAAAATGAACATGTTCAGAATTTTTCTTGACCTTAATGGACAAGAATGTCGATAATATAAGTATAATTTTGAGATGTAACAACATATCGTATTTGTTCTTTTTAGAATGGACAGCAAATTCTGGCAGGAAGAGCTTTGGAATATTTCGCTCAACATTCCAAAGACTCACAAGAAGCACTTACAGCTTTAAAGTAAGTAGCCCACATTCTTTTGAGAAGACATTCTCTACTCGCCCTACTCTTGATTGGTAAACTGCCAAAATAGGGCTGATGAGGTCAATAAGTGTTAACCCAGCTGCTCAAAGGAAAAAAACCCAACAAAACATAGCAGTTGAATCTGATCTTCTTGGCTTTCTTTCTAGGAAGGTAAAGGGTTTGTCAAAAGGGAAATTTTATATACAATAGTGAAGGAGAAAGTTGTGGGGTTGGTACATGACAACTAATGTTGTGACTGAGAAAATGCTAGTGAAAAAATGGGGAAGCAGAAGTATTTTAGAGTGGTTCTCCTGTAAGTCAGTTAAACTTCGAACAACACTTCCAAAGGGAAATGGTATCACAAAAAGTAAAAGCCAAAAGGAGTTGATATACTTGCATACCTTCAGTCAGGTGGTATCTTAGATCATTTATTACAGAAGGTATTTTTAAAGCATTTTCAGGTTTGCAACTATCAATTACTGTCCTTTATTTTGTCAGTTTGTCACGATACTTCCAGAGCTCTTCAAAGCATAGTGATACTATTTTGTATGGGACCCAAGGACCAGTTCCAGATTCCTTTAGAGAAAGAAAAATATAAAAATGTATACACACTATCTGATGTTCTAGCAGGCAATTTTGGACAATGATACAAACTGTGGAACCAAGTATTAATTGGTTATAAGCAACATTTTTGTTTTAAAATTGTTTATTAGGTGCTACTTTCAAAATCACAAAACTGATACATTTTCATTACAACCATTAAATGATCCAAAGAACTATGAATACAATAAAATCTATCTCTCTTACCATGTCTTTTCTCAATTTTGCCTCCTGGGATACTCAAAGTTAATGACTTAGTATGTATTCTTATTTTTTTCTTCCTAATAATCACTTTGTATATTATTTTATCACACAGGTGTCTGTTTCGTCTTGTTCTTCCAACAGTTTCTCAAATGCTGGAATTTGAAAATAAGTAAGTTGTTTCCACAGAAATGATATATTCACCACTACAAAAATTGTAGTAACTTTTCTTTCCCTTTAAGTTTATTGGTACATTTAAAGCAAACAATACAGTTACATTTATTATTGGGGTCTTGTACCTTTCCATGACTTGTCTTGGTTCTTGTTTTGTCCCCATATCCCTGCCCTCCCTTCAGCCCCTTTACCCTTCTCTATTTACAAAGACTTTGTTTCCACTTTTTCCTTTTTTCACATTTTTTCTTTTCCCTTATTTCCTTTCCCCTCCCCTTCCCACTTCTTTAGCCATTTTCTTCCTATTTCACACTATTATACCATTTTGTAGTAACTTTTAATAGAAGCCTTATGTTGAGAGATGTATGGTGCAGTAGATAAAATTAATATAGATTTTAGGACCAGTCTTCTTGGGTTCATATCCTAGCTCTGCTATTTGTTAGATGTGTAACCTTGGGCAAATTTCTTAAGATTTCGTATCTTCCACTTCTCTATCTGTAAAAAAGGAGAAGAATAATAATATAGAACCTTGTGGGGTTTCTGTGATTACTGAGTGATTTAATACATATAAAAGGCAAAATATTTATGTGATTAGAAGAGAAACCAGAGTATGTTAAGATATGTAAAACAGTGCTAGGCATTTAATTAAGCTCTCAACAATGTTGTATATGATTTAGTTATAATATTTCATTTGTTTCTCTCTGCCTTACAAGTAGACACAAATACAGATATAGTTCTTCCACAGAAACTATAACCTGGATAGCTTGTTGATTCTGATTCTATTGAATATTCCACTGGTTTTTTTCCCACAGTTTCTATGGTAGATAATACTATAAAGAGTCTAATAATCCATTGAAGAATTTGGTCAGTACTTTTTCATTCATAATATTACCTCCCAATAATTTGAAAGAAAATTTCATTTGAGGTTTTTATTAGGGATAACTTTTAGAAATATTTCCCATCTCTGCCTTCTTTCCTTGAACAATAACTCTGTAATAGTGTGTCTCTACTGATATTTTGCTTTTTATATTCTCAACTAGAGGCAATTTATTTTTAATTTAAATTTTTGGGAGATATCTATGTTTGAGATAACATGGGACTTATAACTTTCTTTATCATAATATAAATTTTACCCAAGCACATATCATAAGATTTGCCATTTCTTTTTAGGCTCTATGGATCAATTAGAATGGGACTCAAACAAGAAAAAGTATTAGGCATTTGTAAATGAGCATACCAAATATTTGATACTGAGAAATTAATCATGATGGTAACATGGTTGTATTTTTAAAAAGAGATTCGTTATCTCTTAGAATTGCATTTTTTAAATATGTATAGATGAAATGATGTAATGTCTAGAATTTGCTTTGGGATGATATGGGAGGAAAAGTAAGTGGAGTTATCAGTGAGGTAAGATTGATGATCAGTTCATTATTGAAGCTGGATGATAGGTACATGGGGATTTATTATACTTGCTTTTAATATGTGAATATCTTTGAAGTTTTCCACAACAAAGTTGTTTTTTAAAGAAGGAAACTCAGAGACCAAACATAGAGTGTAAGAACTCCTTGAAGGCTAGGAGTCTTCATATTTCTAAAACCTAAGATAGCATTTAAAACATAATTGCCACTCAATTTATTTAAATAATTGAGCATCAGTTCTTTACAAGGTCTTTAACACTGAACCTAAAGGTGCTTTACATTGCACGTGATTGTGGCATAGAATCAAACCTCACTCATTTATACTAGTTTGGAAGTGGAGTAACAGAGGGAATTTTCTCTAAATTAGTAACATATATTGTAGAACATTAAAAAAATATACACCATTGTTTTTCAAGCAGGTGTAATAACAGAGAACATCTTCTAGCAGTGTTTTCCAATAGAGGGAAGAGCTCAAGATAAAAAAATTAGACTAACTTGTAAAAAAGTATGACCTAATTGAATGAGATGAGTCCAGAAAACTAATTTTTTTAGTTCTTACTTTTTTACTAGTGCATGTTTGGAGTACATAATGATTACTTTTCTCATAGGAGTTGGTGCACATACATAACACATCTTAATTATTTTTTCCTTACCTTCTCCTCAAAAGAATTAGTTTAGCTTCAGCTACTTCATTGACTTCTGGTTTCCAATTTTTTTAGAGTACACGTTCTCAAAGTAGGTACTGACGATCCTCTGGATTTCTGTTGGATCTGCTGTGACTTCACCTTTTTCATCCCTAATTCATGGATATGAACCTTTTCTTTCCTTTTTTTCATATGGTTAGCTAAGGGTTTATCGATTTTATTTATTCTTTCAAAAAACCAACTCTTTGATTCGTTTAATTTTTTGTATTATTTTCATAGTTTCCATTGCACAGATTTCTGCTCTAATCTTTACAATTTCCTCTCTTGTGTGAGCTTTGAGTTTTCCTTGCTCTTGTTTTTCTAGGAGTCGAAGATTCATCATTAGGTTTATTTGAGCTCGCTGTTTTCCTAGTGTGGGCATTCAATGCTCTGAATTTTCCACACAGAACTGCTTTCGTTGTTTCCCATAGATTCCTGTAGGTTGTATTGGCATTATCATTTATGTGTAAAATCTAATTTATTCTTTAATTTCCTCAGTGACCCATTGATTGTTTAGGAGAGTTGTTCAATTTCCATGTGTTTGTAACATTCCTATGCTTTCTTATGCTATTGATCTCCAGCTTGATTGCACTATCATCTGATAAAATACAGGGGATAACTTTGATTCCTTTACATTTATTCAAACCTGTTCTATGAGCTAGTATGTGGTCTATCTTGGAGAATGACCCATGTGCAGCCAAAAAGAATGTATATTCTGATTTTGTGGCATGGAACACTCTATAGATGTCTATTAAGTCCATATGTTCAAAAGCTTGGTTCAGTTCTAGTTTTTGTTGTGGATTTTTTGCCTAGATGATCTTTCTATTTGTGATAATGGGCTATTTAGATCCCCTGCTTCAATTGTATTAGTGCTTATTTGGTTTCTCATGTTACTTAATATGTGTTTTATATAGTTGGGGGCATTAATATTTGTTGCATATATGTTCATGATTGTCATCTCTTCCTCTTGAATTGTTCCCTTGACAATGATATAATGGCCTTTGTCTCTCTTAATCAGTTTTGGTTTGAAATTTACTTTGTCTGTGAATGAGATTGCTACCCTGCTTTTCTCTGGGATCCTGTTGCATGGAGAATTGTTTTCCATTCTTTCACTTTCAGTCTTTGGGCTTCTTTTTGTACTCGATGCATTTCTTATATACAACATATTGTTGGATTTTGCTTCATAATCCATTCTGCCAGTCTATTTCTCTTGATTGATTAATTGAGGCCATTGACATTGATGGTTATAACATATATACTGACTTATTATTGTCACATTATTGGCCTTTTGTTGACTCTCTTTACTTTTTCCCTCTCTCCTTTTAGTGTCTTGCCTTTCAAATTTGATTTGGTCTGTTGGGCCTCATGGTGTTGTGATCTTCATTGTCTTTTTCTAGGACATTGTTTAGAATTCCTTGTAGTGCTGGTTTGGTATCATGAGTTTTCTCAGGTGTTCTTTGTCATGGCAGCATCTTTTTTCCCCATCCATTTTGAAAGAGAGTTTTGCAGGATACATCAGTCTAGGTTGGATGTTGTTTTCTTTTAGGCCTTGAAATACCTCTCCAGGCTCTCCTTGACCTGAGGGTTTGTGTTGAAAAGTCTGCTGTGATTCTGATGGGCTTTCCTTTGCGTGTGACTTGTTTCTTTTCTCTTACTGCTTGTAGTATTTTGTTTTTCCTGTTGGGTTTCTGGGATCTTGATTATTATATGTCTATGTGTAGGTTTTTTGTGATTGTGGCTAGTTGGAATTCTATATGTCTCACTTATCTGTATGTGAAATTCTTCCCCTCTGTTTGGGAAGTTTTCTGTCATTAATTCTTTGAACAGCTTTTTAAAGTCATTTGTATTTTCTCCTGCTACTTCATGGATTACTCTCCGTCTTATGTTATTCTTCTTTGCATCATCTAGGAGTTGTTGGATCAATTTCTCATGATCCCTTACTGATTTTAGGAGACCTCTCTTTTCACTGTCACTGACTGCAATCCTATCTCCTATATCTAAGATCCTATCTTCGCATTACTTTTATTCTGCTGCTAACACTTTCAGTAGAGTTTTTAATCTCCTGAATATCTGTTTGAATCTGTTTTATGGATTTCATTTCTTTCCTCTGTTGGGCATTCATTGTTTCCATTTCTTTCTTTTGCTGGGCCTTCATGGCTTCTCTCATGGTCCCGAGCTCATCTATTTTTTTGTCAGTTTCTGTTCTAGAATCTCGAATCATGACTTTCATTTTGCCCACCATCTCTATGGTTATCTGGGAAATTATTTCTGTTTTGAATTTTCCTAGAGCCTGATTGATCTGTTTTGTTACTTCCTGTGCTATGAGTTTAGGGTGTCCTGGTGGTTCACTATCAGACTTTTAATCCTCATTAGCCCTACTGTTTGCCATTGGCGAACTAGAAGTCTGTGTTTATGTCTTGCTTAAGTGTTTTGTCATTTTTGTTTTTGTTGTTGGGTTGTCCTTGGTTTAATTTCTGGGTTATTACTTAAATCTTCCTGATATAGTTGCGCTTTATCTTTTGAGTCTCTAGTGACTCATAGACATTCTCATTTTCTTAATATCAGAGAAGACAACTCATTAAATCAATCACAATCCTTTAGCCCAATTGATACAATCAGCAACATAATAGGATCAAGCACAACTTACAAATTGACCACTTGTGGTAGTCATTAATGTATTACCTTTAAACCATGTGAATTAAATTAAAATCAAGAAGCAGCCCAAAATATGTTTGCAGTGAATAAACCTTTCAAAGTAGCATCTTTACCATTTAACATGGGGACTTAGACAGAGGTAGGAAGGGAGCAGTAGATAAGTAAATGAATTGGAGAAAGTTTCAAGTGAATCCAGAGGACATAGGATGACCATATAATCTTTAGGAAACTGTTAAAGTCAAAAGGGAAAGACAGAGTGCAAGAATAAGCACAAGAATATAACCACTTAGGAGTAGTAGGGGCTCAGTTTCCTTTGAAACTACTGACCCTCGAGTGAAGGAAAATGAGAAAGGAAAAGAACATAAAGAAAAAAGAAAAAATGATAAAAGAAGAAATCCAAGTTAGGTCAGGAACAGGATCAGAATGGGAGATTAGGAATATTATGTGGGAGCAAGAGACTGAGTTGGACAAAGAGGACAGAAAAAAGAAAGAATTTGCAGAGTGGAATGAGAAAAGAAAGAAAAAAAAGAATTTGAAGGGCCTCTTTCCAAGTATATCTCTACTATCATAATGTAGAATGTGCGCAGCCATGTGCGGAACTAAGTCCTTTGATCTCAGCTAGCTGATGGCAGACCCCTGAGATTCAGGCTGATTTCATCCTGCAAGGCCCAAATTGAGCTCCCTGACCTTCTGCTGGGTTGAACTCATCAGAGTTCTACTACAGGTTCCCTCTGTCCTTTCTTTGAAGATATTCAAAGTTTGGGGCTCAGAAAAATGCCTTTTATGTTCACCTGTGTCTCTGCAGAGTGGATCCAAGGACTGGCACAATCAGGAGGCCTGAGAGTGGTGGGGGGAGAGATGGGGGGTGTTACAGGGGCACCTGTGTGACAAGCTATTCCTCGCCAATTGGCCCCAGGCAGGCCAGAGGGAGATCAGATCTCGGAGCAGCTGTCCTGGACCTCTCCCTTCCAACTTCTGCTGGATGCTGGTTGTAGCACAGGCAGGGTGCGGGTGTGGCTACCCAGTCCTCACCTTTTCGTCCCAGCCAGCCCAATTGGCCCCAGGCAGGCCAGAGGGAGATTGGATCTCGGAGTGGCTGGCACAGACCTCCCTACATTTTCTTTTTTCATCTTTTTCTTGTTCTTTCTGTTACTTTAGCCTAATTCTTTTAATTTCCCTTTACTCTTTGACAGGATACTTTCTCTCACTTTTCTCTCCTCCTTCCACTCTTCGATTGATTAAATTTTCAAATTTTACTTTTTCATTCTCATGCTTCTCAAGTCCCCATTTTTATTAAATAAAAATTAACTTTATTAATCTTTAGTTAGCTCTATTACTATTGAATATTTTTCTATTGTTAGTGGAGGGATATTTGTTGCATTTAGTAGATATGTACTGTTAGTCAATATTTGGTTTGTCATATTGTTGCTGATTTTATTGCTCTTGCCAAGGTGGATTAGTTGGTTTTTCTCTTTATGCCAATATCTGCATTGCCTTTGTGTAATTAACTACCCTACAGCCCATCCCCTGAGAACTGGGTGCTGGGTCAACTATGCTGCAGCCTCTCTTTCCAAATTAATAAAGGTGATTGGATCTTGGGAAAGAAGCAAAGGTCTATAGTTATTCATGTTCAGAGTGCATCACTAAAAAGTACACATTAACTAAAGATCTCTCCACAATGGCAACAAAGTTTTCCCACTATAATGAACCAGAAACCCTCGACACACACACACACACACACACACACACACACGCACTAAAAAAAACCACCACCACCACCGCCGCCACCACAACAACAACAGCAACACCAACAACAATGGAAATATGGCTCCCAAAACTCACAACAACAACAGAAACATGGCTTCCAAAATGCACAACAACAACAACAACAACAACAACAACAACAACAGAAACATGGTTCCCAACTCCCCCAAAGCTGACCCATTAGGCATCAGTGGGGATGAAATTAAAAAAACCACATAGCTAACATTTGAAATGATAAAACAGGAGTGAAAAAAATCAGGTGAATTAAGTGCTTGGAGAGTTTGAAGAAGATATGACTAAAGAGATATTGAACAAAATGATTGATAAGAAGCAAAATGATTGATAAGCAAAATGATTGTCGACCTTACAGGAAAAAGTAAGAAAAATCCAGGTGAGCTAAACAAAGTGACACAAAACATGAAGGACCACATTAGCAAAGAATTAGGGTCTGTGAGAAGGTACCAAATATAAATCCAGGAGAAAGAAAATTCTATTGAAAGTATGGTCAGCAAAAATGACCAGTGCAATGACAGAGTGTCAAAAATAGAAGATAGGACTAACATTGGTGACCATTTATTCAGAGACACCTTAAAAACAAAAGGACACATAAAAAATGGATCCAAAAGATACTAGATGGAGCAAAGATTAATCTAAGATTAATTGGAATTACTGAAATATCAGAAGACAGTACAAATGGCATAAAGTGCCTGTTTACAGAAATAATAGAAAATATTCCAAATATGGGGAAATAATTTAACATAGAGATAAGTAAAGCATATAGAACCTGTAGTAGTTATGATCAGAAAAAACTTCTCCATGACACATCATAGTCAAAAATCCCAATAATCCATCACCAGGACAGAATCTTAAAAACTATTAGAGAAAAACAACAAATCACTTATAAATCAAACCCATTAGAATTACAGAAAACTTCTCAACACATACTTAAAGGTGAGGAAAGCTTGGAATGAAGTGTTTCAAGCCCTAAGATAAAACAATTTCCACCCCAGACTGACATTCTGCAAAACTATCTTTCAAAATTGATGGAGAATTAAAGTCTTTCTGTGACAAAGAGCACCTTAAGAAATTCATGACTATCAAGCCAGCATGCCAAAAAATTCTCAAGAAAATTCTAGAAAGAGATAATGAAGCTAACAGTGCTAACAAGTCAAAAGGAATTAATACACTTGGCAAGATGAGCAGCTAAGCAGAATAGGTGAAAATGTAATTAGTACCAGGAAAATAATACAATGATAGGAATAAGTCAATAACTTTCAGTAATGACTCTTCAATGTAAATAGTCGAACTTCTCCAATCAAAAGACACAGATTAGCAGAATGAATCAAGAACAAAATCTAGTATATTTAGTGCAAAAATAAATGTATAGACTAAAAAATCAAAGGATACAAAACAACATTCCATGCAATGGGAACTCAATAAATAGCAAGTGTGGCTCTCATATACTCAGGCATTGGGCTTTAGCCAAAACTGATCAGAAGAGGCAAAGAAGATAACTAGATAAGGGAACAATTGGACAGGAAGTGATAACAATTATAAACATACCCGCCAAACACCAGAACACACAACTTCATAAAACACAAGTGGACATAAAGAGCAAAAAAAATCAATACAATTATATACCCCACTATCACAGATGAATAGAACAACTAGACAAAAAAATCAACAAAGAAATATAAGTTGTGACTCCCTGTTTTCACCTGTCTGTCTCTCCGATCTTTGTGGCAGTGGTTTGCCCTTTTCATCACTGCTTCTATGAATGTAAGAGTTGCTGATTTCTGTCTAATTAGCTTGTAAATGTTAGGGCAGAATAACAGCTTTCAATTTCCCTTGAAGCAAAACTGGAAACCAGAAGTCCCCCTTTAAAATTCAAATACCCCTTAAAGAAGTTTGCCTAAGATTAACCTAGATATAGAATTGACTTTTTCACTAACTCCATCACCTTGAACAAAGAAGCCCTCATTACTAGGTCTGTTTCCTCACCTGTAAAGTGAGAATTTTGTATGAAATAAGTTTTAAAAAAAATATATGTAATTCCTGGGAGATTTTGTGGCACTGCCTCAGTGACTTCCAGGAAGCTGATGTTGCAGGCCTTCACCCACCCCTGATTCAACTAAAGCTCTCTCCTTTCACCTTTTATTCCAGCTCTAGGGATTAAACCCAGGAACACCTGCATTCTACACAAGTGCTCTACTACTGTGCTACTACCCCAGCCCTATCTTTTTTTATACACTACACTTCTATACATTTTTATTTGAAAGCAAGGGCTGTAATAACCCCTCTTTCAAAAAACACAAAACAAATTACAGTGGTTGTTATATTACCTGCTCCCAAACTTTATGGCCCTGTAATATTTATAATATAAAACTTTATCAGCCATTTTAAGACACTATTGCTGAGACTAAGTATAAAAGGAGGAGAAAAGAAAATGAGTAACCATATATTCTAGTGGTAGGGGAAGAATCTTGAAATAATACATTAGAGTCTTGAATATAAAACTTTACCATTTTTAGCCCACTTTCCAGGTACAAATAGTATCTTTTTAGTTCGTTTCTGTTTAGAACAATTTAAAACTTTTTCTTTATTTTTTAGAAAAAAAGAAATAGATCGACTTTTGACATGGATGAATACAGGTAAATGTCTCATTCATTATTCTCAGTTCTAATCTTGCTTCTATGTGCTATTTAATTCTCCAGGTAAATAGAGTACACTTTCTCTAATCTTGTATTTGAGCTAAACTTTGTGCTCCTTATTAACATTTACCACAGGAGACTGTTTTCTTTATTCACAAGCAAAGAAAAGTTTGGCATCGCTACCATTCATCTCCAAACATAACTTCAGTTCTGTTTTTGTTTTATTTTGGTTTTTGGTTTTTACTTGTTTTTGGTGGGTGGGGTTACTGGGGATCAAATTTAAGACCTTGCACTTGCGAGGCAGGCAGCAGAACCACTGAGCTAATTCCCCAGCCCGATTTTTTTTTTTTTGTAAGACAGGCACTCATTATATAGTTCAGCCTGGCTTTGAACTCACTGGGTAGTTCAGGCTGGCCTCAAACTTGGGGTGAACTTTCTGCCTCAACCTCCCAAGTGCTGGGATTACAGGTGTGCACTACCACACCCAACCAGTTCTGCTTTTATTCCAATTCATTTTAAGGGCATTTCCCTTCTTCTCTCCCTCCTTTCCTTCTTTTCTTTCTAATCATCATTACTCCTAAACTGCACATTGAAAGTTAAAAAATATCAGGACAATAAAAATGTTCTAGACCCTGTTGGGTTTTTATGCTTTGTGAGCCAAATTTGAATGTTTTACTCTTCTTTTGAAGCTATGTTTCTAACAAAGGTCTGAGTCATCTCTCCTATTTACTCACAATTCTTCCCTGTCTATTTTATTGGAGGTAATCTAGTGACATTATATTCCTTTTACCAACTCCATTCTTTCTTAGGTGGTCCATTTTGCCTAACAAATCTAATCTCAACTGCCCATATGCCTGTTTTTGTAGTGCCTCTTTTTTTTTTGAAAGTCCAAACATACAAAAAAGTTCATGTCTTGGAAACTATTCAATTTATTCTAATAGTTCAGCAGGGGATTTACTCAGTGATACACACTTGTTTGGCAAACACAAGGTCCTGAGCTCTATTCCCCATTCTACCAAACAAACAAACAAACAAACAAAACAAAACAAAACAAAACCTCACAATAGCCCATTCATACTCTTTTACTTGTTAAACTCTAGTTCAGGTTTTTCTTTCTGTGCTGAGTATTGAACTCAACAAAGTACCATTTCAGAGCCAGGTGTGATGGTGCATGCCTGTAATCCCAGAACTCAGGAGGCTGAGTCAGAAAGGTGAGTTCAAGGCCAGCCTGGGCTACATAGTGAGTTCAATGTCTTCCTGAACTACACAGTGAGACCCTGTCACAAAACACACACACACACACACGCAATATCATTTCAGAATTTTTAATAATTATTCTTTGTTTCCTTACATGTAAGTCATATCTTTCTACTTTGGGTGGTAAATGATGACACTATTTGAAATTATGAATCTCTCTAAAGATATTTTTGTCCTCCAAAGTTTGAGTTAACAGCTTCTTGGAACTTTTTGTCATTTGAATTACTTTTGATGTGCACTCATGCATGCACACACAAAAGATGAGTTTTTTAAATTCAAATTTATGCATGACTTTTTGAAGCAGGATTAACTTTACTAGCATAAAAAGTAAAAGAACTAAGTATCATATTTTCCTTTTTGATGCAGCACTCCTGAAACTTGCTCAGCTTTTTCAGGGAGAAAATTCAACTTTGGATTCCAGGGCTAATGAAGCTCACTGGTTTCGAAAAATAGGTAAAAGAATATTCTGTGACTATGGGAAATATTGTAGGATGATAGAATCAGATGTGGGTTCAAATTCTGGTACGTTGTAGTTATGGGTACCAGGATAACTTGCTTAATCTCAGTATCATCATTTATAAAATGGAAATACTGATATATACTTATATAGTTATTATAAAAGCCAATTGCTGATTTATTCCTTTTTTGTCTACCACATAGTAGGCTGCTCAATGTCAGTTTTCTTCCTTTTCTTTAGAAATGGCTCTGAGAAAAAAATAATGAATTAAAACTTCAGGTTTCCAAAAGTTATGCCTCTAAACATGGTCTAGGGTGAATTGAAGAATGGCTTCTTTGAAAGATCAAATAATAATGGTAAACCCTTCAACAATCTTAATTAAAAGAAGGAAAGAAAAGACTTAAAATCATGAAAGTAGGAATAAAAAGGGAGAAATCACAATGGATCCTGGAGAAATCCAGATCATAAATACCTACTGCAAGAACCTGGAAAACACAGAAAAAATGAACAGATTCCTGCATACATATGAATTACCAAAACTGAATCAAGAAGATATAGAAATTCTAAATTACCCAATATAAGTCAATGAAATTAAAAATGTAATTACAAATTTGCCAACAAAGAACAGCCCAAGTCCAGTTGGCTTCACTGCGTAATACTATAAGAAATTAAGAGAAGACCTAATACCAATTCTTTTTAAACACTTTAATAAAATAAAAAGGGAAACAATACTCCCAAAATCATTCCTACAAGCAAGTATTACCCTGATATCAAGACAAGAGAAGGACCCAAGCAAAAAAGAAAACTATACAGGCCAATCACCCTAATGAACACAGACACAAAAATTCTCAAAAAGATACCAGCAAACAGAATTCAGCAAATCATCAGGAAGATTATACACCATGACTCAGAAGGAATTATCCGTAGGATGCAAGGATGGTTCAACACGTGCAAATCAATAAATGTAATACACCATGTCAACAAAGCCGAAGACAAAAATCACATGATCACTCAGTAGATGCAGAAAAAGCATTTGACAAAGTCCAACACCTATTTGTGATTTTAAAAACCCTACAGAAAATTGAAATAGATGATCCTCATCTCAATATGATAAAAGACATGTATGATAAGCCAACAGCCAACATAATATTAATCACTCAGAAACTGAAAGCTTTCACTCTAAAATCATGAACAAGACAAGCATGTGTACTATCACCACTCCTATTCGATATAGTTCTGGAAACATTAGCCAGAGCAATTAGACAAGAGAAAGAAATAAAAAGAATAAAGATAGAACAGGAAGAAGTTAAAGTATCATTATTTGCAGATGACATGATCTTCTGTATAGAAGAAAAACCTCCCAAAACCCAAAACCTCCACCAAAAAACTCCTAGAGTTAATAAACAAATTCAGTAGCATAGCTGGTTACAAAGTCAACATTCTAAAATAAATACCTTCCTGTACACAAGTAACAAACTCACTGAGAATGAAATTAGGGAAGAAATACTTTTCAATATAGCATCAAAAAATTGAAATATTTATGAATCAATCTAACAAAGGAAGTAAAGGACCTTTACACTGCAAACTATAGTGTGCTTAAGAAGGACTGTACTATATCCCTAAAATGTACCAATAAACTCAAAGCGGAAAAAAAAAAAAGGAGATCAAAGAAGATACCAGAAAATGGAAAGATATTCCTTGCTTTTAGGTAGCAAGAACCAATATAGTTAAAATGGCCATACTCTCGAAAAACTGGATTTCAACCTGCCAAACATTAAAAGTAGACCCTTACTTTTCACCATGCACTAAACTAAAATCCAACTGGATTAAAGATCTAAATATTTAAAAAGAGTCACTAAATTTTCTGGAAGATAAGTTAAGCAGAGCTCTTGAAGACATTGGCATAGGAAAAGACTTTATGAACAAATCCTCAGTAGCATGGGAACTAGCAGAATTCATCAAGAACTGGGATCTTATCTTATTAAAAAGCTTCTGCACTGCAAAAGAAACCATCAACAGAACTAAGAGACAACCTACAATGTGGGAAAAAAAATTTTACGAGCTGCTCCTCAGACAAAGGACTATTATCTAGCATATATAAAGAACACAAAACAATCAGCCCCCCCAAATATAAAGACCCAATTCAAAAATGGGCATCTGAAATGTACAGACATTTCTCAGACAAAGAAGTAAAAGCAGCAGTAAATATATGAAAAAATGTTCCACATCACTGGTCATTCGAGAGATGCAGATGAAAACAACACTGAGATTCTACCTCACCGCACAAAGAGTGGCTGCTATCAAGAAATCATATAATAACACATGTTGGTGGGGTTGTGGGGAGAAAGGAACCCTTCTCCATTACTGGTAGAAGTGCAGACTGGTACAAACACTATAGAAATCAATATGGAGATATCTCAAAGAGCTGAGACTAGAGGTTCCATTTGACCCAGCCATCCCTCTGCTGGGTATCTTTCCAAAAGAATTAAAACAATCATAAAACAGTGATATATACACACCTATGTTTATAGCGGCACAGTTTGTAATAGCTAAAACTTGGAAACAGCCCATTTGCCCATCAGTTGGAAACTGCATAAAGATGTGGTTTTTCTATAAAATGGAATACTACTTAGCCATAAAGAATGAGAAATTAGAGTCATTCATAGGAAAATGGATACATATTGAGGATATACTCCTAAATGAAATAAATAAGGCACACATGTGTAAATACCAAATAGTTTCTCTGGTGTGAAAAACTATAATAGAACATAAGATCCTAATGATATAATTGACAATGTGAAATAGGAAGAAAAGTGCTAAAGGTGTAGGGAAAGTGGGAAGGATAGGGGAAAGGTAAGAAGGGAAAGAAAAAATATGAGAAAATGAAAAAAATGGAAATAAAGTGTTTTTAAATGGGGATGGGAGGAGGGGGTGAAGGCAGGGTAGGGACAAGGGGAGAAATGAGGACCAAGACCTGTCATGTAAAGGTACAAGGTCCCAATAATGAATGTAACTGTATTGTATACCTAAAATGTACCAATAAACTCAATGAGAAAAAAAATGGCCATACTCTCAAAATTGCAATACAAATTTAGTGCAATCCCAATTAAAATGCTATTATCATACTTCACAGAATTAGAGAAAGCATTCCTATAATTTGTTTGAAACAGGAAGAAACCTAGAATAGCAAAAATAATTCTGGGCAACATAGACAATCAGGGGGCATGACTGTCTCAGACTTGAAATTATACTACAGTGCTACAGTGATGAAAACAGAATGGTACTGGAAAAAAAAGACCTGAGGATCAATGCAACAGACTAGAAGAGGCAGAAACTACCCCCAAAAAACTCAGTCATCTTATCTTTGACAAAGGGGCCAAAAGATAGTCTCTTTAATATGTGATGCTGGAAAAACTGGCTTTCTACATGCCAAAGACTAAAACTAGACCCATGTCTCTCACCATGCACTAAATTAAAATAAAAATGGATTAAAGATCTAAATATTAAAACAGAAACAGTAAATCTGCTGGAAGAATGGGGAGAACTCTTGAGGACATTGGAGTAGGCAAAGACTTCATGAACAAAACCCAGACCACACGGAATAATACAAAGAATCAACAACTGTGATTTTATCCTGTTAAATAATTTTTGCACCACAAAAGAAATCACCAACAGAGTGAAAAGACAACCCACAGAGTGGGAAAAATTCTACCCAATAGTCCCTCAAAAGAAGGACTAGTATCTAGAACATACAAAGAATTGAGAAAAGAATTGATCCTCTCAAATTTAAAGACCCAATCCAAAAGTAGGCATCTGAAGTGAATAGACACTTCTCAGATGAAGAACTAGAAATGGCAAATAAATACATGAAAAAACACTCAGCAAGTTAAAACAACACTGAGATATCATCTCACTCCAGAAAGAATGGCTAATATCAAAAAATCAACCAACAACAAATGCTCACAGACATGTGGGAGAAAAGAACCCTTCTCCACTCTTGGTGGGAGTAGACTGTTGCAACCAATCTGGAAGTCAGTGTGGAGATTCCTTTAAAAACTAAGATTACAGGTCCCATTTGACCCAGGTAGTCTCATTCTGGGTATCTTCCCCCCAAATTGAAAGCATCATACTATAATGATATATACACACTCATGTTTACAGTGACACAATTTGTAATAGCTAAAACTTGCAAACATCCCAAATGCCCACCAGCTGTTGAATGGATAAAAAAAGGTGTGTTTTTTTTTTTTTGTTTTGTTTTTGGTGTTTTTGCTTTTTTTCTAAATGTGCCCAGGTGGGCTTAAGGCTGCCAGGCTGCACACAAATCTACAGCAACAAGGGCTTCTCCTATTCCATCTACATGTGTACAGGGGAAGAGAGAGGACAGGAGAAAGGAGAGATGGGGAGAAAATATACCCTTCTTCCCCCTTAAAAAAAATCCCACCACAAGGAAATCTATGTGCCAAGCACAATGGAAGAATGTGCTCCCTAAGCAGATGGTTATGCATAGGCTAATATTTTGCTGGTTTTCCTTAGAGATCTATTTTGAAAAAGTTAAAAAAGACAAGATATTCATCAAGCTGTATAATTATGAGTTGTGTTATTTGCTCTATGTAGGTTTGTTATTGCTGTTATCTTGTGGTGCTAAGGATTCAACCTAGGGCCTTGTGCATGATAGGAAAGGGCTCCACCACTGAGCTACTTCCCCAGGCTTTGTAGGTTTTATTTAATAAAAATACATTTAAAAATTTGGAGAAAATTACTACAGAGGTAGTTTTGTTTCTATGTGAATCTTGCCCTGTACTGGGGATTTGTTGGGGTTCTAAACTAGAAGGGAATAAATCAACAATCTGCTTTCTGAAAAATGTATGCAAATAGTGGAAAATAACACATTTAAACTATTAAAAAGTTTGATAACTTTGATCTTTTGAGTTTGAAAAAGTATTTTTTACTATATTTTAATTTTGATTTTCCAAAGTAAAGATCATGTTGCCTAATTGGAGCTTCTACTGTTCTCTGAAAAATGTGAATGAGGGCTGGGATTTAGCTCAGTGGTGCCACCACCTTTCTTACATGTGCAAGGTCCTGAGTTTGATCCCTGATACATCATCATCATCATCATCATCATCATCATCATCATGACGACGACGATGATGATGATAAATTACTAGTGTGTTCTCTGCTTAGCTGAATTTTGACTTCTTTCACCTTTTCTTTGTTGATCTTCATATTTTAAATGGTTTTGTGCCAATTAAAAATTCTCTTTGAGCCGAGCATGGTGTGCATGCCTGTGATCCCAGCACTTGGGAGGCTGACGCAGGAGGATCACTGTGAGTTTGAGACCAGCCTGGGCTACATAGTGAGTTTCAGGTCAGTCTCAACTACATAGTGAGACCCTGTCTCAAAAAAACAAACAAAAAATTTCTTTTTGTATGTTTCCAATTTTTGAAAAATTCTACAGTGGTTCCATTGTTCATTGGCCTAAAATGGAAGATTACAAGAAATAGGAGTACCTAAATTTACCTGCAATTTTTTTTCTATAAAACTAAAGCTAATTTCTTAATCTCTGAGAAATACGTTTTAGAATATCCATAGTAAAGATGTAGACAGCATAGATTGTAATCATACAGATCAAACAGATTTCAGATTTCTATTATTTCATACTGACTTTCAGCTTGGAATTTGGCTGTGCAATTTGACAAAGACCCAGTGATAATGAGAGAATTTTTCATGCTTTCTTATAAGGTAATTCTTTTCTAATAATTATTTCATTTATGGGCAATAACAAGAATATGACCATGATGGCTATAGTAAAGAGCTATAAATAGCATAAATATATAATAAATACAGCCAATCTTTTAATCTTTTAAAGTAGGAACTTTTAATATATGTCTAAGCAGAGATAACCTAAGGAAAATCTGTCCCTGTAGGGCATAATGTAAGACTGTGCAGTGGATTAGAGAAATCAAAAGCAAAAACAACACTGACATTTCATCTTATTCCAGTAAGAATGGCTATCACCAGGAACTCAGAAAACAAAAGCTAGCAAGGTTGTAGGGGGGAAAGAACCCTTCTACACTGTTGGTGAGAATGTAAACTAATACAACCACTATGAAAATCGGTATGAAGATGCCTCAAATAACTAAAATAGAAGTTTCATTTGACCCTATTATACCACTTCTGAGTATTTTCCCAAGAGTTAAAGATATATTACAGTGATATGTGTGCACCAATGTTTACAGCCACGCAATATTTTAATAGCTAAATCTTGGAAGTGACCTATAGGCCCATCAACAGATGAGTCATTAAAGAAAATCTTGAAAAATGGAAATAAAGTGTTTGTAAATGGGGAGCGGAGGAGGGGATGAAGGGAGGGCATGGACAAGGGGAAAAAATGAGAACCAAGACCTGTCGTGTAAAGGTACAAGATCCCAACAATGAACGTAATTGTACTGTATACCTTAAATGTACCAATAAACTCAATAAAAGAAAAAAAAAAGAAAATCTTGTACATATACACAACGGCATACTACTGAGCCATAAAGAAGGATAAATTTCAGTCATTTGTAATGAAATGGATGCACCTTGAGACCATAATTCTAAGCAAAATAAATCACAGAAGGTTAAATATTGTGTGGTTCCCCTTATATGAAAAATCCACAATATAAATAATTTAAAGAGTAGAATAAAATTACATGATAGGAAACAAGGATGCAGGCATTGTGAAGATGTGAAGGGGATATAGGGATAGAGGAAACAGAAGGGTAGGGAGAGGAAAGTGAAGTAAAAATGATTATGATGCTATATGTATATTTACCAGTTCCCCAAGATGAATGTATTATGTATTGCAAACATATACTAATAAAAAAGAATGTATGATATATCTTCTTAGAGTAAAATAGCACATTCATCACATAACCTAAAATTCAACCATTACAAAATAACTCCTTTGCTTTTGAAGTGATTTGATTTCATTTTCCCAGTTTTATATTAAAATGTAAATATCTTTTGGATGGAAGTACTTTAAGAAGTTGTCAGTTGCTAACATATTAGGAAAAGTGAAAGAATAAATTTATGAGAATAGAGAATAAAGTGGGTGAGGTAGTGCATGTCTGTAATCCCATGTACTTGGGAGGCTGAAGCAGGACTGAAAGTTTAAGGCCAGCTTGTGCAACTTAGTAAGACCCTATCTTGAAATACAAAAAATAAAAAGGACTAGGAATTAGCTGCTTACTAGAGTACTTGCCTAGCATGCACAAGGCCTTGGGTTTATATAGAATAAATATCTGTAAACAGATCTGATTAAAACATAAAAAGCATAGGCCTCCTTTATAACTTTTCCTAATACAGGTTCCATGTGTAAGTATTTTTGAGCTTGCTATTCACTTATAAGAATTTAAAAATAATTGTTTACCCTCCAAGTTAGAATAAAAGGGGAGGGGCTAGAGAATATCCTTCATATGCATTTAGAAGTTCACAGTCTGATAGGTTGAGATCAGTTAACTGTTTAGAATTTTAAATCTGGAAAGAAAAGTGATAATCTAGCATAAGTCCCTCACCTTACTTAAGAGTTAACCCAAGACCTAAAAAGATTGGTTATTTTGAAATACTATTAATTCAGTTATAGTGATGGTTGCAATCACTAAATTTTGGGGGAGATTAAGAAATAATCTTTGCAAATTAAATATAATTGCCATTTTAATTAGGTAAAATAAATCAGTTTAATTTTTGAATCTGTGATAACCCTTGTAGGATTGGAATATAAGAATCCAACTCGCCTAGAGTTTTGTGGTAGTACAAAGCTGGAAGTTTTTGTTTTACTAAAACTAGAGGATAAGGTTTAATGGTGAAATTATGCCTAATGCCTGTCAAGATTTGACATTGTCTCTTTCATCTATGACACTATATGTACTAATTTTGGCTCTATTCAATACAAAGCGAAATATATGTGCCAGAGGGAAAATCACTTAGAAATGATAGTATACATCTAGAAGAAAATCACTAGATAGAAATACAGGCGCAAGCAGTGCATGTAACTGGGAAAAATAGGAAACTGTGAATAAGTTAAGGAAGGTGGTAAAAACAATGGAAAGTAATACAAAATTAAACTGTAAATCAGTGTTATAGTATATATAATTTTTATGGTGACTTGTGCTTTCCAAGCAGTATTTTTCTCATTCAGACAGGATGTTGCTGATTTTCATTCTAATTGTGTTTACCTGACAGAATTCTAACTATTCAATCATTTCTGGTTATTTTTTTGTCAGCTGTGCCAGTTTTGCCATTCTGACCGATTAATTTTGATTGCACAGGAAGCATGTCTACTTATGGCAGCTGCACTTGACCTAGAGCAAGGGAGAAAAGCTTCAACAACTGCTGAACAGGTAAAGATGCAAACTTCAAAGGCAGAATAAGAATTAAGTGTGCCTTACTAAGTCCTTGACTTAGAAAAGAGTGTTCCAGGAGAATGTTCATAAGTTGGATTCGCTCCTAAATCCAACAACGTGAATCTTACACACCTTTGACACATATAATACAATGTAAAGCACACACAAAATACTGTAAATAAACTATTTTTACTTTTATGGTTACCTTAAAATGGATGCTACAGTACAGTACAATTATAAATAAACCACTTTTACAATCACCTTAAAATGATAGGGAAGACGTGAGCTACTTCGCGATTTGTCTGCATTTACAATATAATGCAAACTCAAATGATTGTAAGCCAGGGACTCAATGTATTTGATATGTTTGTGTTCCCTCTTACAGTTCTTTTTTATTCTCTTTAGAGAATCTTTTCCTTCATTCTAGCAGCAGCTTGATTTCAAAGGTTTGTAGTGGCTAATTCCTTGCTACACAAAGCCTCCATTTGGCTTAGCCTCTTCTTTTAAAAGGATTAAACACCATCTTTTTAAAAAAATGCTCATTTCCATAGACTATTCTTTCCTAGTCTGTTTTAATAGTCTTTATATCCATTTTCTCATGATTATATATGGCCTGTAGGAATGTTTCCCCTACTTTTGTTGCCTTTTGCACATTTTTTCTATGGAAAAATTCATTTCTGTAGCTTTGGTAGCCATCTGAAATTTTTTATTTATCTTGTTTTTCTTCACTCAATCGTGTTTGCTATTTTTGTCTTATGTCCTTATAAATCTCATCAACTCTATTTTAACAAGAAGACAGAATTCCTTACCTTTGCCTTAATTTCTTTCTTAGTTTCTTAAAACATACCTCTTTTAGGAGCTACCAGCATCGCCTTATGCTATACACCAGATTATTGATTTGTTTTCAACTCTTTACCTTTCTTCTTTCAAGCTAAGAAAACATTTTCCAAATTAGACAACTAGGTTTTTTAAAATGATGTTTAAAGCTTTAGATCCTCTTTCTGCTTTTTTTATCTGGACAAAAACAAAACAAAACAAAACAAAAACAACAATGACAACAAAAAAACCAAAAACTTCCTAAATTCCCATACTTGTCAGCATTTCTTCTCTTCAACTGGTATAAAATCCACTTTACTCTTTATCCTTATCTTCCTATTAATCTTTTATTTCATATTATTCTTTAGACTTAAACTCCTGCCAGATCTCTCCCAATATTTCCTTTCTTTCCCCTTCCCTTGTTGAGTTTAGCTAAAAAACATTTGAACACCAAGAAATATTCTAGGTATGGAGTATACAGACATAAAGAAGACAAAGCCCTTTTTTGTGGTTTTGTAAAGGGGTCCCTTTGAAGAAGTCTTTTCATTTAAAAGAAAAAATGAGAAAAGAATCTATATGCCACAGAGCAAAAGAAAACAAACAAAAATCACTTCTGCTTTAAAAAAATTAAATGTCATACAAGTAGATATTAATAAAGAAAATATTAAAAAGCATTCCTCTTGTTTTTATGAAAAAGTAAAACAAAATTTCATAACAAAATAAAGAATAACAATAACTGTTAACATTTAATATACTGTATATCATGACTTTAAAAGAATGTAGAAAATATTACTCAAAATAGAAACTATACACAAAGAGACTCTTACAAATGAGAAACAAACAGATGAAAGCACAAAATTTTTTCTTCACCAGGCGTGTGTGGCCTTTAATCCCAGCACGTGGGAGGCTGAGGCAGGAGGATAGCCATGACTTCAAAGCCTTCCTGGACTACATAGTGAGTTTAAGGCCAGGCTGAACTACATAGTGAGACCCTGTCTCAACAAAACAAAACAAAACAAAAATTTTCTCTTCAGTGAACTAAAAAACCTCATAGTGTAAATAAAACAAATGAACAGATAAAGGTAAAAGTAATTTAATTATCAGTAGAAATTTTGCTTTACTAAAAAATAGTAATTTCTTATCCTTATATTGTACTTTTAACTTTTCAAAAATTCCTCCTTTTAAAAAAATCTTCCTTTCTAGTTCATAGTCCTAAGTTTCTTAAACTGTTTTTCAGTGAATAGAGCTCAAATTCATGAGTGAGAGAAATTTCACAAAGTGTTAAGCATGGTCCTTTATGTTTCCTAAGAACTCTCTTACCTAAACCCTTCTGTAATCTTTGATTTTGAAAGAGTAGCTAGATACTGGAAGATATACTTCTTTCTGCTTTTCATCACGTAAGTGTGGTCCTTGTGAATTACATTGTGGTGATGTAGTGCTCTAAAGAATATTTGTTCAGTTCTATTATATACGTCTTTACCTCATTCTCTAAACTCTCATAAATTGAAGGATTTCCAAATTAAATGATGAGAGAGTATAGATAGACTGCACAGTGTTATCAAACAATGTCTCCACCCTTCAAATAAGAGTTTGGGGGAAATTTCTGTAATTTGTGAAGGAATCACATTTTTTTTCCTAGAACAGCTGTGAAAACTACCGCAAACTGGCTACATCAGACCCAAGGCCTGTTTTTTTTTTGTGGTCTGAGAGCTAAAACTTGATTTAATATGTGTAAAATGTAAATAAAAATATATGAAAGTGAGTCTGTATGGCTGTCAAAGCCTAAAATATTTACTGTCTGATGTGTCACTGAAAAAGTGTCTGGACCCCCACACTAGATGTGTGTTGGGGGGTGGTGGGGATTAAACCCAAGGCCTTGCCTTGAGTTACATTCCTGGCTTTTTAATGTTGAGTTGGTGTCTTGCTAAATTGCCCAAGCTAATCTCAAACTTATCATTCTTCTGCTTTACCCTCCTGAGTAGATGGAAGTACAAGAATCCACCACCACACTTGGCTTATTTATAAACAGAATTATTGATGTATAATTTGTGTACTTTATAATTCACTCATTTTTGGGGGGCAGTGCTGGGGATTTAACCTGGAATTTCATGCATGCTAGGCAAACACGCTACCACTGAGCTACACCCTTGGCCCGAATTCACCTACTTACATGTACACTGTAATGGTTTTAAAAATATTCAGAAATGTGCAACTAGAATTTAGAACATTTCAATTTTAGAATATTTTTACACATTCTAAACATAACTCTTTACCTATTAGCAGTTACTCTTCATTCCTGCCATCAGCCCTAGGCAGTCATTGATCTACTTTCTGTCTGAATAGTTTTACATGTTCTAGGTATTTTATGTAAATATCATCATGTAGTTTTTAATCTTTTCTAATTGGCTTCTTCTATAAATTCTAAAATAATGCTTTCAAAGTTCTCCATGTTGTAGCATATATCAGTAAGTATTTGGTACCCTTTTATGGCTTAGTAACATTCCACTGCCTGGATATATCACATTTTATTCACCTATTATCCATTCATGTGTACTTCAGTTGTTTCCAGTTTTCAGCTATTTTGAATAGTGTGGTGGTAAACATTCATGTACAAAATTTTCTATGGTATATGTTTTCGTTTAAAATCTATACATAGGAATTGGCTTGGTGTAATGTTCTGTGGATGTCTTTTGGTTCCCTATGGATGTCTATTAGGTCTAGCATGTTTATAGTGTTAAGTATTCTATATCCATGATGATTTTCTGTTTAGTTCTTCTATCCATTACTTACATCAGGGTATCAAAGTCTTCAAATTTTATTGTTCAACTGTCTGTTTCTTCCTTCAATTTTTTCATTTTTACTTTGTGTAATTTGGGCTCCATTGTTAGTTGCATATGTGTTTATAATTCCTAGACCTTCCAGATGGAATAGTCTTTACTATTACAAAATTTCTCTTTACTCTAGTAATATATTTTGTTTTAAACTCTATTTTTGTAGTTGGGTGTGGTGGTACATGCCTATAATCCCATCCTTCAGGAGGCTGAGGCAAAAGGATCATCTCAAGTTCCAGGCCAGCCTGGGTTACATAATAAGTTCAAGGCCAGCTTGAATATATAATAAGACCCTGTCTAAAACAAAAGCAAAAAAAACCCTCTCTATTTTTGTCTTATATTAATAGTGTTATTCCAACATTCTTATAGTTGATGTTTCCACAGCATCTTTTTAAGTTTGTTTTGTTTTGTTGAGACAGGGTCTCACTATATATGTAGTTCAGGTTTATTTTAATTCACTGTGTAGACCAGGCTGGCCTTGAACTCACAGCAATCCTCCTGCTTCAGCCTCTCAAGTGCTGGGATTACAGGCATGTGCCACTGCACCTGGCATCCATAGCACCACTTTTTTCATCTTTTTACATTCAATTTATTATCTTTGGATGTGATACTTATTTCCTGTAGATATAATATAGTTGGTCTATTTTTTACTATACAATGTCACATTCTTTGCTCTTATGTTGTCTAATCCAGTTACATTAAATATTATTTTCATGACCAGATGTAGTTCTGCCATTTTGCTTTCTAGTTTCTGTGTCTCACGTTTTTAAATTTTTATCTTTATTAGTAATGTTTGTAGTACATAATGATCACATTCATTGTGGGGAATTGGTGACATGTATGTAACCCATCTTAATTCTTTTTACACCCCTCCCCCTTCCTCTATCTCTAGATCTCCTTCTCATTTGTAAAATGTCTGCCTCCCATTTTACTATTATCTATCCTTTATTTTGCTCTTAATTTATTTATATTTTGGATTTCTCATATAAGAGAAACCATGCCACATTTAAGCTTGTGTGTCTGATTTGTTTCACTTAACATTATGGTTTCACGGTGCATTCATTTTCCAACAAAGGACTCAAATTTATCCTTTTTTATAGCAAAGCAGTACTCCTTTGTATATAAATACCATATTTTCTTTATCCATTCATCTGTTGATGGACATATAGGCTGTTTCCAAGGTTTTGCTGTTGTTAATTTTACTACTATAAACATGGGTATGATGTTTTCCTCCTTTCTTTTGCATTGAGTGTTTTCTACTGTAAAATTTTAGTGTTTTTTTTTTAAAAACAACTTTTGCACAAACTTTTTTGTAATTTTTTTTTGTGGTACTGGGGATCAAACTTTGGTCCTTGCACTTGTGAGGCAGGCACCGGACCCACTGAGCTAAATCCCCAGCTCCCTGTAATGTTTTCTTAATAGGTGCTATATGGCTTACAATATAGATCTTAATTTATTTGAATTCACATCAGATTAAAAATTCAATTCCAGTGAGATAAAGAAATATTATTCCTATTAGTTCTGATCCCCCATCTTCTTTTTATTCTGGTTTCTTATATATGTCACATCTATATATGTTCTAAATGCAATATGTTTTATAGAATCACAATATAATTTTATGTGATTTAAAGAATCTGAGAGGAGAAAGGAGGGCATATATATTATAGTTTGTTATATTAACCATTTTAGTAAGTTGTTGGTTTTGTCCATGAGCCCGCTCGTGGAACAAGTTTGGGAGCTCAGACTGGGAGGGCAATGCGTGGAATCACAAGGCAGACTCTGGGGAGGTTTCTGGAACACTTCCCCTTTATTCAGGAAATGCACAGGCTTATATAGGGAACCATGGGGGAGGAGCATGGGAGGAACATTTAACATTTGGCGATATTTTATTGGCCAGGCAGGAGTGATTTTTCTTGGACTAGGCAGAGTCACTGACTAGGGGCGAAGGTGTAGCCTGTTGGACCCAGCATCTACGCACTTAGATGAGTTAGCTCAGCCTTAGCAAGGTCTCCAAGTTAGCTCAGGAGACAGGAGTGTGACACACCTGGCCCAGCCAGGCTTGAACTTCCCCCACAGTAAATAGTAAATACTATTTCTGCATCTTTGCATTTCTTCGTATGGAATCAACTTACCATATGGTCACATTTCCTTACTCAAAAATAGCTTTATTCCCACCTGCCTCTTGTGCTGTTATTGCCATATATATTACATTTCTATATATCAGAGGCCCAGTAATATAACAGTATATAAGTACATAGGTGTATATTATACAATTGCTTTTTTTATGCTGGGGATTGAATCCAGGTCCTCGTACAAGCTAAGCACATATTCAAAAAATAAGGTATGCTCCTACCCTCACAACTGATTTTTGAAACAAGAGAATAAAACATTATGCATCTATACTGTCTTTGAGTTTTACACAGTTGCTCTTACTTTTTATTCTTTCTTTTCATCTGAATTAAAGATTATTGTTTGGGGTCACTTGTTTTCAGCCTGAAAGAATTTCTCTTAGCAACAAATTTTCTCAGCTCTTGTTTATCTGAGAATGTCTTTATTTGGGTTTTTCTTTGTTTTAGTTTCTTTTTTTGTTTTTGAAGTATTGGGTCTTGAACCCAGTGCCTTCACACTGAGCTACATCTTCAGTCTGTTTTTTCTTTTTTCTTTTGAGACAGGGTTTTGTTAAGTTGCCCAGGCTGGGTTTAAATTTAGATCCTCCTACCTTTGCCACCCAAAGCAGTTATGAGATTACAGGCTTGCAACATCATAGACTTCAGTTCTGATAATTAGTTTTGATGGATAAACATTATTTATGGACTGTTATTTTTCTTTCACCACTTGGAGGGTTCTTTTTTAGTACTGAAGGTTCATCCTAGGGCCTCCCACATACTAGGCAAGCATTCTACACTGGCCTATATCCCTAGTCTTTATCACATTCAATACATCATTCCACTACCTTCTTATCACCACTATTTTAATGAGAAGTCAGCTGTTAATATTAATTAGGTTCCTTTGTATCTGTTAAGACATTTTCTCTTAATATTTTCTAATTTTTGTCTTTCCTGTACTGTATTGGCTATAATGTATGTTGATTGAATCTCTGTGTTTATTATGTCTAGAGTTTGTTGAGTCTTGTGGAAGTGTAGATGAATACTTTTAATCAAAACTGGGGAGGTTTCCACCAAATAAAAAAATTTCTGCTCTTGCTCTCTTTTATACTTCTGATAATCCATTTTTATATCCCATTTTTGGTGTGCTTCTTGGTGTCCCACATTTTACTGATGTTTTGTTTATTTTTCTTATTCTGTTTTCTATAGTTCAAAAATCTCTATTAATTTTTCTTCATGTTTTCTGGTTGCTTCTGCCAACTCATTCTAATATTGATTCATTCTCATGAAGTTTTACTTTTTATTGTATTTTTTTACTCTAGAACTTCTATTCAATATTTATCACTTCTATCTATTTAAAACACTATATATGATGACCATTGTTATTATATCTTCCTTCTTTTAGAGTTATTTCATTTAGTTATTGGAACATATTTAAAGTAGCTTCTTTTAAAATACGCATGTGCTCACATATGTAAATATCAAATAATTTCCTTGGTGTGAAAAACTATAAATACTATATTGAAGAGTTTATTCACTGTGAACATATTTTGGGCTGCTTCTTGATTTTAATTTAATTCATATGGTTTAAAGGTGATACATTAATGAATACCACAAGTGGTCAATTTGTAAATTGTGCTTCATCCTATTGTGTTGCTGATTGTCTCAATGGGGCCAAAGGATTGTGATTGATTTAATGAGTTGTCTTCTCTGATATTAAGAAAATGAGAATGTCTATGAGTCACTAGAGACTCAAAAGCTAAAGCTCAATTATACCAGGAAGATTTAAGTAATAACCCAGAAATTAAACCAAGGAAAACTCAACAACAAAAATAAAAAGGAGAAAATATTTCAGCAAGACACAAAGACAGACTTCCAGTTCACCAATGGCAAACAGTAGGACAAATGAGGATGAAAAGTCTGATAGTGAACCACCAGGACACCCTGAATTCAAAGCACAGGAAGTAACAAAACAGATCAATCAGGCTCTAGACAAATTCAAAACAGAAATAATTCCCCAGATAACCATAGAGATGGTGAGCAAAATGAAAGTCATGATTCGAGACTCTGCAACAGAAACTGACAAAAACATAGATGAGCTCAGGACCATTATACAAGCCATGAAGGCCCAGCATAAGAAAGAAATAGAAACAATGAATGCCCAACATAGGAAATAAATGGAATCCATAAAACAGATTCAAACAGATATCCAGGAGATTAAAAACTCTACTGAAAGTGTTCATAGCAGAAAAAGCAATGTGAATATAGGATCTTAGATATAGAAGATAGGATTGCAGTCAGTGATGGTGAAAAGAGAGATCTCTTAAAATCTCTAAGGGACCATGAGAAAATGATCCAACAACTCCTAGATGATGCAAAGAAGAATAATGTAAGAATGATAGAATCCATGAAGTAGCAGGAGAAAATACAAATGACTTTAAAAAGCTGTTCACAGAATTAATGACAGAAAACTTCCCAAACAGAAGGGAAGAATTTCACATACAGATAAGTGAGACATATAGAACTCCAACTAGCCATGATAAAAAAACTACACATAGACATATAATAATCAAGATCCCAGAAACCCAACAGGAAAAACAAAATACTACAAGCAGTAAGAGAAAAGAAACAAATCACATGCAAAGGAAAGCCCATCAGAATCACAGCAGACTTTTCAATACAAACCCTCAGGTCAAGGAGAGCCTGGAGTGAGGTATTTCAAGGCCTAAAAGAAAACAACATCCAACCTAGACTGATGTATCCTGCAAAACTCTCTTTCAAAATGGATGGGGAAAAAAGATGCTGCCATGACAAAGAACACCAGAGAAAACTCATGATACCAAACCAGCACTACTAGGAATTCTAAACAATATCCTAGAAAAAGACAATGAAGGTGACAACACCATGAGGTTCAACAAACCAAATCAAATAGGAAAGGCAAGAAACGAAAAGGAGGGGGGGGGAAGTAAAGAGAGTCAACAAAAGAAAAATAACACGACAATAATAAGTCAGTACATATCAGTTATAACTATCAATGTCAATGGCCTCAATTCATCAATCAAGAGAAATAGACTGGCAGAATGGACTAAGAAGCAAAATCCAACAATATGTTGTATACAAGAAACACCTAGAGAACCACGCCTGCTCCGACCCAGCAGCCATCGCTCAAGCACCGGGAAGCCATAGCTCAAGCGCCGGGAAAGTAGGCCGGGCCCCGATCCACCGCGGGAAGGAGAACCACGCCTGATCCCGACAAAGCAGCCATCGCTCAAGCTCCAGGAAGGTAGTCGCGTGGGCGCCCCTGAACCCCCATAAGCCCCCGCCCGCACTCTCAGATCTCCTGCCTGTGCAAGTCTTTGGACCCACTCTGCCAAGACAGAGGTGGTCATCAAGGGTATTTTTCTGAGGACCGAGGTCAGAGCGTCATGGGGTTCAGCAATCAGCTAACTGAGATCAGGGGTCTTGCATCCTCACTCTGTCTGAGCCATTAAATGGTAAATATACTATATTGAAAAGTTTGTTCACTGCAGACATGTTCTGGACTGCTTCTCTATTTCAATTTAATTCAAATGATTTAAGGGTGATAGACTAGTGACTACCACAGGTGGTCAGTTTCCAAGTTGTGCTTGATCTAAATGTGTTGCTGATTGTATCAGTTGGGGTAAAGCATTGCCATTGATTTGATGAGCTGTTTTCTCTGATGTTATGAAGATGAGAATGTCTGTGGGTCATTAGAAACACAGAAGCTAGGGTGCAACTGTATCAGGAAGATTTGGGTGATAATCCAGAGATTAAACCAAGGACAGTCCGACAACAAAAAATGAGAAAACACTTAAGCAAGACAACTGTGGGTCAAGAAACACAGAAGCTAGGGTGCAACTGTATCAGGAAGATTTGGGTGATAATCCAGAGATTAAACCAAGGACAGTCCGACAACAAAAAATGAGAAAACACTTAAGCAAGACACAAGGACAGACTTCCAGTTTTCAAATGGCAAACAGTAGGGCAAATGAGGATGAAAAGGCTGACAGTGAACCACCAGGACACCCTGAACTCAAAGCACAGGAAGTAACAAAACAGATCAATCAGGCTCTAGAAAAATTTAAAACAGAAATAATTTCCCAGATAACCACAGAGATAGTGAGCAAAATGGAAATCGTGATTCAAGACTCTAGAGCAGAAACTGACAAAAAAATAGATGAGCTCAGGACCATGATAGAAGCCATGAAGGCCCAGCATAAGAAAGAAATGGAAAAAATAAATGCCCAACATAGGAAAGAAATGGAATCCAT
>NW_022900951.1:55288590-55293284 GCF_012274545.1 Fukomys damarensis | reverse complement strand
GAGAAGCAATTTAAATATGTTCAGGGACCATTTTCATCTCCAGAATTAAGGATTATTTTGATGTTACATCATTGCCTTTTCTCTTTTACTTTCCTTTTTAGTTTTATTTTAGGATTCCCTATTTTTAATGTTCATACAGAGATTTCTTTAACTGAAATACCGAATAGTTTCTTTGGTGTGAAAAACTATAATAGTACTCAGGATCCTAATGATATAATTAATAATGTGAAATAGGAAGTAAAGAGCTAAAGGTGTAGGGAAAGTGGGAAGGGTGGGGAAAAGGTAATAAGAGAGAGGAAAAAAATATGAGAAACTGAAAAAATGGAAATAAAGTGTTTGTAAATGGGGAGGGGAGGAGGGGGTAAAGGCAGGGCAGGGACAAGGGGGAAAAATGAGAATCAAGACCTATTATGTAAAGGTACAGAATCCCAATGATGAATGTAATTGTATTGTATACCTAGATTGTACCAATAACCTCAATAAAAAGAAAAAAATTAAAAAAAAAAAAAGAAACACCTAGACCAAAAAGAATCCCATAGACTGAAAGTGAAAGGATGGAAATCAATTCTCCATGCAACAGGATCCCAGAAAAAAGCAGGGGTAGCAATCTCATTCACAGGCAAAGTAAATTTCAAACCAAAACTGATTAAGAGAGACAAAGAAGGCTACTACATCCTTGTCAAGGGAACAATTCAAGAGGAAGAGAAGACAATCATGAACATATATGCACCAAATATTAATACCCCCAACTATATAAAACAAATATGAAGTAACATGAAAAACCAAATAAGCACTAATACAATTGAAGCAGGGGATCTAAATAGCCCATTATCATAAATAGATCATCTAGGCAAAAAATCCACAACGAAATACTAGAACTGAACCAAGCTTTTGAACATATGGACTTAATAGAAGTCTATAGGGTGTTCCGCCCCACAAAATCAGAATATACATTCTTTTTGGCAGCAAATGGGTCATTCTCCAAGATAGACCACATACTAGCTCACAGAACAGGTTTGAATGAATGCAAAGGAATAGAAGTTATCCCCTGTATATTATCAGATGATAGTGCAATCAAGCTGGAGATCAATAGCATAAGAAAATGTAAGAACTTCACAAACACATGGAAATTGAACAACACTCTCCTGAACAATCAATGGGTCACTGAGGAAATTAAAGAAGAAATTAGTTTTTACACATAAATGATAATGCCAAAACAACATACAAGAATCTGTGGGACACAATGCAAGCATTTCTACATGGAACTGCATAGCATTGATTGCCCACAGTAAGAAAACAGAGTGAGCTCAAATAGCCTAATGATGAGTCTTAGACTCCTAGAAAAGCAAGAGCAAGGAAAACCCCAAGCTCAAACAAGAGAGGAAATTATAAAGATTAGAGCAGAAAACACTGCAATGGAAACTAAGATAACAATACAAAAAATAAATGAATTGCAGAGTTGGTTTTTTGAAAGAATAAATAAAATTGATAAGCTGTTAGCTAACCTTATCAAAAAAAGGAAAGAAAAGGCTCAGATCCATGCAATTAGCAATGAAAAAGATGAAGTCACAACAGATCCAACAGAAATCCAGAGGATAGTCAATACCCACTTTTAGAACCTGTACCCTAATAAAATGGAAAACACAGAAAAAATGGAAAGATTTGTAGATACTTATGAATTACCAATATTGAACAAAGAAGATTAAAAACATTTTTTTAAAAAACCCAATTACAATCAGTGAAATTGAAAATGTAATTAAAAGTTTACTAACAAAGAAAAGCCCAGGCCCTGATGGATTCATTGCTGAATTCCATAAGACATTTAAAGAAGGACTATCGCCTCTACTCTTTAAATTCTTCAGTGAAAATGAAAGGGAAGCAATACTTCCAAATTAATTCCTGGAAGCAAGTATCACTTTGATTCCCAAACCAGGGAAAGATGCAACTAAGAAAGAGAACTACAGGCCAATCTCCTTAATGAACATACATGCAAAAATCCTTAATAAGATACTAGCAAACAGAATACAGAGGATCATCAAGAAGATCATACATCCTGACCAAGTCGGATTTATTCCAGGGATGCAAGGATGGTTCAGCATACATAAGTCAATAAATGTAATACACTATGTTAACAGAGTCAAGGACAAAAACCATATGATCATCTCAAAAGATGAAGAAAAAGCATTTGATAAAATTCAACACCCATTCATGATAAAAAAAAACCTGCAAAAACTGGAATAGATGGTCTATATCTCAACTTAATAAAGGCTATCTATGAAAAACCAACAGCCAACATCATATTAAATGGCCAAAAACTGGAAACCTTCACGTTAGAATCAGGAAAAAGACAAGGATGCCCACTATCACCACTCCTCTTCGATATAGTTCTGGAAACATTAGCCACAGCAATTAGACAAGAGAAAGAAATTAAAGCAATAAGGATAGGAAATGAAGAAGTTAAACTGTCATTATTTGCTGATGATATGATACTCTACATTGAAGACCCAAAAAACTCCACGAAAAGACTTCTAGACTTAATTGACACTTTTAGCAGAGTGGCTGGATACAAGGTCAACACTCAAAAATCAATAGCCCTCTTGTACACAAACACCAGACTCACTGAGAGAGAATTTAGGGAAAGAATTCCTTTCACAGTAGCATCCAAAAAAATGAAGTTTCTAGGAATCAATCTAAGTAAAGCAGCAAAAGACCTCTAAACTGAAAACTACATCATTCTGAAAAAAGAGATCGAAGAGGATATAAGAAAATGGAAAGATATCCCCTGCTACTGTGTAGGAAGAATCAACATAGTGAAAATGGCCATAGTACCAAAACTGCTATACAGATTCAATGCAATGCCAATTGAAATTCCAACACTATATTTCACAGAACTAGAAAAAAGAATCCAAAAATTCATTTGAAACCAGAAGAGAATAGCAAAGCCATCCTAAGCAAAAGAGACAAGGCAGCAGGTATAACAATTCCCAATTTGAAACTGTACTACAAAACCACTGTGATAAAAACAGCGTGGTATTGGCAAACAGACAGATCTGAGGATCAATGGAACAGACTGGAAGATACAAAAACAACTCCAGATGTACTTAGCTACCTCATCTTTGACAAAGGAGCTGACCATCCTCACTGGAGGCAAGATAGTCTCTTTAATAAATGGTGTTGGAAAAACTGGATTTCAACCTGCTAAAGATTAAAACTAGACCCTTATCTTTCACCATGCACTAAACTAAAAATCCAAGTGGATTAAAGATCTAAATATTAAAAAATAAACACTTAACTTGCTGGAAGATAAGTTAGGCAGAACTCTGGAAGACACTGGCATAGAAAAGACTTTATGAACAAATCCTCAGTAGCATGGGAACTAGCAGAATTCATCAAGAACTGGGATCTCATCTTATTAAAAAGCTTCTGTACTGCAAAAGAAACCATCAACAGAACTAAGAGACAACCTACAATGTGGGAAAAAAAATTTTACCAGCTGCTCCTCAGACAAAGGACTATTATCTAGAATATATAAAGAACACAAAACAATCAGCCCCCCCAAGTATAAAGACCCGATTCAAAAATGGGCATCTGAAATGAACAGACATTTCTCAGACAAAGAAGTAAAAGCAGCAAGTATATGAAAAAAATGTTCCACATCATTGGTCATTCGAGAGCTGCAGATGAAAACAATGAAATTACACCTCATCCCACAAAGAATGGCTGCTATCAAGAAATCAACCAATAACAAATGTTGGCACAGTTGTGGGAGTGCACATATGGAGATACCTCAAAGAACTAGGATTAGAGGTTCCATTTGACCCAGCCATCCCTCTACTTGGTATCTTTCCAAAAGAATTTAAAAAATCATATCACAATGATATATGTGCACCCAAGTTTATAGGAGCACAGCTTGTAATAGCTAAAACTTGGAAACAGCCCATTTGCCCATTACTTGGAAACTGGATAAAGAAGATGTGGTTTTTCTATAATATGGAATACTACACAGGCATAAAGAATGAGAAATTAGATTCATTCATAGGAAAATGGATACATATTGAGGATATACTCCTAAGTGAAATAAGTAAGTCACCCATGTGTAAATACCAAATAGTTTCTCTGGTGTCAAAAACTGTAATAGTACATAGGATCTTAATGAGATAATTGACAATGTGATGTAGGAAGAAAAGGGTTAAAGTTGTAGGGAAAGTGAGAAGGGTAGGGGAAAGGTAAGAAGAGAAAAGAAAGAAATATGAGAAAATGGAAAAATGGAAATAAAATATTTTTCAATGAGGAGGGGAGGATTGGGTGAAGGGAGGGCAGGGACAAGGGGGAAAAATGAGAACCAAGACCTGTCATGTAAAGGTACAAGATCCCAGTAATGAATGTAACTGTACTGTATATCTAAAATGTACCAATAAACTCAATGAAGCAAATTTTAAAAACCCAAAATATAAATAAGGTTCAAAATTTATAATAATGTGAAATAGGAAGAAAAGGTCTAAAGGAATAGGGCAAGTGAGAGGGGTACAGGAAGGGAAAGAAGGGTAAAGAAAAATGTGAGAAAAGAAAAAAATGGAAACAAAGTCTTTCTAAATAGGGAAGGGTAGAGGGGCTGAAGGGAGGGAAGTGGGATGGGGCAAAATAAGAATCAAGATCTGTAATGTAAAGGTACAAGATCCCAATGATTTTTTTTT
>NW_022900951.1:55253492-55288505 GCF_012274545.1 Fukomys damarensis | reverse complement strand
TTTCTTTTTTTTTTTTTTCAAAATCCCAATGATTAATTTTACTGTATTGTATACCTACAATATACCAATAAACTGAATGGAAAAAAAAAGCAATATGTGTGCTAAGTGTAACATCTGGACCTTTTCAAAGTCATTTCCTGTTACCAGATCTTTTCCTGTGTATAAGTTGATTTTTTTGTTTCTTTACATATCTTGTAAGATTTTTCTGAATATTTGACATGTAGATAATAGTATTGTAGCATCTTTGGATACTGACCTCCTGTGAGGGTTGATTTTGTTAATGTTTGGTTCTTTGTTTAGTGAATTTATTGGGCTCGTTCAGTGAGGTCTATTTCCGCTATATTATAGTATGCACAGTTTTGACTTTGCAATAACTCTGAACCATCATCCTTGAAGAGATTACAGGGTTTTAGAAGAGTTCGTCTTTACTGTCTCTTTTCCTGATCTCCCTTTTAAGCTTTTGGGTGATCATCCAGCTGTTAGTTTAGTCTTGACTAATTGCTAGATGATTCATATCCCCCTTTCTCCTTCCCTTGTTTTCTCACATACTTTTGGGAACAAATTGTTCCACATTATACTCCAACTAAAATAAGGCCCCCTTGAAAGGATAGGAATATTTCTAGTTTTCTCTTTGCTTGATTCTCTCTGTAAACTTCAAGTAGCTCTCTGTGTTAATATCATTGATCTATCAGCCTCCTCTTAAATACTCATTTCCAAAAATCTTCATGATTTTTTATAGTGCCCTTAGACCTGGACTTTCTAAAGCTTTTTCCAGTTAAAGTCATTCCTCTTATGGAGAACTATAGAGACAATTCTTATGACCTGCTTCTTTTACTGTTTTACTAGTTCTATGAATGGGGGAATGAGCAAGAGTTGTAGTCCCTGATATTTTTGCCTTACATTTCCCAGTGTGGAAATTCTATCCTATAAGCAAAATGATATGAAAATAATTGAGGCCAAGTATTATGAATTTTCTGTGCATAAGGTAGAGATTTTGCCCCACAAGTGGGAGCAGAGAACAAAACCCCAGGCATCTCAGCTCTGCTTGTTTATAGTAGAGTTTATATAACACAGACCGGGAGGTTGTATAATGTCAGTTTTCTGGCACTTCAATGAATTCCTACCCTGGAAACTTGGCCACACTTGCCTAAAAGAGCATTTATATCACACTGAGCTATGGGGAGGAGAGTAAAGATGTAGTGGTTCAAATATCATAGGTTCTCACTATTCTTAGTGAAAATAAGTACATCTTCTGAAGTAAATACTCATTTTCTATGCCCTCAGGGAAGTTTACTCAGACTTTTCATGTGTTTTATTTGTTTTATTTTTGAGAATAGAACCTAACCAAGCAAGCACTCTAACACTGAGCTATACCCCCAGCCCTACTGTCTTACTTTTCTCTTATTGCTGAGATGAAATATCCAACACCCAAATTTAAAGGGGGAAAAGTTTATTAGCTCACAGTCTGTAGAGGTTTCAGTCTATAATTGGCTGGAGAAACAATTCAGGGAAGGCAGAAGGTAGCAAAGCAAGCAAGGGACCTTAGCAGCTTTTTTCTGCCTCTATTATGCTCTACTAGAATACTGGGATTACAGTGGTACCAAACCAATCAGTGGATTGATTTAGCAGTCACACACCCTTAATCCCAGCATCACACACTGTAGATCCAGTCACCTCTGGAAAAGCCCCACCTATGACTGCATGAAGCTTTGGGGAAACATCTAGACACAAACTATGACACCTACATAATTGTATTTTATAAATTTCATCAGTTATTTTTGTTTTGCTTGGAAGAGAGTCTATTAAGTTCCTCAAACTACCATTCTGGAAATGTTTCTCTTCTATTCTCAATTATTAAAGAAGTTATAATGCTGAAGGTTCTGTTTAAATCACACTTTCTTGAGACAAAAAGAAAAAGTTTATTAGAATTAATATATCTATCACAATTCAAAAATGTTCAGTTCCAGCTATCATTTTTCAATCATTTTGTCTTTAGCTGTTTTTAATGAAATTTATATGAGATATATCAATTTTAAAGTTCTTTTTTGAGACTAATTGCTTTGTTGCATTATTCCCAAATATGCCAAGTTACTGAATCGTGCACTTAAGCAGACTCAGGAATGCAAAGGCATCTGGAATCTCCTGAAACAAACAGGTAACCTGGGAACTGGGAGTTTTGTAACAGTTATGAAGAGATTAGAATCTGAATTTAACCTTTATCACCAAAAATTTGTTCAATACTTGTTAAACAAATGATTCTTTAAGAACTAATTTTTTCCATTCTATATGCTAGTGTTTTCACTCCATTATGTACTGCTTGGGCTAAGAGTATTTTTTACTTTGCTTTTCATGAAACCATGTTTATTATACAATGTGATACAATTGTTCTCAGGTTAGTCTAGTCGAAGATCTAGTCAAAGTTTACTGCTGACTAAATGTAGGCTACAGAGTCTTCCCAACCACAATCAAAATATCAGATCTGGATATGCAGCATTTTGGTAGAGTGCTGTCCTAGCATGTGTGAGTCCCTGGGTTCAATCCCTGGTACTGAAAAGAAAAAGAAAAAGTGAGATGCTGCTAATATTTTCTTATGAAATTATCAAAACTGTAGTAACCTTTGGCAGTTATGTAGTAGCTTGCCACTGTTTCATCGTTAAAGATGGCATTGGCTTATATGTTTAGATATACATTTTATGGTGTGCTTATTTGTTGTTTTAGAATTCTTTTAAATCAATGGATACTGAATTGAATTACATGTCTTTTCAGACTTTAAGGAGATCATCATGATTTTTCTCTTTTAAAGTATGAAAATACTAAGTTGTAATAATAGATTTCCTTAGATTAAATCATCATTGCATTCCCAGAATAAATTGTATTTGGTCATGATGTGTTGTTGTTTTAATATATTAATGAATTGTATTGTTATGATTTCAATATTATATTTTAGTATTTAGAAATTATTGGTTAGTTTTTTTCTTCTTGTGTTTATGTAATGACATTGACAGATTTTCATATCAAAGTATAGGAGGTACATGGAAAACATAAACATATAAGATTTACTTTGCTCCTCCCAATCTATGACAGCCATTTCAATGAATAAAAACAACAAAAAAATAAAGATCCAAAAGCCCTAAAAATATATTTATTATATTTCATGGAAATATGGCCTGAAAATATACTTTGTATCCTGAGAACAGAAAACACCTTTTTTGTGCCCCTTGAACATTTACAGAATTGATGAAAAGGAAAATTTGAATAAAATCCAAAACACATAAATTAAAGACAATATTATCTGATCCTAATGCAAAAATTAGAAATTAATAATGGAATTAGAAACAACCCCTATTGGCTGGACATTTTTAAAAACCTAAACTAGAGAATATTAAAAAAAATAATAAACACACCTCATAAACTTGTGGTTTCTGTGGTATTTTCTATATATAGGGTCATGTCATCTGTGGACAGTGATAGCTCCACTTCTTCCTTTCTAAATTAGATGACTTTTATTTCTATTTCTTGCCCAATTTCTCTGGTTAGAATTTCCAGCAAATTATTGACTAGTGATGGTGGATGGGGATATGCTTGTCTTATTCCTGATCTTAGAGGGAAAGCTTTCACTATTTCACCATTGAGTAAAATGTTAATTATTTTTTAATTTTCAAATATCAGGTTGAGGGTATTCCCATTTATTTCTAATTTCCTGGATGTTTTTATCATAAAAAATGTCTTGGATTGTATCAAAAGATTTTTCTGTATCAATGGAGGATCATGATTTTTCTTCATCCTATTAGTATGGTATGTTGTATTTATTTATTTGTTCATGTTGAACTATCCTTGCATTCATAGGGTAAATCACAATTTATCAGTATATAGTTGTTTCATATGCTATAGGATTCAGTTTGGTAAAATTTGTTGTGGACTTTTAAAACAAATGTTCATAAAATATATTGGGTTGTGATTCCTTTTATTGTCATAGCTTCATCTTTCCTTGATACCAGGGTAATGCAGGCTTCATATAATAAATTAGGACATGTTCTCTCCTCTTCAGTTTTTTCCAATAGTTTGTGGATTCATGTTTATTCTTCTTTGTTTAGTAGAATTGACTAGTGAAATCATCTGGTCCTAGAATTTGTTTGTGAGATGTTTTGGATTACTGATTCAATCTCTTTACTTGTACATATAGTTTTATTGAGATTTTCTATTTATTCTTTAGTTAATTTAACATTTTTTTGTTTCAAAGAATATGTCATTTCATTTGGATTATCTAATGTTAGCATAATCTCATATCCTTATTTATGTAAATACTACATGAGTCATGAATCTTTTCTTTTTTGGTGATTTTTTGGTCTGTTTTCTGTTTTGTTTTTAATCATTTTTCTTTTTATTGGTAAACTTAGATTTACATAATGATTGCTTTCTTCATAGGTAATTTGTACCTTTACATGATGAATCTTTTTTTTTTTTTGTACCAGGGATCGAATTCAGGATCTTGCACTTGCAAGGCAGTAATGGTGCCACTGAGCTAAATCCCCACCCCTTATCTTGATTCCTTTTTCCCCCATTCTCCTGCCCTCCCTTCAACTCTACTTCCCCTTCCTTATTTACAAAAGACCTACTTCCATTTTTTCCTTTATTCTCATTTTTTCTTTTTCTTTCCCCTCCCTTCCTTTGGTTATCCCTTCCTATTAAATGATTTTTTATTTCACATTGTCTGTTTTACATTTTGGTGCTTATTTACATTTTCAGTTTCTTATACCTGAGAGACAATATAATATTTACACATGAGTGTCCAGTTTATTTCACTTAAGTGTATAGCTTCAAGGAGCATCCATTTAGTTATGAATGTTTTAAATTTATCCTTATGGCTGAGTTGAACTCTACTGAATAGAAAAACCACATCCTCTTTATCCATTCATTGGTTGGTGGGCATTTGGGTTATTTGCAAGATTTAGCTATCATAAACTATGGTGCTATACACACAAGTGCACATATATCACTCTGGTATGATGCTTTTAATTCCTTTGGGTAGATACCCAGAAGAGGAGTACCACGGTCAAATGAGACCTCTAATTCTAGGTTGTTGAGGAAACTCCACATCGATTTCCACACTGGTTGCACTAGTATGTACTCTCACCAACAGTCAAGAAGGGTTCTTTTTTCTCCACATCCCCATTAGCATTTGTTGTTGGTTGAATTATTGATATTCGCCATTCTTTCTGGAATGAGATGGGTATGTCAGTATTGTTTTAATTTGCATCACACTGGTGGTCAGTGTAATGTTAAACATTTTTTCACATATTTATTTGCCATTTCTACTTCTTCATCTGAGAAGTGTCTATGCATTTCAGATGCCCACTTTTGGATTGGGTCTTTACATTTGGGAGGTCTCATTTTTTTCAATTCTTTGATGTTCTAGATATTAATCCTTTGTCTGAGGAACTACTACTAGTTAAAATTTTCCCCCACTTTAAGGGTTGTCTCTCCACTGTGTTGATTTATTTTGCAGTGCAAACTTTTTTTTTAAATTTTATTGAGTTTATTGGTACATTTTAGGGATACAGTACAGTTACATTCATTGTTGGGATCATGTACCTCTACATGGCAAGTCTTGATTCTCATTTTTTCCCCTTACCTCTGCCCTCCCTTCACCCCCTCAAACTTTTTTTATACCAGGGATGGAACTCAGGACCTTGAGCTTGCCAGGCAGGTGCTGTGCTGCCAAGCTAAATCCTCAGCCAAAAATGTTTTAATAGGATAAGATCACAGTTGTTGATTCTTTGTATTATTTCCTGTGAAGTCTGGGTTTTGTTCATGAAGTCTTTGCCTACCCTTATGTCCTAAAGAGTTCTCCCTATTCTCCCTTCCAGCAGATTTAGTGTTTCTCTTTTAATATTTAGATCTTTGATCCATTTCTATTTTAGTCTAGTGCATGGTGAGAGACATGGGTCTGGTTTTAGTCTTCGCCATATAGAAAGCCAGTTTTTCAAGCACCACTTATCGAAGAGGCTATCCTTCTTCCAGTAAACATGCCCCTTTGTCAAAGGTAAGGTGACTGAGTGTGCTTGGAGTTCTTTCTGTGTCCTCTAGTCTGTTCCATTTGTCTTTAGGTCTGTTTTGTTGTTGTTATTGTTGTCTTTTGGTGTTTTTTTCCAGTACCATACTGTGTTTATAATGGAAACTTTGTAGTATAATTACTAAGGGGAACTCATTGCCTATAAGTACCTGGTTAATGTTGGATTTTGGTATAGAAAGGTAGAGTTTGGTTGTATGATTAAAGGTACCAAACTAACAGATACCACAGTTTATCAGTCGGTGGGCTTTGTTGCATGGTATTTTTAATGCTAACTATATTACTTTAGCCAGGATATCATACATGTTGTAACCAGTAGTTCTCTCTTATATGATAACACTGTGATTATCTGGGGTTACAACCATCACCATAGTTCTGTACCAAAGGACAGGGTGCTGAGCTAAATTGATACAATCTCATACCTATAACAATTTGGGAAGGTAGAATCTTGGAATAGAAACAAAAATAAAAAAAATCTATCCCAAGAAGTCATCTGGATTTAAATGATGAAGCTATATACCATAAGAAACCAGCAAGAAACTACTTAGAAAACAAAAATTTAAAAACTGGAAAATGACAAGACACAGAAGTAAAATTCAGCCTCAGATAGTCAGCCCACCAAGATAGGTCCAGGGGACAATGAGATAGAGGAAAATAGAAGTCACTCAGTGGATCTTTCTGAATTGATAACTGCAGAGGTGAAACAACACATAGATGAAGCTATATAGAAAATAATTTTCCAGGTTAAAAAAGGCAATTAAAATGAAGGACATATTCAATGAAGCCAAAGTAGGCATAGATAAAAAAATAGATGAGGGAGTACAGCTGTGGGCATGCAGGCTGAGATGCTGTGGAACCGTGATGTGAGCATCCCCAGTGGTGAATGATAGCTCTTCAAGTCTGCAATAAAAAATGGCCTCCAATAAAACTACATTGCAAAAGTGCGAAGAAACAAAATGGAAAAAGTAAAAAAATTTGAGGAAGAAGAGCCTGAAGAATTTGTGGTAGAAAAAGTACTGGATCCTCATGTAGTGAATGGGAAGGTGGAGTATTTTCTGAAGTGGAACAGATTTACAGATGCTGACAATACCTGGGAACCTGAAGAAAACTTAGATTGTCCAGAATTAATTGAAGCATTTCTTATTTCTCAAAAAGCTGGTAAAGAAAAAGATGGTACAAAAAGAAAATCTTTATCTGACAGTGAATCTGCTGATAGCAAATCAAAGAAGAAAAGAGTTGCTGCTGACAAACCTAGAGGGTTTGCTAGAGGTCTTGATCCTGAATGAATAATTGGTGCCACAGACAGTAGTGGAAAAATTATGTTTCTCATGCAATGGAAAGATTCAGAGAAGGCTGATTTGGTGCTGGCAAAAGAGGCAAATATGAAATGTCCTCAAATTGTAATTGCTTTTTATGAAGAGAGACTAACTTGGCACTCTTGTCCAGAAGATGAAGCTCAATAACTTACATCATATGGGTCTTTTTTTTAATTTAATAACGTGAAAAAAACCTGCATTCTAATGAAAATCAAGTTTAGTGTGTTGATTTTCAAAGTAGTATTTGGGGAAGTTGTTGGGCTTTATTTTTTTGTTTTGTTTTGTTTTTTGTACCGGGAATTGAACTTGGGTCCTTGCACTTGCAAGGCAGGCCACCGAACCGCTGAGCTAAATCGCCAGCAGTTGTTGGGCTTTATTTGATTTGCATCAATAGCAATAGTTATTTTGAACAAATAAAAGATTTTCTGTAGTTGCTTCCTTCATCACAAAACAGCGCTGATAGCCCGATATAATTCCTCTACTTTTCTAAATATTGGGGAAATTAGTCAAACTCAAATAGAACTCATTTTTAGCTCACATACTTAAGGACCATTCTGAGTTTTTTGTTTGTGTGCATATAAATAAAATACTTATATAAATGGTTTTTCTTTTGTTTTTAAATATTCACCAAAACAAAAACTATGGGTGATAAGCCCATGTTTGAGAAGCCATCATTCTGAGCAATCTAAGAAATAAATCACTTATAGTTAAATGGAAAGTTTTCCTGAAGCCATAACCTTACAAGTTAAATAGATGATTCTGTGGTTAATTGGACAAAGAGGGTATTTTCAAAGTACCCATGCTAGAATCCATATCTGTGTCTTTAGTCACAAAAATACTGCAGTTTGCTTGCAAAATTCCTGAAAAGAAAAAAATGTATCACTACCAACAACTTCCCCACCTAAGTAAGGTAACTTGTCAAAACCTGATTTGTTTTATTTAGCTAAGGAAAACTTGTTAAGGGAACATTAAAGATTCTTCATGACCTATTCCCTTACAAGTTGAAATCTGTTCTCAAAGTCAGGATTTATGGATGTCTAAGACTTGGCTCATGGAAACCTATTGAGTGGCTAGAGGTGGTCACAATTTTAACCCTGCTAGGATTAATGAGTGAACAAACGTATAATCAAAACTATTGGCCTGCATGTTTTTCTTGACCCCAACTTATTCCTTACATGTAGGCTCAAGCTTTTCAGTATTTGGGTCACTGTTTCAACAGAAGCCAGAAAAATAACTTTGTAGTAGTCAGAATGTTTTCCTACTGTATATTGTTTACTTTATTGTAAATAATGGTGAGCAGTGGTCAATAAATAGTTTTATATTCCTTTAAAAAATAGATGTTTACAAAAATGATGGAAACTATTAATGCCCAACATAGGAAAGAAATAGAATCCATGAAACAAATTTAAACAAATATACAAGAGATTCAAGTATTTGTAGTCATTTCAACCAAAATTATGATAGAATTTCAGATCTAGAAGACAGGACTGCAGTTACTAACCATGAAAATAAAGGTTTCTTTAAAATAGCAAGAGATTGGGTCAGGGATTTAGCTCAGTAGTGTTGCATTTGCCTTGCAAGTGCAAGGTCCTGAGTTTGATCCCCAATACTGAAAAAAAATAGCAAAAGATCATGAAAAATCAATTCAACAATTGCAAAATGATGTAAAGAGAAATAATATATGATTGATTGGAGTCATTGAGAATGCCAGTAATAGCGCAAATGCTATGCAAAAGCTATCCCAAGAAGTAGTGGCAGAAAACTTACCAAACTTGAAAAAAGAATTTGACAAAAATAAGTGAGGCATATAGAACTCCAAATAGCCATGACCAAAATAAATCCACCCAAAGGCATATAAATTAATGACATGGAAAATAATATGACAAGGATAGTCCAATACATATCGACTATAACCATCAATGTAAATGGTTTCAACTCAACAATCAAAAGAAACAGACTGGTAGACAAGATCCAACGTTATGCTGATTTCCAGAAACACACTTAGCTCCAAATGAAATTCATAGATTGAAAGTCAAAGGATGGAAAACAATGTTCCATGGGACAGGAACCCAGAAAAAAGCGGGGAAAGCTATTTTTATTTGCAAACAGTGTGAACTTCAAACCAAGACTGACCAAAAGAGACAAAGAAGGTCACTACATACTTGATAAAAGAATACTTCAAGAGAAGGAGATAACAATTATAAATATATATGCTCCAAATATGGGTGCAGCCAGCTACATAAAATATATCTCTCTATATTTTTTCATTCATTAATTTTATTGGTACATTTTAGGTACCCAGTGTGCTGACATTCATTATTGGGAATTTTTGCCTTTACATAATTTATCTTGGTTCTTATTTTTCCCCATTCCACTGCTCCCACCTTCAATCCCTCCAGCCCTCCCTATTTACAAAGAGTTTGTTTCCATTTTTTCCTTTTCTCATATTTATAACTTTGCCTTCTTTTTTACCCCCTATGCCTCCCACTTCCCCTTCCCCTTTGGACCTTTTCTTCCAACTCCTATTTCACATTATTGATACATTTTGATCCTTATTTACACTTTCACTTTCTCACACCAGAGAAATTATTTGGTGTTTTCACATGTGTATCTTCTTTATGTCACTTCAGAGTATCACCTCAATGTGCATACATGTAGCTTTTATATGTCTCTAGTTTCTCATTCTTTGTGGCTGAACAGTACTCCATTTTATATAAAAAACACATTTTCTTTATCCAGTCTCCAGCTGATGGGCAGTTGGGCTGTTTCCAAGTTTTAGCTATTGCAAACTGTGCCGCTATGAACATGGGTATGCATATATCCCTGTGGTGTGATTCTTTTAATTCTTTTGGGAAGATACCCAGCAAGGGAAACATGGGTCAAATGGGACCTCTAATCCTAGTTTTTTTAGGTATCTCCATACTGATTTCCACAGTGGCTGCACCAGTCTACACTCCCAGCAACAATGAAGAAGGGTTCCTTTCTCCCCACAATCCTGCCAGCATTTGTTATTGATTGAATTCTTTTTTTTTAGCATGAACCCATAGTTTATTATTTTCCACAGTTACAAAATACTCATACATATAGCCAGATTTTCCATATATACAGACATCATATCTATATCATTATCTGCATATCTCAGTTTATCTATTCATCAGTTGGTGGACATTAAGTTGTTTCTACTTTTTGACTTTATGGAGAAAGTTGCTATGAGCATTCATTTACAGATATTTGTGTCTTTATTTTATTTTTTCTCATTGAATTTATTGGTACATCTTAGGTATACAGTATAGTTACATTCATCATTGGGATCCTGTACCTGGTTGAATTCGTGATAGCAGCCATTCTTTCTGGGGTGTTCATTTGCATCTCTCAAATGACCAGTGATGTTGAACATTTTTTCATGTGTTTATTTCCTGTTTCTACTTCTTTGTCTGAGAAATGTCTGTTCATTTCAAATGCCCATTTTTGGATTGGGTCTTTAAATTTAGGAGGTCTGATTTTTTAAAGTTCTTTATATATTCTAGATAGTAGACCTTTGTCTGAGGAACAGCTGGTAAAATTTTTTCCCCCATTGTGGATTGTCTCTTCATGCTGTTGATTGTTTCTCTTGCTGTGCAGAAGCTTTATAAAACACATATTAATGAATATGAAAAATCTAATAAGCACTTACACAATCGTGATGAGTGAACTTCATATCCCACTGTCACAAATAGACAGATGAGCTAAAAAAAGTCAACAAAGAAATATCAGAACTGAACCAAACCTGTGAACAAATGGACTTGTAGGTGTCTACAAAGTTCCACCTCAAAACATCAAAGTACACATTATTCTCAGCTGTATATGGGATATTCTCCAAAACAGAGCACATACTACTCCATAGAACATGCTTAGGTAAATTAAAAGGAATTGAAATCGTCCCATGCATACTATCTGACCACAGTGCAATGAAATTGGAAATCAATGGCAAAACAAACCACAAATACTCAATAAACACATGGAAATTAAATAACACCCTCCTTAATAATCAATGGGTCACAGATGGAATTAAAGGATAAATTAAACAGTATCTACAATTAAATTATAATACCTACATGAAATACTGCAATTTATGGGACGCAATGAAAGAAGTCCTAATAGGGAAATTTATAGCACTGAATTCTCACATCAGGAAAACAGAAGTTCAAATAAATAACCTAATGATGATCCTAAAGCTTCTAAAATAAGAAGTCAAGCCTAAAGCTTGTTTTGTTTTGTTTTTTTAAGAAAAGGTCTCACTATGTAATTCAGGCTGGCCTTGCACTTACTGTATGGCCCAAGCTAGTTTTGAACTCATGGTGATCCTCCTGCCTCATCTTCTGAGTTCTGGGCTTACAGGCATGTGCCACATCTGACTATAAATCTAATAGTTTTCTCTCTTTTATTCTTTTTTAAAGGAGACAAAAACCAAAAGCCACATACTTGAATTATTTGAAGTGATATCGGGGAGAATACAAAACAGATCAATAAGGAATTTGGCTAGCACATAGAAAATATGAGCAAATATATATTGAGCCAAATAAGCAAAACAAGAATGAGTCAACAGAAGACACTAATAAAGAGATAGCAGAGATAAATGAAACAATGCAAAATGTGTGACTAGCATAGAAAAGAATTAGAGTCCATAAAAAGGTTCCTGTCACATGGAGAACTGTTTTCCATCCTTTGTCATGGAAGTATCTTATTTCCCCATCTATTTTGAAAGAGTTTTGCAGGATACATCAGTCTATGTTGGAGGTTGTTTTCTTTTAGGGCTTGAAATACCTCACTCCTGACTCTCCTTGACTTGAGGGCTTGTGTTGAAAAGTCTGCTGTGATTCTGATGAGCTTTCCTTTGCATGTGATGTGTTTCTTTTTCTCTCACTGCTTGTAGTATTTTGTTCTTCTTTTGTGTTTCTCGGATCTTGATTATTACAAGGACATAAATATTCTTAACAGTGTAATAACAAGCAATGAAATTGAGTCAATAATAAAGAATTTACAAACTAAAAAAGCCCAGGACCCAATGGACTCACTGCTGAATTCTACAAAACCTTTATGAATGTTATTTCACCAATACTCCTCAAGCTCTTCAAAAAAATGAAAAGGATGATGTGACCCCAAACTAATACATGGAATCCAGTATCACCCTGATCCTAAAACCATATAAGATACAACTAAAATAGAATCTATAGGCCAGTCTTCTTACTGAACATAGTTGCAAAAATCCTCAACAAGATATTAGTAAATAGAATGCAGTGCATTCTCAAAAAGAGCATACATTGTGATCGGGTAACTTTCATCCCAGAGATGCAAGGATAATTCAACATCCATAAGTTAATAAATGTAATACATCACACGAACAAAATCAAGTTAAAAAATCATATCAATAGATGCAGAAATGACTTTTGACAAAATCCAACACCCTTCATGATAAAAATCCTGGTGAAAATAGGTATAGAAGGACCATACCTGAATATGATATAGGCTATTTGTGACAAATGATTATTCAGTGTCATCCTAAATGGGGGAAAGCTATAAGCACTCACCCTAAAATCCGGAACAGGACAAGGATTTCCACTATCACTTCTTCTAGTCAACATAGTACTTGAAACATTAGCCTGAGAAATCATGCAAGAAAAATAAATAAAAGGGATACATATAGGAGAGTGAGAATGTGAATTATTATTATTTGCAGATGAAATAATATTTTACATAGAAGATCCAAAGACAAAGAGTCTAAAAAGCTCTTAGAATAACCAACTTCAGCAACATAGCAGGATGCAAGATCAACACACAAAAATTATTAATATTTGTTGTTTGTGTGTATATGTGTGCATGCACACACGTGCACACATCAGAGAGAGAGAGAGAGAAGGAACCTTGCTGTGTAGTTCAGGCTGGTCTTCAACTCACTATGTAGCCCAGGCTGGCCTTGAACTCACAGGGATCTTCATACCTCAGCCTCCCAAGTGCTGAAATTACAAGCGTGCATCACCATGTTCAGTCATTAACATTTCTGTATACCTATAATGAACACCATGAGAAGGAAATTATGAAAGCAATACCATTCAAAGTAGCTTCAAGAAAAATGAAATACTTAGGAATTAACCTAACCAAGGAAGTGAAAGACCTCTACAAAGAAAACTACACTGCTCTGAAAAAATGGATTGAAGAGGCTATCAGAAAATGGAAAGAAGTCCCCTGTTCCTAGATAGGTAAAACCAATATTGTCAAAATGCTCATATTCCCAAAACTGTTATAGCGATTCAATGCAACCATAATCAAAATACCAACAGCATACTCTACAGAACTAAAGAAAACAATTCTAAAATTCATATGGAACCAGAAGAGACCCAGAATATGAAAAGCAATTTTGAGCAATAAGAACAAATCAGGAGGCCTTGAGATGCCTGACTTCAAGGTATACTATAAAACAATAGTAATAAAAACAGCATGGAACCAGAACAAAAACAGATACATGACTCAATGGAACAGAATAGAATGGGGGAATGGAAACATCCCCAGACACATTCAACTATTTGATCTTTAATCAAGGGCCAAAGGCATATGTTGGAGGAGAGATGGTCTATTGAACAAGTGGTGCTGGGAAAACTGGTTATTTGTTTTGAAAAGATTGAATCTGTGTCACCATACACTAAATTAAAATAAAAATGGATCATATATCTAAATATTATAAAAGAATCATTAAATCTATTGGAAGATAAAATAGGTAAAAACACTTGAAGATATGATGTGGGAAAGGATTTTCTAAACAGAACCTCAATTGCACAAGAAATAATAGCAAGAATCAACAAATGGGTTTGTATCAGCTTTTGTATAGCAAAAAAAATATGTTACTAGAATGAAGAGATATCAATGAGTGTGAAAAAATTTTTCCAGCAACTTTTCAGACAGAGGACTAATATCTAGAATATATAAATAAATAAATTAATTAAACCACCTAAAACTAAAGGCCCAGTCAAGAAATGGGTAAGAGAAATCAACAGACACTTCACACAGGAAGAAATACATATGGTCAACAAATATGTGAACAAATGTTCAACATCTCTGAGCATTAGAGAAATGTAAATTAAAATAATGCTTAGATTCTATTACTCTGGAAAGAATGGCAGTCATTCAGAAATCAAACAATAACAAATTCTCATGTTGCTGTGGTGAAAAAAAGAACTATTCTTCATTGTTGGTGAGAATGTAAACTAGTACAACCATTGTGGAAATCAGTATGGAGATTTCTCAAAGAACCAAAATTGGGAATTCCATAAGACCCACTATCCCCCTGCTAGGTATCTTCCAAAAGGAGCATAGGTCATTATACTGATAAAGTACCTCCAAATAATATAACTCCCAAACTGCTAGATGTCAAATATGCCAAGTTCGTGTTCCCTAAAATTAAAGAATGAATTCCAAGGAACAACAGAGGTTAAAAGTAGGAAGAATTTACTGAGAGACATATGCTCCTGAGAGGCAGGAGGGAACCCAAGTAGCTTGCCAACAAGCTCACTTTACAGAGGAAGTTTATAAAGCAAAATCACAAGGTAGGTACAAAATCATGAGCTAGATACAATGTGGGAAAAAATTATAATCAACCAATAAGATTACAAGTATAGTTGCCGAGGTAATATTGATCCAATGGGGAAGCAAGTCATGTAGCCAGTGTATATGAAAAGAACAAGAACCTTCTTTGAAGATATGAGTCAGGATGTCCTGGTCATCTACTCAGGTTACTAATGCCTACCTAGACTTTATTGGATCTGGTAATACTGATTATAGTATATTGTTTATCCCTCAGGAAGGTATGTAGGCCTAGTCATTCCATCCTTATCTTGAGGCCTGACCTTCAACAAATGCACCTCCAGCCACAGTTACAATGTGTTCCTATCTTCTGCCCTGACTCCTTTGAGGGCCTAGGTCTGTCTGACTACCTATAATATTTCTATGACTTAGCTGTCTATAATAATACTACAACAATACATGAATACCAATATTCATAGCAGCACCATTCAAAACAGCTAAATTCTGGAAGCAGCCTGTATACCCATCAATAGATGATTGGATAAAAAAAAGTGTGCTAGAGCCACGCCCCATAAACCCAGTGACAAAGAGGAGCCCAGCCACGCAGGCGCCAATACAGAGGGTCCCACCCCACCCCCCAGTGAGAAAGAGAAAGAAGGCCTCTCTAAGGATCCTGCAATAAAAGCACACCACACCACCATGGTTAACCAGCATCTCACATCAGAACTTGCTCTAACTTCAGGCAAAAGGCAACTGGAACCTGAAGTAGAACCTTGCAGAGCTTAACCCAGCAGGAGGACAGAGATCTCAACTTGGGCCTTGCAGCCAGAAACCATCCTGAACCTCAGGGGACTGTTGGTTGCTTGCTGAGAGTAAATAGCTTAGAACTGCACACTCCTGCCCATGCTGTCTATTGTATCAACAGAGACATACCCTGAAGGAGGCCCTCTTTTTCTATTTGTATTTTTTTATCTTCAAAGTAATGTTTCACTTATCTTTAATCATTTAAAATATCTTTAATCTTTTTATTTTCCCAAAATTTTTCCTTTTTTAAACTTATTTTTCTTATCTTTCTCTCTCTCTCTCTCTCTCTCTCTCTGTCTTCTCTTCTTTTTTTCTACTCTCTCTCCCACCTTGATCTCCATTACTCTCCCTTTTTGTTCCTGTTCCTATCCTAATTTGAATTTATTTTCTTTCTTTTCCCTTTGTTCTCTTTTCTCTTCTCTCAATTGCCATTAGTTTTAAAAGCAAGTGATTACATTTAAAAAAAGAAAGTGATTACAGCCTCTAGCCTCCCTATTGCTGTTAGTTTGTTCTGCTCTTGGGTATATTTTGTACTGTCCTCTCCTGCTCTCTTCAGCAGCTCCCTAAAATTTGTATGATCTTCCTATGTCTTCTGACCCCACATCTAACCTTTCTCTATCCTATCTATCCCTCCCTCCCCAAGTCCTTCTAAATCCCCATCCTGAAGAGTAAAGTTGCTATATTGAAGAGTTTATTCACTATAAACATATTTTGGGCTGGACCTCAATTTTGATTTAACTCATACAGTTAAAGGTGATAGATTAATAAGTACCACAAATTGTCATTTTCTAAGCTGTGCTTGATGCTGTTGTGTTGCTGAGTGTATTACTTGGGTTAAGGTGTTATCATTGATCTAATCAGTTGTCCTCTCCTGTATAATGAAAATGAGATTGGCTCAGAGATATTAGAGATCAAAACATAAAAACAAGCTATATCTGGAGGATTGAAGTATTAACCCAGAAATTAAACCAAGGGCAATACCAATGACAAAAATAGAAATGAGAAGGCATTTAAACAAGACACAAACACAGACTTCCATCCCACCAAAGGTAAACTCTGGGGGAAATGAGGTGGAAAAATCTGACAATCAACCATCTGGATACACTGAACTGATAGCACAGGAAGTAAAAAAAATAGATAAATGAGGCTCTAGAAAAATTCAAAACTGAAATGATCCCTCAGATAACCACAGAGATGGTGAGAAAAAGGAAAGACATGATTAGAGTATCCAGAACAGAAACAGACAAAAAAAAATGAACTCAGGACCATTATGGAAACCATGAATGCCCAGCATAGGAAAGAAATGGAAACCTTGAATGCCCAACATAGGAAAGAAATGGAATCTGTGAAACAGATTCAAACAGATATTCAAGAAATTAAAAGCTCTATAGAAAGCATTCACAGCAGGACAAATGATTGTGAATATAGAATTTTAGATATACAAGATAGGATGGTGGTCAGTGACCATGAAAAGAGAGATCTCTTAAAAACAATAAGGCACCATGACAAACCAATGCAACAATTCTTAGATGATGCAAAGAATAACAGAAGACTGATAGGAATCCATGAAGTAGCAGGAGAATGCACAAATGACATAAACAACTGTTCACAGAATTAATGACAGAAAACTTCCCCAAAGAGGGGAAGAATTCAACATACAGATAAGGGAGTCATATAGGACTCCAACCAGTCATGATAAAAAAATCTACATCTAGACATATAATAATCAAGACACCAGAAACCCAACAGAAGAACAAAATACTACAAGCAGTAATAGAAAAGAAACAAATTACATGCAAAAGAAAGCCCATCAGAATCACAGCAGAATTTTCAATACAAACCCTCAACTCAAGGACAGCCTGGAGTGAGGTATTTCAAGTCCTAAAAGAAAACAACCTGCAACCTAGACTGATGTAACCTGCAAAACTATCTTTCAAAGTGGATGGGGAAATAAGATACTTCCATGACAAAGAACACCCGAGAAATTTCATGAACACCAAACCATCACTCCAAACACTTCTAAAAAATATCCTAGAAACAGAAAATGAAGACCACAACTCCATAAGGGCCAACAGAACAAATATACCAGGCAAGGCAAGAAATTAAAGGGAGAGAGGGAAAAATAAAACAACAGGAAAATTACATGACAATGAAAAGCCAATATATTACAGTTATAACCATCAATGTTAATAGCCTCAATTCACCAATCAAAAGAAATGGGCTGGCAGAATGTATTAAGAAGCAAAATCCAACAATATGCTGTATACAAGAAACCCACCTAAATCCACAAAGAAATTCATAGACTGAGAGTAAAAGGATGGAAAACAGTTCTCCATGTGACAGGACCCCAGAAAAAAGGGGGGTAGCTACCGCATTTGTAGACAGAATAGATTTCAAACCAAAGCTAATTAAAAGACAATGAAGGCCACTACATCCTTGTAAACAGAGCAGAACAAGAGGAAGAAATGACAATTATAAATATATATGCACCAAATACTAATGCCCCCAACTATACAAAACAAATATTAATGGATATGAAAAACAAAATAAGCACTAATGCAATTTTAGTGAGGAACCTTAATACTCCACTGACAAAAATTGACAGATCATCTAGACAAAAAAATCAGCAATGAAATAACAGAACTGAACCAAGTCTTAGAACAAGTGGACTTAGTAGATGTCTAGAGTGTTCCATGCCACAAAATCAGAAGGGGCAAAGGGTGATGAAGAGGGGAAGGAAAAATAAATAGACTAAAGATTTGCCATGTACAAGAACTTAATAACCTCAATCAATGTTAACATTATATGTCATAACATGAGTTAAGATTAATATCAACAAGAACGAACATCAGGATAGGGGAATTAGAAAAGGAGGGAGGAAGGGGGAGGGAAGGGAGAAACAAGCTGTAGTATATACATGTACCCCATTCCCCAAGATGATTGTAAACCGCATTTACTGAAAACATGTACTAATAAAACTTTTAAAAATTGAAAATGGTCTAGAGGACAGAGTGTGGTCAGTGCTCAGTTAATGAGAGATAATTTTAAAACAAGAGAACATAAAAAATGGATCAAACAGCTGATTATTCAAGGAAGACTAATGTAAGAGTACAGTAAAACCTTAGTTTGTAAGAATGTTTTGTTTCACTTGTAATCCAAAACATCTGTACATTGAGAGAGAGAGAGAGAGAGAGAGAGAGAGAGAGAGAGAGTTGTGATCATGTTATGTTTGGTGAAATGTACTAGTCATATTGCAAGACATCATTCATTTATCATGCTAAAATTTCTTAGAAATATTGGCTCATTTGCAGACCAAGTTACTCTCAATCCAATGTTTGACTGTAATTGGAATTAACAAAAAATCTTTGCTAGAGAAAACACTGAATCACCTGTAAAGGAATATCCATCAGAATTCCAACAGAGTTCTCAACACAAAATTTAAAGCCAAGGTGAGCTTGGAATAAAGTGTTTCAAGCTCTAAAAAAACCTTCCAACCCAGGTGGTTATATCCTGCAAAACTATCTTCCAAAATTGATGAATAAATAAAATATCTCCATGATAATAAGAACCTAAGAAATGTATGACCACCAAACAAACACACAAAAAAATTCTGGGGATGTCCTGGAAGGAGACAATGAAGCTAAAAGCTAATACCCCCAAATGGTGTAATAGAATAAACTCATTACCTAGAGATAGCGATTAAGTAAAAGGAAAAGAAACCAAAAGAGCAACAGGAAAATAATATAATGACAGGAATAAGTCAATAACTATCAATTTAACTATCAGTGTAAATGTACTCAATTTGCCAGTCAAAAGACACAGATTAGCAAAATGAATCAAGAAATAAAATCCAACAGTATGCTGAATACAAGAAATACATTTAACCAAACAGAAAAAAAGAAATTTATAAACTAAATAATAAAGGACAGAAAACAATATTCCATGCAGAGACTTGAAAATGAGCAAGAATAGCTATCCTATTTTCAGATAAAGTGGACTTCAAGCGAAAGCTGATCAAAGGAGGCAAAGAAGGATATTACATATTGGTTAATGAAACTATTTAACAGGAAGCAATTACAATTACAAACAAATCCACTGAACACTAGTGCACTTGTCTTCATAAAACAAACACAAATAGGCATAAAAAGATTAGATAAGCATAAAAACAATTACAGTGTAGGACCTGAGTTCCCCACAATCACAGATAAATAAACTACACCAAAAAATCTACAATGACATGAGTTTAACCAAACTTTTGAATAAATGAACTCACTAGAAATATACAGTTATGTTCCTTCCAACAACAGAATACACACACTTCTTAGCATTACATATTACTTCCTCCAAAATAGAACACATACTAGCTAATAAAGCAAGCTTAAGTAAATTTAAAAAATGAAAAATTTTCCATGTATATTATTGGATCACAGTGCAATGAAACTGTAAATCAATAGCAAAAGAAACTGCAGAAGCTATTCAAGCATATAAAAATTTAACAACACTCTTGGATAATTAAGGATCACAGAGGAAATTAAGAAAGAAGACATTCCTATAATTAAATTATAATTCCATACAACACACCAGAACTTATGGGATACAAAGCAGTTTGAAAAGGGAAGTGTACAGCAGTGACTGCCCACATCAGAAAAACAACAAGCCCAAATAAATAACCTCATGATGTGTCTCAAGGTCCTAGAAAAACAGAACTGTCCAAATCTAGAGCTTGTAAAAGGAATTATAAATATCAGAGCAGATATTAATAAAATAGTAAAAAAATACAAAGTATCAATAAATTGAAGATCTCATTCTTTGAAAGAATGAACAAAGTAGACAAACCCTTATCCATCCTTACCAAAGAAAAAGGAAAGAAAAGACACAAATCAATGTAATTAGAAGTGAAAAAGGAGAAATCACAACAGACACTGCCAAAATCCAGAATTTTTTTTTTTTTTTTTGGTACCAGGGATCGAACTCAGGTCCCTGTGCTTGTGAGGGAGGTGGCGGAACAACTGAGCTAAATCCCCAGCCCCCAAATCCAGAAATTTATTACTACTTCACAAACATACATGCTAACAAATTGGAGAACTTAAAAGAAATGGAGCAAATCCTAGATACATGCAAATTACTAAAACTGAACCAAGATGACTTAAAAATGAACAATCAAATAATAGGCAAAAAAATTGAATTGATAATAAGAAAAACTGCCAAATAAAAGCTCAGGATCTGATGGATTCATGGTTGAATTCTACAAGAATGCCATGGAAGATCTAATATGACTACTCCTCAAACTTTTTAATGAAATCAAGAGGGAAGGAATGCTTCCAAAATCATTCTCAGAGTCAACATTATCTCGATCTCTAGGCCAGACAAGAATCCAAACAAAAAGTGAACTACAGGCCAATCTCACCTATGAACATGGATGCAAAAATCCTACACAAGACACTGACAAACACAATGCAACAAATCATGAAAAAGAGTATACATAACCAAGTAAGGATGCAAGGATGGTTCAACACATGCAAATCAATAAATGTAACTTATCACACAACATAAGCAAGAATAGAAATCACATGATCATCTCAATAGAAGCAGAAAAGGCCTTTGACAAAATCCAACATACATTCATGATAAAAACCCTGAATAGCTATGGAAGGACTTTACCTCAATATGATAAAAGCCATTTATGATCAACCTACTGCTAACATCATATTAAATGGGGAAATACTGAAAGCTTTACTTCTAAAGTCAGAAAGAAGAGAAGGATATCCACTATAACAACTATTTAATATAGTCCTGGAAACATTAGCCAGAACAATCAGGCAACACAAAGAAATAAAAAAGGATATGTATAGGAAAGGATGAACTCAAAGTATTATTATTTGCACATGACATGATCCTTTACTTACAAGACACAAAAACTCCAAAGAACTTCTAGAATTAATAACCAAATTCAACCACATAACAGGATAAAAAATAAACGCACACATTTCAATAGTGACCTATACACTAATAACAAACTCACTGAAAAAGAAATCAGGAAAACGGTGTCATTTCCAATAGTACTCAAGAAAATTAAATATTTAGGGATAACCAAGGAAGTGAAAGATATCTACAATGAAAATTATGTCAGTTTGTAAAAGAAAATCAAGGAGAACATCAGAAAATGGAAAGATATCTCCTGTTCCTGAATAGGCAGAACCAATATAGTCAAAGTGGCTGTACTTCCAAAATTGATATGCAGATTTAATGCAGTCTCAATCAAAATACCAAAAACATTTATTACAGATACAGATAAAATGATCCTAAAGTTCATATTGAACAAAAACACCTATAATAACAAAAGAAATCCTGGGTAACAAAAGCAAAGCAGGCGGCATCACCATCACAAGCTTGTATTTATACTATAAAGCTATAATAATTAAAACAGCATGCTACCATCACAAGAAAAGACATGTGGATCAATGAAACAGAATAGAAGAACCAGACACAACCAAGGCATATACAGCTATTTGTTCTTTGATGAAGTGGCCAAAAACACATACTGGAGAAAAGACATCCTCTTTAATAAATGGTGCTGAGAAAAGTGGATACCCACATGCAGAAAATTCAATTTAAACCCTTGTATCTCACCTTATATCTCATGTAGTAAACTAAAAGCAAGATTGATCAAAGATCTAAATGTTAAAACAGAAACATTTGATTTGTTGCAAGATAAAATTGTTACAGTGCTTGAAAATATAGGCATAAACAAGGACTTTTTGAACAGAACTCTAATGGCACAAGAAATAATACCAAGAATCAATAAATAAAATCATATCAAATTACAAACTTCTGCACATCAAAGTAAACAGCCAACAGATTGAAGAAACAACCTACAGAATGGAAAAATTTTTGCCAACTATTCATCAGACAAACAAGTAATATCTAGATTATATATACATATATATGTATATATTGCAAAAAAATAGATTCCTTAAAATAAAAGCCTCATTCAAAAAAATGGGAAACCAAAATGAATAGATATTTCTCAAAAGAAGTACAAATGCCCAATAAATACATGAAAAATGTTAAACATCGCTCACCATTAGTGGACTGCAATGTAAAATGGTATTGAGATAGTATCTTACCCCAGAAAGAATGGCTATCATAAAAAAATTTTAATAAAAAATATTGGCAAGAAAGTGGGGAAAAGGCAACTATTCTACATTGTTAGGGGTAATGTAAACTGTAGAAATCAGAGTAGAGATTTCTCAAAAATCTAAAAATGGAAATTCCAATTGACCCAGGTACGCCTTTCTAGACATCTTCCCAAAAGTGGTAAAATTAGCATATTAGAGACTACATGCATATCCATGTTTATAGCAACACAATTTAAAATAGCTAGATCTTGGAAACAGTGAATGTGTCCATCCACAGATGAATGAGTAAGGAATATGTGATATTTAAACACAGTGGAGTACTAGTCTTCCATAAAGAAAGATAAATTTGAGGCATTCATAGGTAAATGAATGCAATTTGAGAACATAAGTGAAACAAGTCAGACACAAGATTAAATATTGAATAGTTTTCTATATGATAAACTATATACAAAGGCCAAAATGTTGAGATAAATACGAAGTAGGGAGAAAGAAGCTCAAATGACTCCCCAAATTTCCTATGCTATTGTTTCAGAAAGATGTAAATACATATGCTAATTTGTTTCATTTATATTACTAGCTTCTCTTAGTTCATTAAAAAGAAAGTTTTGTGCTATTGTCTGTTTCTTCTTTGTAAGAGAAGAGCTTTATCACTGACATCTTATATTCTGAGTAACTACTTTGAAGACAATGATAGAGTGTATTAATTTGTTAGTCTACTTTGTTATGAAATTTGATTTTATTTCTTCATACAATAAAACAGAAAAATACCAAGCCAACAATGACAAAAGGTTTAATTATCAAAAACTGATTAATCCTCTGATCTGCCTAGAAAGAAGACAGTCAGGGCTAAAGAAAGACAATAGAGACATGTATAATTTCATAATTACATTGGGGACTAGAAGTTCAGTGCCTCAGAGTGGGCAAAGACAAAGACACTCCAAACTAGCCACTATTTATTGGGTGCACACAAGAGACCCTTCGATCAGAGGATCAGTTGACTCAGAGGGCAGTGGTAGCCCTATGTTGATAAGGATTTTATGTCACTAAGGATCTTAGATCACTAAGAATCATATGTTGATACCGAATAGTTTCTCTGGTGTGAGAAACTAAAATAGTACTCAAGATCCTAACAGGACAATTAGCAATGTGAAATAGGAAGAAAAGGACCAAAGGTGTAGAGACAGTGAGAAGGATAGGGAAAGGGGAATAAGGGAAAAGGAAAAAATGTGAGATAATGAAAAGATGGAAATAAAGTGGTTATAGATCGGGAGGGGAGGAGGGGGTGAAGGGAGGGTGGAGACAAGGGGAAAAAAATGAGAACCAAGACCTGGCATGTAAAGGTACAAGATCCCAGTAATGAATGTAACTGTACTGTCTACCTAGAATGTACCAATAAATTCAATAAAAAAAGAATCATATGTTGATGAAGGTCTTATGTTGATGAGGACGTTGAGATGAACAAAGCATTGTTACAGTTTTAGGTGGGATGAGATAGCAGGCTAATAAGAAACTTCTCCTTCCCCCAGATGAAACATTTCTCTTTTTTATTACCATTTGGTTCTCAAAGGACCAGGATGTCTTCAGTTGATGTGCTCTTGCCCTTGAGGGTCACAGTATCACAGGACCATTGAGGCTGAACTCGTGACTGGAGGCAAAACAATTGTTTCCAAATGCCATAGCTGGCTCATGGGAAAGAAGACATTGGACCTTAGACAGTCCTAATCATAATTTAATTATGAATTGATTTTACCCCAAAATTATATAGAATGACTCTCAACATTTAATAGAATGAATACACTGGTTAGGGTGAGCAGTTAAGAATAAGGGAAAGGTAGGGAATCAAAAACAGAAAAATAAGGCAATAACAGGAATAAGTCAATACTAATCAGTTTTAACTTTCAATGTGAATGGCCTCAGTTCCCCAATCAAAAGTTACAGATTAGCAAAGAATGTGATCCCCCATTTAATCAATATTACCTAAATGACTATACTTGTAATTTTATTGGTTGATCATAGTTTTGTGCCACCTCATGTCCACCTTGTGATTTCCCATTGGACTAATATTACCTAAGCAACTGTACCTGTAATCTTCCTAGTTGACTATAGTTTTATCCCACCTTGAACCTGTATCACTGCATGGCTTTGCTCCATAGAAACCCCCTGGGAAACAGGGTCCCTGGGCAATCCATTTTCTGATCCCCCTTTCTGTCTCTCTTAGACAGAATCTATCTTTGTCTCAATAAAATTTTCCTACTCTTATCCTCTTGTTCCAGAAATCTTTTTCCTAGAATTCATTCTTCAACTTTAGATAACATGAAGTCTCATTTTGGATATCTAGCAGGCTTGGGAATTACATCTATTTCCCCTATATCACTAATAAGAGGACTGTATCAGTCAGTATTTACTAGACAAACAGATATAACACAAGATATAGAAATATATAAGTATTTACAAGATTAGCTTACAATGGCAGCCCACAGAGTTGGATTAGTAAGAGTCCAGAGGGTGTGTCTGCACACTGGAGACCAAAGGATTTAGTCAAAGGTCTGGAGCTCACTGCAGTGTTCCTTGTGAGTCTGTATCAGGATGCTGATAGATCTATGGTGGAAGGCTGGTGAGTCCACACTAGAAGGATGAAGGATCCACACCAGAAGACAGAATTGGTGCTGGAAGCCAGGAGATGATGTCCAAGGTCAATATGGGATTTAATCCAAAGGAAAAGAAGCAATCCCATCTTTCCTTGTTGCCTCTTTATAATATCCAGATGAGGAGTAGCTCTACAATGGATCTCCCATTTCCTAGGGCGTGGAATCACTGATCCGATTTTGCTAAGCTTTGCTTAACCAAACTTCACAAGTTGGCATAATCAGTCAATGATCACAAGAACCTTACCTCAATCCAATAAAAGCCATTTATGATTAATACTGCAAACAGATCAGAAGATACAGGTGCAAGCCCAAACACACTTATTTTTGAAAAAAAGGCCAAACATCTTCACTGGAAGAAGATAGCCTCTTTAATAAGTGGTGCTGGAAAAACTTGCTTTCTGCATGCCAGTGACTGAAACTAAATCCATGTCTCTCACCATGCACTACACTAAAATTGACATGGATCAAAATTTAAATATTGAAACAGAAACACTAAGTCTGCTGGAAGAGAGAATAGGGAAAACTCTTGAGGACATAAGGGTAGGCAAAAACTACATGAACAAAGCCCAGACTGCATGGGAAGTAATACAAAGAATCAAAAATTGTGATCCTGTCCCATTTTAAAACTTTTGGCTGGGGATATAGCTCAGCAGCACAGCACCTGCCTGGGAAGCTCGAGGTCCTGAGTTCCATCCCTGGTACAAAAAAAAAAAAAAAAGTTTGCACTGCGAAAGAAATCAACACAGTGAAGAGACAGCCCATAGAGTGGGGGAAAATTTTAACTAGTAGCCCCTCGAACAAAGAAGTAATATCTAGAACACAAAAAGAATTGCAAAAATTAGATCCCTCCAAATTAAAAGACCCAATCCAAAAGTGGGCATCTGAAATGAATAGACACTCTCAGATAAAGAAGTACAAACAGCAAATAAATACGAAATAAATATGAAAACATGTTCAACATCACTGAGAGAGATGCAAATTAATTCTGAGTCCATCTCACTCCAGAAAGAATGACTAATATCAAGAAATCAACTAAAAGCAAATACTGGTGAGGCTGTGGGGGGAAAGGAACCCTTCTCCACTGTTTGTGACAGTGCAAACATCATATTAAATGGGTAAAAACTGAAAGTTTTCCCTCTAAAATCAGAAACAAGACAAGGATTTTATTATCATCACTCCTGTTCAACTTGAAATATTAGCAAGAGCAATTAAGAAAGAAAAACAAATAAAATATATATAGGAAAGGAAGATAAATTATCATTATTTGTAGATGACATGATTCTCTACATAAAGGATGAAAAAACTACCAAAAAACTCTTAGAATTAATAACCAAAATCAGTATTGTAACAAGATTAAAAAAATCAACACACAAAAATTAATAATGTCTGTGCACACCAACAGTGAACACACTGAGAAAAAATTAGAAAATAATTCAAAATAACATCAATAAAAATTAAATATTTAGAAATTAGCCTAACTGAGGAAGTGGAAGACCTCTACAAGGAAAATTATCATATGTTATAAAAAGAAATGAAAGAAGATATCAGAAAATGAAAAGATATCCCTGTTCTTGGATAGGCAGAAAAAATATAGTTAAATGGCCATACTTCCAAAATTCATATACAGAGTTAACACAGTCCTATCCAAAATACCAACAGCATTGTTCACAAAAATGGAGAAAACAATTATAAAATGCATGAGGAACCAGAATAGAAAAAGCAACTCCATGTAACAAGAGAAAAATAGTAGGCACAACAACCTAAAATTTAAAGTTATATTACAAAGCTACAATCATAAAAACAGGATAGTACTGGTACAAAAGCATACATGAGTATTAGAGGAACAAAGTAGAAGATTCATAAACTACCCAAACACATGGAACTATTTGATCTTTGACAGTGGGGCCAAAAACATATATTGAAGGAGAGATAACCTCTTTAATAAATGGTGTTGGGAAAACTGGCTATCCACAGGCAGAGTACTGAATCTAGATCCATATCTCTCATCATGTACTAAACTAAAATAAAAATGGATTGAAGAACTAAATGTTAAAACAGAAACACTTAACCTACTCTAAGATAAAATAGGTAAAATTTGTGTAGTCATAGGCATAGGTGAGGACTTTTTAACAGAACCTTAGTTACATAGGAAATAGTTCTGAAAATCAGCAAGTGGGATCATATCAAATTAAAAAGATTCTGTACAGTAAAAGAAACAACCAAGAGTGAAAAGCCAACCTATAGAATGGAAAAATTCCTGCCAGTTATTCCTCAGACAGATAACTAATTTATAATATATAAAGAAGTAAAAAAATTTAGGCCCATCCCAAAATAAACAATCAAAAATGACAAGGAAAATGCCTCACAGAAGTATAATTAGCAAACAAATTCATAAAGAAATGTTCAACATCACTGTTGTTATGACTTGTATCTAGATGTTCCCCCTGCAATAGCCTCATGCAGTCATAGATGAGATTTTCTGAGGTGGCTGGATCTAGGGCATGTGATGCTGGGATAAGGGATGCAATGCTGGGATTAGGAGTGTGAGTGCTACCTGCCCTGAGTATGGGTAGCCAGAATAAAATAAAGGGGACAGAAAGAGGGTCACTTCTCACTTGCTTGCTGCTTGGATACTTATGCTGCCCTTGGTCTCTGCCATGAACTATTTCTCTTCTGTGATTCCCCTCTGCCATGCCACTCTGCCTTGGAGCTAGCCAGCTGTAGATTGAAACTTCTACAAACTGTGAAAAACAACTTTTTCTCCTTCAACTTTGGGCATTTGGTATTTTGTTTCAGGAATAAGAAAATCACCTAAGACAATTGTCTACCAGAGAAATCAAATCAAAAGAACACTGATTCCATCTTACCCCAGGAAGAATGGTCATCATCAAGATAACAAATAATAACAAATGGTGACAAGGCTGCAGGGGAAAAGGCATCCTTCTGCAATGTTGGTAGGAATGTAAACTAGTACTATCACTATGGAAATCAGTATAGAGATTCCTCAAACATCTAAAACTAAAAATTCCATTTAACCCAACTATTTCTCCTTCTAGTTATCTTCCACCAAAAGTTAAAGACATCATATTATAGTTATATGTGCACACTCATGTTTATAGCAGCACAATTCATAAGCGTTAAATCTTGGAAATAGCCTATATGCCTATCAACAGATGAATGAAGAAAATGTGGTATTCATACACAATGGAGTACTACTTTGCCACGAAGAAGGATAGACTTGAGTAATTTGTAGGAAAAGAGATGCACCTTGAGACTATAATATTAAATGAAATAAATCAGACACATGAGGCAAAACATCACATGGTTTCTTATATGAGAAACCCAAAGTATTGATAAAGAGCAAATAAAAGATAATAAGAAATAGGGAGATAGATGTTTCTCAGATGAGAATGGGATCAAGAGATGGAGGGGAAGGGAGGAAATAAGGATGAAAGGAATTATGATGTGATATTTACATATACCAACTTTACACCAGGGATGTAAATATTATGTAATAAATTTATGTAATAAATATTATGTAATAATGATATAAATAAATACATGACATTCTTCACAGAACTAGAAATAGTAATCCACAAATACATATGCAAAAAAAGAGTCAGAATAGTTAAAGCACACCTGAGCAAAATGAGCAATGCCAGAAGCATCACAATATCCAACCTCAAAATATACTACAAAGCTATACTAACAAAACCAGTATATCACTGGCACAAAAAGAGACATTTGTAACAATGAAATTAGAAACAGATCCACACAACTACAGCCATCCAATTCTTGAGGAAGGGCCAAAAACATACATTGGAAAATATACAAACTCTTTAATAAATGATGCTGAAAAATTAGATATTCATTTGTAAAAGATTGAAACTAGAACCCTGTCTCTCACCTTGCACAAATGATAAAAGCAACTCTACAGCATACTTAAAAAGTACCAATAAACTCAATGAAAATAATGGATAATGGACCTAGATGCATGACCTAAAACTTTGAATAGGACTCCAATAGCACAAGAAATAATAGCAAGAATAAACAAATGGGACTAATTCAAACTTAAAATTTTCTACATAGCAAAGAAAACTACAGAGTGAAGAGATCATTTATAGAATGGGAGAAAAACCTTTGTCAGCTACTCTTCTGATGGAAGAATAATATCTAGAATATATATAAGGAACTAAAAAATGCCCACCTCAAAAAAATCCCAGCCTAATCAATACATTGACATATGAGTTGAACAAACACATCCCCAAAACAGAATTACAATTGGCCAGTAGGTATTTTTGGTAAATGTTCGCCATCTTTAGCCATTAAGGAAGTGAAAATCAAGATGATATTAATATTCCCTCTTAGTCAGAATGGCTATCATCAAGAACACAAAACAATAAATGCTGGCAAAGACTGATGGGAAATGGAATCTTGTACACTATTGGTGGGAATGGAATTCAGTGCAGCTATTGTGGACATTAGCATGGAGGTTTCTTAAAAAAAAACTAAAAATTGAACTATTGTGACAGTTAAGCTACATTGTCAACTTGATTGCCTTGAGAGATGCCTAGAGAATTAGTAATGCACACTTTTGGGTGTGTCTAGATGAATCATGGAGGAAATGATCTTAGTACTATATTTAGTCCCTGGGCTATTCCTCTTTGGTCTTTGTCCCCTGCTCTGCTTATTGCCACCACGAGGAGAGTAGCACTCCTCTGCCAAGCCCTTCTGCATTGTCGTTTCTGGTTTGGAGCCAGCCATACATGGATTGAAATCTCTGAATCCATGAGCCAGTAAAATCTTCCTTTAAGTTGCAAGTGTTGGGTATTTTGTTCCAGCAACAGGAAACTGACTAATACAACTGCTATATGACCCATCTATAACACTCCTTGGTATACACCCAAATGAAATAATGTTAGCAAACTCTAGGGACACCTGCAATATCCATGCTTATTGTGGCATACTACTGTAGTCAAAATATAGAACCAGCCTAGGTACATACTAACAGATGAACAAATGAAAAAAATGTGGCACATATATACAACAGAGTATTATTTTGTAGTAAAAAGAATGAAATTATGTCATTATGCAGTTGCATAATTGCAATTACATCAATTGCATCATGTTGAGTGAAATAAACCAGACTCGGACAAGTGTTACATCACATATTTTCCCTAATATGTGGAATCTATAACAAACAAATGACATGAAAGTAGAAGGTATGCCATGATTAGATAAGAGGAAGAGAATAAAGGGGAGGAGTGAATGGGAGTGTAATGGAGGGATAAATGGGACCAAAATATATGAAAATTAAAAATATAAAAGAAACAGGGGAAAGAGACAATGTTTTCAGTCTTGGGCTTTGACATTTCTTGAGGCATTACCCTTCTCTTCTTGCCTATTTCTCCTTTATAAATGGTAATATCTATCCACTATTGTATTTTGGAAATATATACCTTACTTTGACTTCAAAGGCTCACAGTTTGAGTGAATTTGCTTCAGGGTGAATCTTGCCATGAGTCTCACTCATATTGGGTTCAGATGAGACTCTGGATTTTTGAGTTGATGCTGGAAAAATTAACACTTCGGGGCTGTTGTTGTAGAATAAATGTATTTTGTATGTGAGAAGGACATGGGTTTTGAGGATCCGAGGGTGGAATGTTATGGTTTACATGCCTCCTCTAAAACTCATGTTGAAATTTGCTACTGTGATACTATTGTCAGGTGGGACCTTTAAGAAATGTCATGTGATGTGCTCCACCATGTTATCAAACAAGAGGACCTGCATCAGATACAGCCCTTCAATTTTATAGTGGCCAGTTTCCAAAATTGTGAGAAATAAATTCTTCTTCACTATCCAGTCTATGGTATTCTGTTATGGAAGTAGAAAAAAATGACTAAGACACTGCTTTTGCCTACCTTTGAATATCCAATGCCTACTATACACACACACACACACACACACACACACACACACACACACACACACGCAGAGATAATGTCCTAGAGGGATAGACAGAAAAATTTACTTTTGCTACTTCTTGGGGCAGGAATTAGTAACTTTGGGGGCTTTTTACTTTTTATTTTATTTCTGTTTGTATTTCTCAGTGAACATTTCATAATTTAATAATTAAAATATACATTTATAAAAACTGTTCTGGCTTGTTAAAATATATATATTTCTTAAGATTGTATGTTTACAATGAAATAGTTCCTAAAATTATGAGCCTACTATGTGGATAATTTTAAAAAATAAGCTAACAATTGTAAATAAATTAAGTGAAAGAGTAAAGCCAGTAGATTGTATGATCTTGGGGGAAAATTGAAAATACCATTCTTTTAAAAAAATCTACTCCAAATCCTATCTATCTATAAACTGTATAAACTGACTAAAATTTTAATGCTATGAGAACTGGCTTTTACAAAAGAATTTACCCTGACATGTTATTATATTAATGACCTAAGGAAATTAGTGTACCACATTCATCCTAAATTTTTTTTATTAAATTCTTAAGGGCAATTAAGTTTATGAAAGCAAAGAATTGTATGACTGTGTCTATTCTTAAGAAATTCATGCTGTGTCCTCACATGGTGGAGGGAAGAAGGCAAGAAAGTACAATTGCATGAAGTCTTAAATCTCATGCTAGGGAGAGGAATCCTTAGGGCCTAATCACCTCTTAAATATTCCACATCTTAATCTTACCACATTTCCCACCAATATTCAACATCTGAATTTTGGAAGTGCCACATTCAAACCATAAAATATTGAAAGTAGTGTGATTTGTGGTGTTCCCCTTCCCAACAACAAATTATGCCACTAATTTTACCTTGATCCAAGGTATTTCTTCATATTTCACCTGGACCACTGTAATGGCTTCCTAACTCCTCTATGTTTTCATTCTCATCACCTATACAACAAATAGTCACACAGCAGCCACATTATTATAATGAAAGTCATCTTATGTTAGTCCCCTTGCACATTTACTTGGATATAAATGTAAACTAATGCCCTCCCCTGCCTGTGCCACCATCAGCTCCAGCAGAAGGAGGGTGGAAGGTGGAGATCCGGGACAGCTGCTCTGAGATCCGTTCTCCTTCTGCCTTGCCTGGGTAGCCATGCATTCCCCTCTACACCACCATCAGCTCCACTGGAGGGAAGGTAGATGCACGGGTGCCCCTGAAACATCCCCAACCCCCACACACACACCTGCTCTCAGACCTCCTGATTGTGCCAGTCCTTGGATCCACTCTGCAGAGTCCTAGGTGGTCATAAAGGTATTTTTCTTAGCTCCCAACATTGAACATCTTTAAAGAAAGAGTAGAGGGAACCTGTAGTAGAACTGTGTGGAGTTCAACCTTGCAGGAGGTCAGGGAACTCAATCTGGGCCTTGCAGCCCAAAATGAGTCTGAATCTCAGGGGTCTGCCATCAGCTAGCTGAGGTCAGAGGACTTAGTTATGCACATGGGGGTACATGTTATATATTATGACAGCAGAGATATAGTCTGAAAGAGGCCCTTCAAATTCTTTTTTTCTTTCTTTTCCTCATTCCACTCTTCAAATTCTTTCTTTTTTCTGTCCTCTTTCTCCAGCTCAGTCTCTTGCTCCAGCTCAGTCTCTTGCTCCACTATATTAACCCTCATCTCCCTTTCTGTTCCTGCTCCTGCCCTAACTCAGATTTCTCCTTTTATCATTTTTTCTTTTTTATGTTCTTTTCTTCTCTCATTTTATCACACTCAAGGGTCAATAGTTTCAAAGGAAAGTGAGCCCCTATTACTGTTAAGTGGTTATATTATTAACCTTATGCTTGCACTCTGTCTTTCCCTTTTGAATTTAACAGTTTCCTAAAGCTTGTATGGTCATCCTATGTCCTCTGGCTTCACTTAAAACCTTCTCCAATTATTTTACTTATCTACTCCTCTCATCCTAACTCTGTCTAAGCCCCCATCCTAAATGGTAAACATGCCATATTGGACAGTTTATTCACCACAAATATATTTTGGGCTGCTTCTTGATTTTAATTTAATTCACATGGTTTAAAGGTGAATGATTAATGACTACCACAAGTGGTCAATTTGTAAGTTGTGCTTGATCCTATTGTGTTGCTGATTGTATCAATTGGGCTAAAGGATTGTGATTGATTTAATGAGTTGTCTTCTCTGATATTATGAAAATTAGAATGTCTATGAGTCATTAGCAACTCAAAAGCTAAAGCACAACTATATCAGGAAGATTTAAGTAATAACCCAGGAATTAAACCAAGGACAACTCAACAACAAAAATAAAAATGAGAAAACACTTAAGTAAGACACAAACACAGACTTCCAGTTCACCAATGGCAAACAGTAGGCCAAATGAGGATGAAAAGTTTGACAGTGAACCTGAACAGGTCAAGTATGAGTGCCTCAGAGAAATCACCTAGGGTACAGTGCTCTTTATGAATTGCCTTTCAGGGGCTGTGAATAAATATACAAACACCTGCCATAACTCTCCTGAAAGTCTAATTATTCTACACCTCCACTTCATCTCACAATCTTATCAAGACACCCACAAAAAGTCCCCCAAATTAGAAAACAGACCCCAAATGCCACGAAGGAGCTTATAGATACAGCCTTTAAAGTTTTCAACAACTGAGATGAGGAATAGATAACTCCAAAAGAAAACAGACTATGCTAAATATCAAATCTTGGCCTTCTTAGTTTGACCCCGAGCAAAAATCCTGACAAAGGCTCTACTTCATACCAACCTAGCAACTGTTTTCACTGTGACAATCTGGGTCACTGGGAAAAAGCTTGCCCTAATCCCAGGCCTCCTACAAAGCCATGTCCTGAGAACAGTGTGGTCACTGGAAAATGGATGTCCTGCTGGGGAATTAAGCCCCTCTCCTGAGCTTTCTCCCCTCTGTATAACCCAACACATCTGGAGACGACCTGAGGGCCTTCATGGCCTTATCTTCAGCTACCAATTGACATGGCCCAGATCCCAAGGGCCCCTTCTTAACATCATCAATGGATCCACATGTAACAATGGTGGTGACTGGAAACAGGTTTCCTTTCTGGCTGACTCAGAGGCCAGCCTCTCTTTTCTTACTGAATATTCAGGACCTTTGCTTCCCTCCTCTATCTCAGTTGTTGAAATGAAAGGCCTAATAAAAATGACTCTAGGGCCAGGGATTTGGCTCAGTGGTTCTGCCTCCTGCCTTCAAGTGCAAGGGTCTGAGTTCGATCCCTGGTACCATTAAATAAAGAAAAAGAGGGCCGGGGATTTAGCTCAGCGGTTCAGTGGCCTGCCTTGCAAGCGCAAGGACCTGAGTTCAATCTCCGATACCAAAAAAAAAAAAAAGAAAGAAAAAAAGAAATGACTCCAACCTTGTACTGTTCTTTAGGCCATCTAACTTTCACTTACTCTTTTTTGTTAATCCCCCGCTGCCCCATTCTTTCTTTAGGAAGAGACATTCTCCATCACTTGGGGATATATATAT
>NW_022900951.1:55248570-55253158 GCF_012274545.1 Fukomys damarensis | reverse complement strand
ATATACATATATATATACATATGTATATGTACATATATGTATATATATGTATATGTGTATTTTTTTTCCCTTCCTTCTGAGCCCTTCCTCATCCTACCAGTTATACCCCCTAATGAGACCCTCCCCTCTGAGGCCATCCAACTCATCAAATCACAAATTGACCATATTGTTTGCGACACAAAAACCCTTCCATATCCTTATGCCACTAACCTCTCAAAATAGTCCTGAGGGCCCCTACTGGAGCTATCACAGTCAGTCAATACCCCCTTATCCTGGATCACCATCTTGGCCTACAGCCCATTATCAACCACCTTCCTAAAGACCAAAATCTCTTCCCTACCCACTCCCCCTACAACACTCTCATCCTTCCAAAAAAAATTATGGCTCCTTCTGTTTAGTCCAATACCTCCAAAAGATTAATGATGCTGTTGTTCCCACCCACCCAGTGGTCCCCAACCCCTATAACCTCTCTCCCATACTCCCCAATACTCAATATTTAACTGTTTTAGACCTCAAATATGCCTTCTTTACTATTCTCCTTAGTCCTGATTCCCAACAACTTTTTGCCTTTACCTGGACAGATCCCATATCTCTGTTCACTCAACAACTCACATAAACTGTTCTTCCCCAAGGATTTTGGGATAGCCCCCACTTCTTTGTCCAAGCATTACAAAAGGACTTCCAATCATCAGACCTTCCCCCTAGCCACCTGCTCCAACATATTGATCAATGATTCTATGTCCCACACCATGTCCCTTCTTAAATTCATGGGGGGAAAATAGATAACAAGTCTCAGAACAGCAAGCCTAGATGGTGTATCAAGTGGTCACTTACCTTGGCCTTCACATTATCCCTACTACTCATTGCATTCTTCCCTCTCAAAAACAAGTTATTAACAATCTTCCTTTCCCACCACAAAAGATATCCTTTTCTTCTTTCCTGGGGTTTCCTAGTTATTTCAGACTTTGAATCCCAAATTTCTCACTCATTGCAAAACCTCTCTCTGAGTCTTCCCAAAAAGATCTCAAGAAAGAGTGCCAGAAACAGGCTTAATTCCCATTTCATTTTGGGCTCTCACATGGACATTCCTGAAGGCTTTCATTTTGGTCCTACCCAATATTAATAAACCTTTCTATCTATTTCTGGCCAGCAAGAAGGGACAAGCATTAGGGCTACTTGCACAGCCAGCTGGAGATTCTCTCCAGCCTGTTGCCTATCTAGCCAAGCAGCTTGACCTTGTACTAAAAGTTCTTAGGATTTACAAGTATTAGCATCAGCTGCACTCCTTACCCCTAAGGCCCAAAAGGTAACTCTCCATGAACCCTTACAGGTACATTCTTCACACAACCTCTCTGATCTTCTCAGCCATAATGTTTTAACATTTCTCTCTCTTGCCTGAGTCAAGTTCTACACTTTTAGGTCTTGGTTACCTACTGCTTCTTGTCAGTCCTAAGCCCTTCCAACCTCCTCCTAGTACCTGATTCCCCAGACTCCACCCCCCAACATGAATGCACTGAGCTCCTTGATTTTACTGTCACTCACTTCCACCACATAACCTCAGAACATAATCCAGAGTCACCTGACTGGTTTATTGATGGAAGTGCTTCAAAGACCACCCCTTCCCAAGCAGGGCACACTGTTATTGAAGGCTGTCATGATAGCCAATCCTCATACCCTCCCAGAGAAGTATTCAAGGTGGCAGCCTTCCCCACAGGGACAACTTCACAGCTAGCAGAATTCATGCACTCGCTGGAGCTCTCACTCTCACAAAAGATAAAACCATCAATATTTATGCAGACTCCAAATATTACTCATTCTCTTAACCCCTAACACCTCAACACAGACCATTCCTAGATATCTCAATCAGACACTCTCTCATATGGCTAAAATCATCCAAACATTTGATGGAGCCATCAGTCACCCTGCTGGGTCTGCCTCCGTCTTTCCCAGATAGCAGACTCAGTAATTTCTGCTCCCCTTGGAACATAGATAAACACTTCTGCAGGTATTGGAGGCTGGTCAATCCTCTGATCTGCCTAGAAAGGGGGGTGGTGAGCACTAAAGAAAGACAATAAAGACATGAATAATTTCATAACTACAGGGGGGCCTGCAAGGTCAGTGCCTCAGAGTGGGCAAAGACACTCCAAACTAGCCAGTGTTTATTGGGTGCACACAATAATCAGAGGGAGTATCGGGTAACTCAGAGGGCAGCAGTAATCCTGTTGATGAGGATCTTAAATTGATGAGAATCTTATGTTGATGAGGATGGTGGGATGAGCAAAGCATTCTTACAATAGTAGGTGGGATAAAATAGCAGGCTAATAAGAAATCTGTCCTTTCCCCAGGTGAAACTTTTTTAAATTACTATTTGGTTCTCAAAGAACCAGGATGTCTTCAGCTGATGTAATCTTGCCCTTGAGCATCACAGTATCGCAGGGCCATTGAGGCCTCAACTTGTGACCAGAGACAAAATGGAGTTGTATTTCCGCATGCCATAGCTGGCTCATGGATAAGAAAAAATTGGGCCTTGGACAGTCATAATCATAATTTAATTATGAAATGATTTTACCCCCAAAATTATATAGAATGGCTCTCAACATGCAGGGCTACACTTCACCAAGACTGCCATTCCCAGGGGCACAGCCTTAGCTGAATGATCTGACATCAGACTCTTGAGGGCACTAAAGTGTGTTGGATAGCCCTTAAAGGCTCTCTGACTGCCACAGTGGGCTATGACCAGTCCCTCCCAAAATACACTCCACCTAACCCAACATGCTCCTCTGTGCATTTCTCAAACCAAACAAGGTCACTTTACCCTAATCAGCTCTTTAGACTCCTCCTTTTGCAAAGCTACTATCCATCTGCTCCTGTCTTCTGATCACCATAACTTTAACCATCTGAGAACTCTTTTATGGGTACCTGGGTACATTTCCTTCCAGGGTGCTCTAAAAGCTATCACATCTGAATATTGCCAATACAGGGAAGAGGACCCCCTGAAAGACAATCCCCTACCCCATGGAGGTGCCCCAAGGTACAAACACTTTAATGCACCAGATGGCAGTCTTCCTAAACAAAAGGTCCACTGCTCATAGCCTGCAGTATTCCAACAAGCCTAACCCCTTTCCCCCTTGATAGTTTCAACTTTTAGCTCCTCCTTCCATATATGGCACAAATTCAAGGCAATCCAACATTTACTTCCTAAACCACTCCCAGACCTCCTCCTCCTGTCCTGATTTGATCTCATGGAATGCCCTTCCCTAGAGATGAGCATCTTCTGGGTGTGCAGAGACAAGACATACATTTGCATACCTACCAACTGGACCTCAACCTGCACATTAGGCCTCCTCCCACTCTTTGCTTAGAAACATCCAATCTACACATCCCTATTTCTCCCATAATCCACATCAGGGCACAATGTGCCATACAGATAGTTCCCTAAATGGCCACCCTGGAATAATCACAGGAACTGGGTATTGGGGCCCTAGGAGTCCCTGTTTCAGAGTTCACCAGGCTGTCAAAAGAACTCACTGAAGGACTCAAGTCTCTGACCAACTGGATCACTTGCAAGATCAAATAGACTCCCTGGCTTCATTCATCCTCCCAAACTGGAAAGGTTTTGATCTGACAGCTTCACAAGGTGACATATGTGCTGCACTCCAAGAAGGATGTGGCCTTTTCACCAACAACTCCAGTCTCATCAGATGGGGTAAAAATGTCTTCATAAACAGGCTTTCAAACTCCATGAAGGCTCTTCAAATAGTCATTTCCCCCTTCTCATTGGCTCCTACCCCTTTTGGTCCCCTTAATGCTTATTACTCTTGTTTTCCTTCTTTTTTCTTCCCTGTAAAATTAATCTATTCCAAAGATTTTTTTCAGGAAAAAATAGCATTCATCTCCAAGGCAATTACTTTAGAACACCTTCAAACAACCTAACTTCTCCAAAACATTAAAAAAAAACAAACAACAACAACAAAAAAACTTTGGGCTGGGAATTTAGCTCAGTGGCGCCATGCTTGCCTTTCAAGTGCAAAGTCCTGAGTTCAATCCCTGGTAAGGAAAGAAAATTTTTTCATTGCCCCCTCTCAGCAGGAGGTAGCCAAGATAACAATGATGACCCATTTTCCTATGCCTCTTTCAAGCCAGGAATGATAGAGACCAGCCAGGGACACTCCCAGTTTGAGTGAACCCACCCGCCATCTTAGAGAAATGTAGGTTTCATTTTACTTAGGCCACAGAAGATGTGTCAGTAGGTCACAGAGGACATGTTCAGCAGGTTGCAGAGGGCACATCTGCCTGCGGTTTCTCTGACCCACTTGCTCACAAGCCTGCCAAAAATGCTATTTAAAAAGCCTTTTAGACTGTAAGCGACACATTCTCTGTTCTGCTTGCACAGACAGATCCCTCTTGGATTTAGCAATAAACTTGCTTGGACTGTTGAGTTCACATTCCCTCTTTACTGTTCAGTGGCAGGAAGACAACTGGCTTGGTATGATTTACGATTCTTTCGGTTATGCAAAGAAAAATAAACCCAAATATAGACTTGCAAGACATGGCCTGTATGAGCAGGAAAAAAAAAAAAAAAAAAAAA
>NW_022900951.1:55245552-55248531 GCF_012274545.1 Fukomys damarensis | reverse complement strand
AAAAAAAAAAAAAAAAAAACCTCAAGAAAACAGTGGAAGGAATACAAGAACAGAATGAAGAAATTTAGGGAGACTGCAAAGGCCAATGTTGGTGCTGGCAAAAATCCAAAGAAGTAAAGATTCTTTAGGGACTGTCTGAATGAGAAGACTAATAAGCTATAAGGATATAAAAAAAATAAGGAAGCAGCACTTTGAAAACATTAATAGTCATTCATTATGAAAACATTCAACAAACTAAACTATCCAAGGATAAATAGCACCTAAACATAAACACAGTAATTTCATATTTAATGATCAGAAAATGAGAATGGGTGTACACTACCACCGCTTTTATTCAACATTACATTGAAGTTATTCCAGGCCTCCTAGTAACCTATTTCACTCCTTAGATTTCATTTATCACCCATTCCCTGCTACATCTGTTTTTTTCCCCCTGCTACCTCTTAAAAACTATCTGCACTTATCTTGATTGAAGATCAGTTCTAAAGTATTGTCTAGGCCACCTCTTCTTCAGACCAAATACTTCAAAAGTTACTCACTCTAGATTCTATTTTCCAAACTTCCAGTCATAGTCATTCTTCTCCCTTATATATTTTCTAATAGTAGACTGTGAATTAGATCATCTGGGATAATATCCCTAACTCTCCATTAATTTTCTGTGTTTCTATGGCCAGATTATTTATTCTCTCAGCATTAACTTTTGCACCTGAGATGTGGCCCTAATAATCCTTGCTTCATGTATACATTGATTGGGAGTTTTGTCCATCTCAATGGCTCATAATAGTAGAGCAATTTCTTTTTATTTATTTTATTAATACATGTTTGCATTACAAAATGTTTACATTCCTGTGTGGAGTTGATACCTGTACATAACACATCTTAATTCTTATTATCCCCTTTCTCTCCTTTCCTCCTCTCTCCCCTTCCATCTCGTGATCCTCTTCCCATTTGAGAAATATCTGTCTCCCTACTTCCTATTATCTATTTTTTATTCTTCATTATCCATCTTCATTTATAATTTGTGTTTCTCATATTAAAAAATGTGCTATTTAGCCTTGTGTTCCTGATTTATTTCACTTAACGTTATAATCTTAAGGTGCATCAATTCTCCTACAAATGATTCCAGTTTACCTTTATTTTGGCAAAGTAATACTCCACTGTGTGTAAATACCACGTTTTCTTTATCCATTCATCAACTAGCACAAAAACATGCATGAGGAGCAATGGAATGGAATAAAGGATGCATAAACCCCAAACACATTCAACTATTTGATCTTTGACAAAAGGGCCAAAAACACACTGGAGAAAAGATGGTCTCTCTAATAAATGGTGTTCAAAAAACTGGCTATCCACAGGCAAAAGATTGAAGAGACCCATATCTCTCACTATGTACTAAACTAAAATAAAAATGAATCGAATATCTAAATGTTAAAACAGAAACAACCTGCTGGAAAATAAAATAGGTAAAACTCATGAAATCATAGGCATAGCATAGGCATAGGCAAAGACTGTCTGAACAGAACCCCAATTGCACAGGAAATAGTACTAAAAATCAAAAAATGGGACCATATCAAATTTAAAAGCTTCTGCACAGCAACAGAAACAACAGAGTGAAGAGACAACCTATAGAATGGGAAAAAATATTTTGCCAGCTATTCCTTAGACAGAGGACTAGTATTTAGAATATATAAAGAACTGAAGAAAAAAAAACCTATACCCACCCCAAATAAAAGACTCAATAAAAAAGGGCCAGTGAAATGAATAGACACTTCACAGAAAAACAAACAGCCAATAAATACATGGCAAAATGCTCATAATTGTTCATTAGAGACATACAAATTAAAATAACACTGGAGCAGTTTCTAAACAATCACTTTGAAACCATCCTAGAGAACCAGCCAATGTGACATTATCAGGAACTGACCACATAATCAAACAATAAAAATTAACCTGAAATGGCCAAACAGGTACATCTACAAGGAGTGATCACAAAATATATTGTGAATGTTTACTTTTTAAGAATGTATTATAGTAAAAGATGCATTGCTCTTACTCTCCTCCCAAAACAGTCCCCCTCACGTTGAATATGATTATCCCATTGTTATTTCTACTTTCTGAAGTGGCCTGTAAGTCTTTTGTTTTTTTGTTTGTTTTGTTGGCTGGTTGGGTGTGGGGGTGGTGACACAGGATCTCACTATGTAGTTCAGGCTGGCCATGAACTCACAGTGATCCTCCTTCCTTAGCCTCATGAGTGCTGGGATTATAGGTGTGCACCACCATGCCTGGCTAGAGGTCTTCTTTTGTGAGTGTCTTTATGAAGTGTAATCAAAACTGCAGTGAATGCTACTGCAAAGTGCCACATAACAGGAAGGTAGGCTTGTAAAAACATTCTGGTGTGTCCTCACCCACCATACTCACTGGATCTGGCACTGTGCAACTTCTGGCTCTTCTCCAAAGTCAAAATGACCATGAAAAGTAAATTGAGTTGATTAAGGACATGGAGGCAGCCACCATAGAACAAATAAAGACATGAAAGAGAGCTCCCATAATTGCTTTAGAAAGTGGAAAGAGCAATAGCATAAATAGATTCAAAGCAAGTGGGGGTATTTGGTGGAAATAATGGCAATGTGTCTTTTACTGTAATAAAAATTTTAAATTTGAACATTCACTGTATTTTTCAATCATGCCTTGTGTTCAGTGAATTACTGTTTAGCACTAAATGAATGTTAAATGTATTTTCTAACTGGACAAAGGCCAAACCAAAACAACATCACAAAAATAGAGTCCAGAATAAAGTCCAGAAATAGACCTACAAATGCTCATTTGATTTGCAACAAAGATGTCCAGTGCTATACAATGGGGAAAGGTTTGCTATATTTTAAGTGCTGGAACAATTAAACATATAATGAGGGCTGGAGAATTAGCTCAGTGGTTCTGCCACCTGCTTTGCAAGTGCAAGGTCCCAAGTTATATCCCTGG
>NW_022900951.1:55240873-55245502 GCF_012274545.1 Fukomys damarensis | reverse complement strand
GAGAGAGAGAGAGGGAAGTTATAGATAGATAGAGGGAGGGAGAAATGAAACTTGATCCTTTTTTCACATATACAAACATTGATTGGTGATAAGCTGGGCATGTTGGTGTGCACCTTTAGTCCAAGCTACTTGAGAGGCTAAAGCAAGAGGATCACTTGAGCCCAGGAATTGAAGGATAGCCAGGACGAAATGGCAAGACCTCATATCAAAAGAATGGCTCATAGTGTTAAGATTTCTAAGAATAATCATAGAAAGAGAATATCAAAACTTACTAACTACATAGAAAAACATTGACAAAGTAGACCTCATGGCAGTGGAGAACTTCGGATTGTCAAAATATACCACTAAGAAAGGAAAAATGCAAGCCACAGGAAGGAAGAGGATATGCTAATATATTACTTTGTCAAACTCCAAAGTGTATAAAGAACCACAACTCAAGAACAGAAAAATAACCCAGTAAAAAATTAACAAAAGAATTGAGTGAGCATCATAAAAGAGGATAAGACCAGGTCCAGCAAGGAAGGTCCCCAGAGAGCTCTCTGGCTGCCTGCTCAGGCCCACCCGGTGGGTCCGCAACCTCCCCGACGGTGCACCACCAGATCCAGCAAGGAAGGTAGCTGCACAGGCGCCCTTGAAACACCCGCACGACCTGACCCCCCCTGCCCTGTTCTCAAACCTCCTGATTGGGCCAGTCTTTGGACCCAATCTGCAGAGGCATAGGTGATCATGAAGGGTATTTTTCTGAGCTCCCAACTTTGAACATGTTTAAAGAAAGGGCAGGGGAAACCTGTAATAGACCTGAGTGGAGTTCAACCCTGTGGGTTGGGAAACTCAATTTAGGCCTTGTGGACTGAGATCAGTCTGAGTCGCGGGGACCTGCCATTGGCTAGCTGAGATCAAGGGATTTGGTTCTGCACATAGCTGTACACGTGGTATAATATGATATGACAACAGAGACATAGTCTGAAAGAGGCCCTTCAAATTCTTTTTTTTCTTTTCCTCATTCCACCCTACAATTTCTTTCTTTTTTCTGTCCTCTTTCTCCAACTCTGTCTCTTGCTCCACTATATGATCGCTTATCTCCCTTTTTATTCCTGCTCCTGCCCTAACTCAGATTTCTTCTTTTATCATTTTTTCTTTTTTTTCTTTATGTTCTTTTCTCCTGTCATTTTACCTCACTCATGGCTCCATAGCTTCAAGGGAAGGTGAGCCCCTGTTACTGTTAAGGGGATATATTCTTGTCCTTATTCCTGCACTCTGTCTATCCCCTTTGAAGTTAATAGTTTTGTAAAGATTGTATGGTCACTCTACATCCTCTGGCTTCACTTGAAACCTTCTCCAATTCTTTCACTTATCTACTTCTCTCATCCTAACTCAGTCTAAGCCCCCATCCTAAATGATAAAGATGCTATATTGAAAAGCGTATTCACTGCAAACATATTTTGGGCTGCTTCTTTTTTTTTTTCTGAGAGTCCAAAATAAAGTTTTATTGTATTACAAAAAGAAGATATAACAATAAACCAAACCGCTGAGCTAAATCCCCAGCCCATGCTTCTTGATATTAATTTAATTCACATGGTTTGAAGGTGATAGATTAATGACTGCCACAAGTGGTCAATTTACAAGCTGTACTTGATCCTATTGGGCAACTGAATGTATCAATTGGGATAAAGGATTGTGATTGATTTAATGAGTTGTTTTCTCCAACATTATGAAAACCAAACCGCTGAGCTAAATCCCCAGCCCATGCTTCTTGATATTAATTTAATTCACATGGTTTGAAGGTGATAGATTAATGACTGCCACAAGTGGTCAATTTACAAGCTGTACTTGATCCTATTGGGCAACTGAATGTATCAATTGGGATAAAGGATTGTGATTGATTTAATGAGTTGTTTTCTCCAACATTATGAAAATGAGGATATTTATGAGTCATTAGAGACTCAAAAGCTAAAGCGCAACTGTATCAGGAAGATTTAAATAATAACCCAGAAATTAAACCAAGGACAACCCAACAAAAAATAAAAATGAGAAAACACTTAAGCAAGACATAAAGACAGACTTCCAGTTCACCAAGCGCAAGACACAAAGACAGACTTCCAGTTCACCAATGGCAAACAGTAGAGCAAATGAGGATGAAAAGTCTGATAGTGAACAGCAGGACACCCTGGACACATAGCACAGGAGGTAACAAAACAGATCAATTGGGCTCTAGAAAAATTCAAATCAGAAATAATTTCCCAGTTAACCATAGAGATGGTGAGCAAAATGCAAGTGATGATTCGAGACTCTAGAACAGAAACTGACAAAAAAATGGATGAGATCAAGACTATGATAGAAGCCATGAAGACTCAGCATAGGAAAGAAATGGAATCCATAAAACAAATTCAAACAGATATCCAGGATATTAAAAACTCTATTGAAAGTGTACACAACAGAATAAAAAATTGTGAAGATAGAATTTTAGACATAGACGATAGGATTGCACTCAGTGACCGTGAAAAAAGAGGTCTCTCAAAAACAGTAAGGGATCATGAGAAATCGATCCAACAACTCCTAGATTATGCAAAGAAAAATAACATAAGACTGATAGGAATCCTTGAAATAGCAGGAGAAAGCACAAATGACTTAAAAAGCTCTTCACAGAATTAATGACAGAAAACTTCCCAAACAGAAGGGAAGAATTAGACATATAGATAATTGAGGCATATAGAACTCCAACTAGCCAGAATAAAAAAAAATCTACACCTAGACATATAATAATCAAGATCAATGAAACCCAACAGAAGAACAAAATACTACAAGCAGTAAGAGAAAAGAAACAAATCACATGCAAAGGAAAGCCCATTAGAATCACAGCAGACTTTTCAACACAAACCCTTAGGGCAAGGAGAGCCTGGAGTGAGGTATTTCAAGTCCTAAAAGAAAACAACCTCCAACCTAGACTGATATATCCTGCAAAACTCTCTTTTAAAATGGACAGGGAAATAAGATACTTCCATGATGAAGAACACCTGAGAAACTTCATGAACACCAAACCAGCACTACAAGGAATTCTAAACAATATGCTAGAAAAGGACAATGAAGGTCACAATACCATGATGCCCAAAAGACCAAATCAAATAGGCAAGGCAAGAAACTAAAAGGAGAGGGGAGAAAAAGTAAAAAGAGTCAACAAAAGGACAATAACATGACAATAATAAGTCAGAACATATCAGATATAACCATCAATGTTAATGGCCTCAATTCACCAATCAAGAGAGATAGACTAGCAGAATGGATTAAGAAGCAAAATCCAACGATATGTTGTATAATACAAGAAACACACCTAGTGCAAAAGGAAGCCCATAGACTGAAAGTCAAATGATGGAAAACAATTCTGCATGCGTCAAGAGCCCAGAAAAAAGCAGAAGTACAATCTTATTGGCACACAAAGTAAATTTCAAACCAAAACTCATTAAGAGAGACAAAGATGTCCACTACATCCTTGTAAAGGGAACAATTCAAAAGGAACAGATGACAATCATAAACATATATGCACCAAATATAAATGCCCCCAAGTATATAAAACAAGTAACATGAAAAACCAAATAAGCACTAATATAATTGTAGTGGAGGATCTAAATACCCCACTATCACAAATTGACAGATCATCTAGGCAGAAAATCAACAATGAAATAATAGAACTGAACCAAGCTTTGGAACACATGGACTTAATAGATGTCTACAGAGTATTCCACCCCACAAAAATCATAATATACATTCTTTTCGGCTGCACATGGATCATTCTCCAAGATAGACCACATATGGCTGACAGAACATGTCTGAATAAATACAAAAGAATTGAAGTCATCCCCTGTATATTATCAGATCATAGTGCAATGAAGCTGGAGATCAATAGCACAAGAAACTGTAGGAACTTCACAAGCACATGGAAACAGAACAACACTCTCTTGAACAACCAATGGATTACAGAGGAAATTAAAGAAGAAATTAGACAGTTTTTTTCCAAATAAATGAAAATTCCAACACAACACACAGGAATCTATGGTACAATGAAAGCAGTTCTACATGGAAAATTCATAACATTGAATGGCCATACTAGGAAAACAGAGTGAGCTCAAATAAAGAACCTAATGATGAATCTTAAACTCCTAGAAAAACAAGAGCAGGAAAAAAACAAAGCTCGAACAAGAGAGGAAATTATAAAGATTAGAGCAGAAATCAATGCAATAGAAACTAAGAAAACAATACAAAAAATAAATGAAACAAAGAGTTGGTTTTTTTGAAAGAATAAATAAAATTGACAGACCCTTAGCAAATCTTATCAAAAAAAGGAAAGAAAAGGCTCAGATCCATGCAATCAGGAATGAAAAAGGTGAAATCACAACAGATCCAATAGAAATCCAAAGGATCATTAATACATACTTTGAGAACCTGTACTCCAATAAAATGGAAAACACAGAAGAAATGGACAGATTTTTAGATACATATGAATTACCAAAGTTGAACAAAGAAGATAAAAACATTTTAAACACCCCAATTACAGTCAGTGAAATTGAAAATGTAATTAAAAATTTACCAACAAAGAAAAGCCCAGGCCCTGATGGATTCACTGCTGAATTTTAC
>NW_022900951.1:55239793-55240797 GCF_012274545.1 Fukomys damarensis | reverse complement strand
GCTATACTTCAATTCATTCCTGGAAGCAAGTATCACTTTGATTCCCAAACCAGGAAAAGACCCAACTAAAAAAGAGAACTACAAGCCAATCTCCTTAATGAATATAAATGCAAAAATCCTTAATAAAATACTAGCAACCAGAATAAAGAGGATTATCAAGATCATCCATCCTGACCAAATTGGATTTATTCCTGGGATGCAAGGGTGGTTCAACATAAGTAAGTCAATAAATGTAATGCACTATATTAACAGAATCAAGGACAAAATCCATATGATCCTCTCAATATATGCAGAAAAAGCATTTGACAAAATTCAACAGCCATTCATGATAAAAACTCTGCAAAAAATTGGAATAGATGGTCTATATCTCAACTTAATAAAGGCTCTATGAAAAACCAACAGCCAACATCATATTAAATAGCCAAAAACTGAAAACCTTCTTGTTAAAATCAGGAACAAGACAAGGATGCCCACTATCACCACTCCTACTTGATATAGTTCTGGAAACATTAGTCACATCAGTTAGACAAGAGAAAGAAATTAAAGCAATAAAGATAGGAAAGGAAGAAATTAGACTGTCATTATTTGCTGATGATATGATACTCTACATAGAAGACCCAAAAAACTCCACCAAAAGACTTCTAGACTTAATTGACAGATTCAGTACAGTAGCTGGATACAAGGTGAACACCGAAAAATCAATAGCCTTCTTACACACAAATAACAGACTCACTGAGAGAGAATAAGGGAAAAAATTCCTTTTACAATAGCATCCAAAAAAATGAAGTATCTAGGAATCAGTCTAACAAAGGAAGCAAAAGATCTCTACACTGAAAAGTATAGCATTCTGAAAAAAGAAATTGAAGAGGATATTAAAAAAATGGAAAGATATCCCCTGCTCCTGGGTAGGAAGAATCAACATAGTGAAAATGGCCATACTACCAAAACTGCTATATAGATTCAATGCAATGCCAATTGAAATTCCAACACTATATTTCACAGAA
>NW_022900951.1:55210196-55239356 GCF_012274545.1 Fukomys damarensis | reverse complement strand
CTGCTCCTCAGACAAAGGACTATTATCTAGAATATATAAAGAACTCAAAACAATCAGCCCCCCCAAATATAAAGACCCGATTCAAAAATGGGCATCTGCAATGAAGAGACATTTCTCAGACAAAGAAGTAAAAACAGCAAGTAAATATATGAAAAAATGCTGCACATCAGTGGTCATTTGAGATATGCAGATGAAAACAACACTGAGATTCCACCTCACCCCACAAAGAATGGCTGCTATCAAGAAATCACACAATAACAAATGTTGGCGGGGTTGTGGGGAGAAAGGTAGCCTTATCCATTGTTGGTGGGAGTGCAGACTGGTGCAACCACTATGGAAATCAATATGTAGATACCTCAAAGAGCTGGGACTAAAATTTGAAAATGTACTACAAATCCAGTGTGATAAAAACAGCATGGTACTGGCAATCAAACAGACCTGAGGATCAGTGGAATGGACTGGAAGACACAAAAACAACTACAGATGTATTCAGCTACCTCATCTTTGACAAAGGAGCTGACCATCCTCAGTGGAGGAAAGATAGATGCACCTGTTTATAGCAGCACAATTTGTACTAGCTAAAACTTGGAAACAGCCCCTTTGCCCATCAGTTGGAAACTGCATAAAGAAGATGTGGTTTTTCTATAAAATGGAATACTACTCAGCCATAAACAATGAGAAATTAGATTCATTCATAGGAAAATGTATACAAATTAAGGATATACTCCTAAATGAAATAAATAAGTCACACATATGTAAATACCAAATAGTTTCTCTGGTGTGAAAAACTATAATAGTACACAAGATCCTAATGATATAATTGACAATGTGAAATAGGTAGAAAAGGGCTAAAGGTGTAGGGAAATTTGGAGGGGCAGGGGAAAGGTTATGGGAAAATAAGGGAAAAGAAAAAAATATTAGAAAATGAAAAATGGAAATAAAGTGTTTGTAAATGGGGAGGGGAGGAGGGGGTGAAGGGATGGCAGGGACAACGGGAAAAATGAGAACCAAGACCTGTCATGTAAAGGTACAAGATCCCAATGATGAATGTAACTGTGCTGTGTACCTAAAATGTACCAATAAATTCAATGAGAGAGAGAAAATAAAGGTGAGATCCCAGTTGTTGATTCTTTATTCTAGTTCCTGTGCTCCTGAGGATTTGTTCATAAAGTCTCTTACTATGCCAATGTCTTCAAGAGCTCTACCTAAGTTATCTTCCAACAAGTTTAATGTTTCTGTTTTAATATTTAGATCTTTAATCTACTTGCATTTTAGTTTAGTGCATAGTGAAAGATATGGGTGTAGTTTTAAACTTTGGCAAGTTGAAATCTAGTTTTTCCAACACCATTTATTAAAGAGACCGTCTTTCCTCTAGTGAGGATGGTTCACTCCTTTGTCAAAGATGAGGTAGCTGAGTGTGTCTCACGTTGTTTCTGCATCTTCTAATCTATTCCACTGATCCTTGGGTCCGTTTCTTTGCCAGTACCATGCTGTTTTTATTACAGTAGCTTTGTAGAAGTTTCAAGTTGCAGATTGTGATAACCCCTGCCATGTGTCTGTTGCCTAGAATAGCTTTTGTTATTCTATGTCTTTTCCAGTTCCAAATGAATTTTTGTATTGTTTTCTCTAGTTCAGTGAAATATACTGTTGGGATTTCTATTGGGATTGTATTGAATCTGTATAGCAGTTTTGGAAGTAGGGTCATTTTCACTATATTGGTTTTTCCTATCCAGGAACAAGGGATATCTTTCCAATTTCTTATATCCTCTTCAATCTCTTTTTTCACAGTGCTGTAGTTCTCAATGTAGATGTCTTTTGCTTCCTTTGTTAGAATAATGTCTAGATATTTCACTTTTTATGCTATTGTGAAAGGAATTGTTTCCCTCATATCTCTCTCATTGAGTCTGTTGTTTATATACAAGAAGACAAATGATCTTCAAGTGTTGACCTTGTGTCCAGCTACTCTACTGAATTTGTCAGTTAAGTCTAGAAGTCTTTTGGCAGAGTTTTTTGGGACTTCTATAGGAGTATCATATTGTCAGCAAATAATGACAATTTAACTTCTCCCTTTCTTATCTTTATTGCTTTTATTTCTTTCTCTTGTCTATTTGCTCTGGCTAATGTTACCAAAACTGTATTGAACAGGAGTTGTGATACTGGATATCCTTGTCTTGTTCCTGATTTTAGTGTGAAGGTTTTCAGTTTTTGACCATTTTGTATGATGTTGGCTGTTAGTTTTTCATAGATAGTCTTTATCAAGTTGAGATATAGACCATCTATTCCAATTTTCTGTAGGGTTTTTATCATGGATGGATGTTGAATTTTGTCTAATGCTTTTTCTGCATCAATTGAGATGATCATATGATTTTTATCCTTGGCTCTGTTAATATAGTGTATTACATTTACTGATTTACATATGTTGAACCATCTTTATATTCCTGGGATAAATCCAACTTGGTTGCGGTGTTTGATCTTCTTATGACCCTCTGTATTCTGTTTGACAGTATCTTATTAAGGATTTTTGCATCTATGTTTATTAGGGAGATTGGCCCATAGTTCTCTTTTTTCATTGGATCTTTTCCTTGTTTTGGAATCAAAGCAACACTTGCTTCCAGGAATGAATTTGGAGTTATTGCTTCCCTTTCAATTTCATTGAAAAATTTAAACAGTAGTGGCAGTAATTCTTCTCTAAATAGTTTGTAGAATTCAGCAGTGAATCCATCAGGACCTGGGATTTTCTTTGTTGGTAAATTTTAATTACATTTTCCATTTCACTGATTGTAATTGGGGTGTTCAGAATTTTTATATCTTCTTCATTCAATTTTGGTAATTCGTATGTATCTAGAAATCTGTCCATTTCTTCCTCACTTTCTATTTTATTAGAGTACAAGTTCTGTAGGTATTGACGATCCTCTGGATTTCTGCTGGATCTGTTGTGGCTTCACCTATTTCATTCCTAATTGTATGGATATGAGCCTTTTTGATAAGGTTAGCTAAGGGTTTATCAATTTTATTTATTCTTTTGAAAACCCAACACTTTGATTCATTTTTTTTGTATCATTCTCTTAGTCTCCATTGCATTGATTTCTGCTCTGATCTTTATAATTTCCTCCCTTGTACAAGCTTTTATTTTGTGTTGCTCTTCTTTTTCTAGAAGCTTAAGATTCAGCATCAGGTTATTTGAGCTCACTCTATTTTCCTAACGTGGATACTGCTAATGTTGTTTATTTGAGCTCACTCTATTTTCCTAATATGGAACTGCTTTGATTGTGTCCTATAAATTCCTATGTGTTGTATTGGCATTATCATTTATTTGTAAAAACTGTCTAATTTCTTCTTTAATTTCCTCTGTGATCCATTGGTTTTTCAGGAGAGTGTTATTCAATTTCCATGTGTTTGTGAAGTTCTTGTGGTTTCTTTTGTTATTGATCTCTAGTTTAATTGCCCTATGGTCTGGTAGTATATCTGGGATAACTTCAACTCCTTTGCATTTACTTATACATGTTGTATGAGCTAGTATGTGGCCTATTTTGGAGAATGACCCATGTGCAGCTGAAAAGAATGTATATTCTGATTTTGTGGTGTGGAACAACACTCTGTAGCTACCAGTTAAGTCCATTTGTTCAAAAGCTTGGTTCATGGACTGAGGATCTTGCACTTGTGAGGCAGGCACAGAGCCACTGAGCTAAATCCCCAACTATTGCTTGGGGTTTTGATGCCATAATGAAGGATCTATTGCCAAATACAAAGTCGTGAAGTTTGTCTCTATGTTATCTATGATTTTTAAAATTTTAGCCCTTTCTTTCGATTTTTGGTCCATTTTGAGTTAATTTTATCTATGGTGTGAGGGAAGGCTCCGACTTCATTCTTTATCATATGACTATCTATTTGTTTCAGGACTATTTGTTTCAATGATTATTCTTTCTGCCACTGGATAGCCTTTTCTCTTTTGTGGAAAATTAGTTGGCCAGAGACACCTGTTCTTATATCTGGATTGCCAGCTCTATTCTATTGATGTATATGCCTATCCTTATGCTGGTATCGTGATGTCTTGTTATCACTGCTTGGAAGTAAGCTTTGAAATCAAGAAATATTTTATTCATTCAACTTTATTCTTCTTTCAAGCTTGTTTTTCCATATGAATTTTAAAATTGGCCTGTTGGGCATTTTTTCTTTAGGGAAAAAATTACTAGCTGGGATTTTGACTGGGATTGCATGGAATCCATAGATCATTTGGGGGAATATTATCATCTTAACAGTATTAAACCCTTTAATCCATGAACATAGGATACTTCTCTGTTTTAGTCCACCTTTATTTCAATTTTATTTTAAGGCTTTTAGTGTAAAAGTCATACACTTGGTTCAATTTATTCTTATTTTTTGTAAACTATTTCAAACAAAATTTTTAATTTTATTTTCTGCTTGCTCATTGCTGCTATATAAAAATGGAATTCACTTTTGTATATTGATCTTATTGAACTTGTTTATTAATATGGCATTTTATAGGATTGCTTAAGAAGGAATGTCATCTTCTGAATAAGAGTGATATATTTATTCTTTTTATTGCTATCTGTAAATGTAATTATTTTACAGACCTCCAAAATACTGATCAGCAAAAACTGATGGATCTAAACTGAAGAATAGATAAATCTATTACTGTTGTTACAGCTTCAATGCTACTACCTCAGTAATCAATAGAATAAGTCAACTGATAAGGATATAGAACACATGAACAACTACCAACCAACTTGATTTAATTGATATTTATAGAAGCCCTATGTCATAATAGCAAAATACATATTTTTTCAAAAGTATATGGAGCATTCCTCACCATAAGCCATATTCCAATTCTTAAAACAGACCTCAAAAAGTTGAAAAGTATTTCAGGGAGTCTGAGCCTCTGTCATGATATGGCAGAAGATGGTGGTAGCTGCTGCTATGATGTTGTCCCTGTGCTCAGTAGAAATGACCATGGAGCAGCAGCACAAGGTATGGTGACACTAACCCAGGATTCCCAGTGGCCCTCAGCAATGGGGGCTTAACTGGTGAGTGGCAGGACCAAGGTCTTTGCTTGCTAAGGCTGAGGGGCATGAGTGAACAGGGCTTTCTCAGGCCTGTGGCCCTGTTAAAAATTTAAACCTCTCAGAAGTGTAAGGTGGAATAAAAGAAGACAAATAACTGAAGTTTTTTGAGATTGTGATTGTAGTCCCAGGACAAAGATATTACTGCTCAAGCCTCACTTTTCTAAAGCTGCTATAAAGACATTTGATATAAAGCTTCATTGAGTATGTTGTGAAATGGGCTGCAAAGAACTCACATGACTTCCCTAAAAGTTACTTGGCCCTTATTTCACTATTCCCAGCAAGTGCTATACTGTCCTGGAAATAGACCAAGACAATCGAATCCAGAAAGAAGCAGCAAAAGAAGAAACAAAAAATCCAGAAAATATTGCAAAAGCTGAACAATTTTTAAAAGATTGAAAGAATAAACATACTCTGAAATCAGAGAATAATTATTTGGAAAATTATGGAGCTTTGTTAGTATCCACTAAGGTTTCTGTGGATTTCATAATGGTATTAATTTGCTAAATGAAAGCTGACTATATAGAAAAAAATTTGCTGGTTTTTGTCTTAATACTGTAATAACTTTAGGCTTGGGTATTGAAGTTTATTAGTATCTATTGGATGCTAATATAAATTGACATTTATTATACAACTTGAGAATCTCCAGTCTGAACATTCAAAACTCAAAATGCCCCTCAAACCTTAAACTTGTTAAGCATAAACATGATGCCAGATGTGGAAAATTTCACACCTGACTTTATATGGTGGATTATAGTAAAAAAACACAGGTGAACTAAAACTATTGCATAAAATTACCTTCAGGCTACATGTAGAAGATGTGTATGAAACATAAATTTTGTGTTTAGACCTGGATCTCATCCTCAAGATATCTCATTGTCATAAGCAAATATTCAAAATCTGAAAAAAGTTTCAAGCACTTCTGGTTCCAAGCATTTTCGGATAAGAGATACTCAACCTGAAGTACAAACTTTTTTATATCTGATGCAGTAATTTAACATTTTTGCAGCTTATTTACTGAAATTAAAACATCCTGTGGAGAAAAATGACTTTAGATTATTAATTCTTTATAGATAGTGATTTAAAATGGGGTCTGTTGTACAAAAAGATATTAAAATTGCCCTCTCTATGGTAAAAAAGTATGCTTTGACTTTAGAGATAAAGTATATTAATCACATCTTTTGTCATTATTTCTTATTTCTTAGAGTAGAATCATTTCTGGCTTCTCAAAAAAAAATAATATTAATGAATTCTATTTTCTCCATTTTTCTGGGTTTAGCCTTTGAGACAACTAGAAATTATCAAGACATTCTACATTTTTAAACCTAGCTTTATGAAGAATTCTCTTATTATCTTGACTACATATAATACCACCTACTGGATAAAATAATTTTTGAAGGGAGGGCAGGGACAAGGGGAAAAAAATGAGAACCAAGACCTGTCATGTAAAGGTAGAAGATCCCAATGATGAATGTAACTGTACTGTATGCCTAAAATGCACCAATAAACTCAATGAGAGAAAAAAATTGTACTTATTAACACTGTTATTTTCTAGAGATGAGTTGTTGAGAAGATTAACACTGATTTAAAGCTTGCAATAAAAATCCAAATACTTGTCTTATGGCTTATGTTTAGCTGTCCCCCTAAAGCCTCATGAAGTCTTAGGTGGGAATTTTTCAGAGGTGGCTGAATCTAGAGTGTGTGATGCTGGGATTAAGGGCATGTAATTACTAAACCAATACACTGATTGGTTTGGCACTGCCCTAATCCTTTGCAGTCTGGGTAGGAAAAAGGGGCAGAAAGATGCGTTAAGGTCCCTTGTTGCTTTTGCCATCTTCCGGCTCTCACGAACTGTTTCTCCTCTACAAGTCCTGTCTGCCATACTACTCTGCCTTAGAGACAGCTGATAATGGACTAAAACTTCTATAAACTGTGAACTAAATAAAGCTTCCCCCTTCAACTTTGAGTGTCAGGTATTTTTTTCTCAGCAACAACAAAAGTAATTAAGACAACTTAGAACCGTTTTTCTTATGCTAATTGGAATTATGATGTATAAATGGCTTTTTAAATAATTTGCTGAGTATAGAGATACAACTTTTGTTTTTTATTCTAGTCTTTGTTTTAATTCATATAGTATGATATTCCATTCTTTTTAATCAAACAGGCTCAAGGTGAAAATTAAAATTTCAACCCTTCCCTTGCCCCCTTGCTGAGGACTGAATCCAGGGTCTTGCACATCCTTATCAAGGACTGTACCACTAAGCTTCAGCCCCATCCCTTTTTATTTTTTATTTTAAGATGAAGCCTTACTAAATTGCTCAGTCTAACCTTGAATTTGCAATCCTCCTTTCTTAGTGACCTATGGTATAGCTGGTGTTATAGGTATGTGCCACCATACCTGGCTTCAAATTTCTTTTAACAGACTCTAAAAGAGTTAACACTTTAGTCATACTTCATAAAAGGTAAAGAAAGCCTTGGATTTTGGAAAAAATTTGTTGAGCATAGTAGTAATTGCATGAATAGGATAAATTATGTCAAAATAAGGATATGTTATTATTAGAAGAATTACAATAAAGAGTTCTTTCAGTAAAGTAGTACAGTGGAAAGTTTTGACTATTAAACATGGTTTATATAAATTCATGGTTTAGTAATTTTATTTACTGTATTATTTTATAGTTTATTTAATATTTTCTGAACCCTTAATAATGAATTTTTAGTTACAATAATTGTCCAATGGCTCTAATATAAAAATGAAACTAGGTTTTGAGATGAATTTTATATTCTTTATAGAAATTGTACCTCGGTGAGAGTGCTTGTCTAGCATCTATGAGGCTCTGGTTTCAGTGTTCATTATGACAAAAAAAATGAAAGTATTAGAATATCAAACCATTTCCTTTGACCATACTGCAATTAAATTACTCTGTAACAGAAAATTATCTGTAAAATATCCCAATATTTTTATATTAAACGACATACTGCTTCCCCCACCGGGAGCCGCCATAGCTCCAGCACCAGGAGGGCTGCCTGGGCCCTGATCCACCACGGGAAGGGTAGCCACACCTTCCCCCACCGGGAACCGCCATCGCTCCAGCACCAGGCAGGTAGCCGTGTGGGCGCCCCTGAACCCCAACTCCCCTACCCCGCCCCCCCATGCACTCTCAGACCTCCTGATTGAGCCAGTCTTTGGACCCACTCTGCAGAGGCAGAGATGGTCATAGAGGGTATTTTTCTGAGTTCCCAACGTTGAATATCTTTAAAGAAAGGGCATGGGAAACCTGTAGTAGAATGGTGTGGAGTTCAACCATTCAAAAGGTTGGGGACCTCAATCTGGGCCTTGCAGCCCGAGGTCAGTCTGCATCATGGGGTTCAGCCATCAGCTAACTGAGATCAGGGGTTTTGAGTCCTAACTCTGTCTGAGCCCCCATCCTAAATGGTAAATATACTATATTGAAAAGTTTGTTCACTGCAGACATGTTTTGACTGCTTCTTGATTTCAATTTAATTCAAATGGTTTAAGGGTGATAGACTAGTGACTACCACAGGTGGTCAGTTTCCAAGTTGTGCTTGATCATATTGTGTTGCTGGTTGGGATAAAGGATTGTGGTTGATTTGATAAGTTGTTTTCTCTGATGTTATGGAGATGAGAATGTCTGTGGGTCGTTAGAGACCCAGAAGCTAGGGCGCAACTATATCAGGAAGATTTGGGTGATAACCCAGAGATTAAACCAAGGACAGCCAGACAACAAAAATAAAAATGAGAAAACACTTAAGCAAGACACAAAGACAGACTTCCAGTTCACCAATGGCAAACAGTAGGACAAATGAGGATGAAAAGGCCAATAGTGAACCAACAGGACAATCGGAACTCAAAGCACAGGAAGTAACAAAACAGATCAATCAGGCTCTAGAAAAATTCAAAACAGAAATAATTTCCCAGATAACCATAGAGATGGTGAGCAAAATGGAAGTCATGATTTGAGACTCTAGAACAGAAACTGACAAAAAATAGATGAGCTCAGCACCACAATAGAAGCCATGAAGGCCCAACATAAGAAAGAAATGGAAACAATAAACGCCCAACATAGGAAAGAAATAAAATCCATAAAACAGATTCAAACAGATATCCAAGAGATTAAACACTCCATTGAAAGTGTATGCATCAGAATAAAAGAATGCGAAGATAGAATCTCAGATATGGAAGATAAGATTGCAGTCAGTGACCATGGAAAGAGAGGTCTCCTAAAAACAGTCGGGGATCATGAGAAATCAATCCAGCAACTCCTAGATGATGCAAAGAAGAATAACATAAGACTGATAGGAATCCATGAAGTAACAGGAGAAAATACAAGTGACTTAAAAAAGCTGTTCACAGAATTAATGACAGAAAACTTCCCAAACAGAGGGGAAGAATTTGACATTCAGATAAGTGAGGAATATAGGACCCCAGCTAGCCACAATCAAAAAAACACTACACCTAGACATATAATAATCAAGATCCCAGAAACCCAACAGAAGAACAAAATACTACAAGCAGTAAGAGAAAAGAAACAAATCACATGCAAAGGAAAGCCCATCAGAATCACAGCAGATTTTTCAACACAAACCCTTAGGGCAAGGAGAGCCTGGAATGAGATATTTCAAGTACTAAAGGAGAACAACCTCCAACCTAGACTGATGTATCCTGCAAAACTCTCTTCCAAAATGGATGGGGAAATAAGATACTTCCAAGACAAAGAACACCTGAGAAACTACATGATACCAAACCAGCACTATAAGCAATTCTAAACAAGATCCTAGAAAAAGACAATGAAGGTAACAACACTATGAGGCCCAACAGAGCAAATCAAATAGGCAAGGCAAGAAACTAAAAGGAGAAGGTGAAAAAGTAAAAAGAGTCAACAAAAAGCCATAACAGGACAATAATAAGTCAGTACGTATCAGTTATAACCATCAATGTCAATGGCCTCAACTCACCAATCAAGAGAAATAGACTGGCAAGATGGAATAAGAAGCAAAATCCAACACTATATTGTATACAAGAAACACACCTAGTACAAAAAGAAGCCCATAGACTGAAAGTGAAAGGATGGAAAACAATTCTTCATGTGACAGGAGCCCAGAAAAAAGGCAGGGGTGGGAATCTTATTTGCAGACAAAGTAAATTTCAAACCAAAACTGATTCTAGTATTACAGATGTAGGACTGTACTGTATCATACCTCTGTGAATGTAAAATATCTAGTACCTGCTTTATGATACTTAGTAGGGACCGTGCTCTATCAGAGCTATTTTTAATGATGTTACTCTAGAATGTTCTCTCTCCAGATGATGATTAAAATGCTAATAAAAAAAATGGTACAGGTACCACAACAGCAACAGAACTTTGCTGTTTTCTGGGTATTATTCTTCTATTTTTATTTCTTTATTTTTTTTGTTTTTGTTTTTTTAATGGAATGTGCTGAATGTTTATAATTTTGTTCAGATGACTGCAGAACCTGGAGAAGCTGTTGCTATTGATGCATAATATACTGCTATTATTGGTCTTTTTATATAAATATAAATATATATAGACATACATATAATTTGAATTTTTGGAACCTTTAACTGTGCTGTCGACTTTGGAAAAAGTTATCCCAATTTACTGTGTTGAGTTGGCATTGTACAGAAATTAACAGCCATATTGTTCTAGAAATGTTAATTTTTTCCCATTTCTACAGGGGTAATGCACTGTATTAAATATGTAAGGTCATATCTAAGTGGGTTTGATTACAGAAACTAATAAAGTATTCTCTAACTAATGAAAAAAAAGAATAATATAAAACTATAAGAGCAAGAAGCAACTTAAATATGTTCAAGGACCCCAGAATTAAGGATTATTTTAATGTTACATCATTGCCTTTACTCTTTTACTTTCTTTTTTAGTTTTATTTTAGGATTCCCTATTTTTAATGTTCATACAGAGATTTCTTTAACTGAAATACCGAATAGTTTCTTTGGTGTGAAAAACTGTAATAGTACACAGGATCCTAATGAGATAATTAATAATGTGAAATAGGAAGTAAAGAGCTAAAGGTGTAGGGAAAGTGGGAAGGGTGGGGGAAAGGTAATAAGGGAGAGGAAAAAAATATGAGAAAATGAAAGAGTGGAAATAAAGTGTTTGTAAATGGGGAAGGGAGAAGGGGGTGAAGGGAGGGCAGGGACAAGGGGAAAAAATGAGAATCAAGACCTATCATGTAAAGGCACAGGATCCCAATAATGAATGTAATTGTATTGTATACCTAGATTGTACCAATAAACTCAATAAAAAAATTTTACAAAACAACATACTTATAAATAATCAAATGGGTCAAAAGGAAGTGACAAAGGTTTATAAAGGGGAATATTCTGAAGTAAGTGAAAATGAAAACGCATTTAAAAACTTAAACAGATAAAGCAGCATCTAGACAAAAATATGTAGTATTAAATGACTCTATTAGACAAAAGAAAAAAGGCCTCAGATAATCTAAGCTTCTAATTTCAGAAACTAGAAAAAATAAGAAATCAATAAGAGAAAAGGGCAGGCACAATAGCATAAGCCTTTAGACCCAATTACTTTGGAGGCTAAAACAGGAGGATTGCTAATTTGAGGCCAGCCTGGGCAACTTAATGAGACCCTGTCTCAAAAATAAATAACTAGGCCAGGAGTGGTGGTGCATGACTATATTTGCAGCACTCAGAAAGCTGAGGCAGGAGGATCTCTATGAGTTCAAAGTCAGCCTGTGCTACATAGTGAGTTCAGGCCAGTCTGAAGTACACATCAAAACCCTGTTTAAAAAAGCTAACTAAATAAATAAATGAAAAGAACTGAGGCTGCAGTTCTTGGGTTCCAACCCCAGTACCACAGAAGAATAGGAAGGAGAAAGATTTGAAGAAAAATCAGTAAAATTTAAAAGAGAAACAACAGATAAAATCAATGAACCCCAAAGTTCTTTGTATTTATTTTTTGAGAAAATCATTAATTGATACAGTTCTATCCAGGCAGAGTAAAACAAAGTAATATCAGGAATGAAGGTGGAGCCATCACAACAAATTCTACAGAAATTTAAAAGAGTAATAAGGGAATATTATGAGCATCATTATGCCCATTAATTTTTTTCAATTATTTATTTATTTTGGTTTTTTGGGACAGGGTCTTGCTACATAGTTCAAAATGGCCTTGAACTCACTATATATCCCTGGCCTTGAACTTGAACTTGCTGTGATAACTCCTGCCTCAGCCTCCCAAATGCTGGGATTACAGGTGTGCACCATTATGCGTGACTTCAATTTTTATTTTTTATTATTACATGTTTACAGTACATAATGATTATAGTCCTCATGGGGAGTTTGTACATGTACATAACACATCTTAATTCTTTGTTCATCCCCTTCCCCTCCTTTTTCTCCCCCCTCCCTCCATCTCTTGGTTGTCTTCCCTTTTACAAAAAGATCTACCTCCCTGTTTCCTATTATCTATCTCTTATTTTGCTGTTTATTTATATTTTGGGTTTCTCATATAAGATAAACTATGTGATATTTAACCCTTTGTGTTTGGGTTATTTCACTTAACATTACATTTTTAAGGTGCATCTATTTTCCTACAAATGTCTCATTTATCCTTTTTATGGCACAGTAGTACTCCATTGTATATAAATCCTACATTACCTTTATCCATTCATCTGGTTATGAACATAGAGGCTGTTTTCAAGGTTTAGTTATGACTTGTGCTGCTATAAACATGGGTATGCACGAATCACTATAATATGATATCTTTAACTCTTTTGGAAAGTTACTAAGAAGAGGAATACCTGGGTCAAATGGAATTTCTATTTTTAGTGTTTTGAGGAATCTCCATACTGATTTCCACAGTGGTTTTACTGGTTTACATTCCAACCAACAATGTAGAAATGTTCCTTCCCCAACTCCAAGATCTCCAGCATTTGATATTATTCGATTTCTTCCTTATAGCCATTCTTTCTGCTGTAAGATAGAATCTTGATGTTGTTTCAATTTGCACTTCTCTAATTATGCCCATAAATTTTAAGTCTTAGATGAGACTGACAAATTTTTCTTTCTAAAAATCACAAACTACCAAAGCTCCCTCAGGAGAATATATAGTCCTGTATCTATTAAGTTAATTGAATTCATAGTTAATCTTCCAACAAAGAAAATTCCACCAAAGAATACTACAAAACAATTAAAACACATGTAATACCAATTTTGTATAAATTCTTCCCTAAAAAAGAGGAGAATAGGAATTTATCTCAGTGAGGGAACACTTGCTAGAAGGCTCAAGGCCCAGGGTTCAATCCCCAGCATTGCCAAAAATAAAAAGAGAGGAAGGCACAATTTCTAGTTCACTTTAGGAGATTAAAACCATGCAAAAACATACAAGAAACCTTCAGACCAATGTCCCTCATGAAAATAGATGTAGAAATCCTCAACAAGGTATGACCACACTGAATTTAGTAACATGGAAAGCATAATACATCATAACCAAGTGATGTTTATCCTGGATTCAAGACAATTGTAAACTCAATTCACTATATGAACAGATAAAAGAGAAACATAAAATTACCTCAGTAAATACAGAAGTATCTGACAAAGTTTAGCGACTGTTTAAAATTTTGATGATAAAACTCTCAGAAAGCTAAAAAGTTCCTCAATCTGTTAAAGACCATCTACAAAAATAAAGCTTACAACTGATGTCATACTTCACAATGAAAGATTGAATGCTTTCCCCGAAGTCAAGGATATCTACTGTCAGGACTCTTGTTCAGTATAGAGGTCCCCGACAGTGTAATATGACAAGCAAAAGAATTGGAGGGAAAACATATAGAGTAAAAGAAATTAAATAAGGTTATTTGTAGATGACATGATTGTCTGCATAGAAAATCCCAAAGAATCTACAAAATAGCTACTAGAACTAATAAATGAGTTTAGTAACTCACAGGATACAAGGTTAATACTCAAAAATTATATTTTTATGAATGAACAATGAAGTTCAAGAATGAGCAATAAAATCAATTATTCCAGAAGTAAAAATATTTCTTACCTCTCATGAAGTGACATTGACTGGACAGGAGCACAAGGGAACCTTCTAAAATGTTAGAAATTGTTATTTATCATGATCTGGGCAGTGATTAAATAAGTTTAATCATACATGACAATTCATCAAGCTGTTTGCTAAAGCTTAGAGCCCTTCAATTTATTGCATGCATGCTATACTTCAAGTATTTTAATTTTCACTCTGTCAAGGGTGAATGAAAACTGTCTTAACATAGTATGGTTGATGCCATCTGATATAAGATACTTCCTGTGGTGAGTTCAAAAAGTACTGTTGACTGACTCAATGAAACAATTTGTAGACTTCTAATTCGCTGAAAGGAAAGCCACTGTTATTTTATGAGGCACTGTATCTTCCACTTAACTCAGCCATGAGAGTGAACACATAGGCATAGTTGCAAGTTCACAGAGGCAAGTAAACATTTGGTTTTAATTAGAATCTTAATGATAGCAGCAGGACTTTTTCAGGCTAATTTTTAGAATCATAGAAAAGGTTTCAGAAAATGTACAGGCAGTGCTAATGAATGCATTACAGAATGCTGAAATTAGTGGTGAGCTTATAGAGTTGAAAACGTTAAAAAAATCTGTCTACAGGGGCTAAGATGAACTTCAACTTGGAAATAAAATAAATTTTCCTGAACAGGAAAAGGTCTACAGAGAGACTAAACAGGGGAGAATAATGAAATGAAATCACTGAGACTGTTGCATTTTTGCTTCTTTCTTAGGAGACTTCTCAAATGATCTGTATGAAACATTGCTTCTATTATATGAGTTTGAAGTTAAAGCTAGAATGAATGATCCATCACTGGACAGCTTCCTGGAATCAGTGTGGGAGCTGCCTCATTTAGAAAGTAAAACATTTGAAACAATTGCATGTAAGATATATGTTTATGTTTTTGTAAGGCTAGTGTCCATTTAGATCCTGCTATTTTCTTTGCTCTCTTTACTCTTCTTCCTCCAGGTGGTGAATAGCACTTTTTTCCTCATAGCACTTTTTTCTCCCTCTCTATTTTGTATTACAGTCCTTTGTGCATTTATCTTTTTCACTCTATGAGAGTATAATCTCCTTAGGGTCATGAAAAATAGTTACATGCATCTATTATATTTATAAACTCGAGGGAAGTGCATTGCTCATAATATGTGCTCAAATTTATTCTGTGTGAAATTTAATTATGTAATTACACAATAGGGGGAGCTCAAGCTTCAAAATGTTAGTTTTTCTCAGCTAGCTAGAAATAGTAATTGCTTCACTGATCAAAGGTGATACAATCTTAGCAATGTATTTAAAATGTACAGAGAAATATTGGAAGTAGTTATAACTCAGTTGCCACTCTCATATTTCTGGTTGAGCTGTAAGTGGTATTTGAGGACTCAGAGCCTTTGGGTGGGGGTACTCTAGGAAATGGATTAATTATCTCCCCTTTTTCTCTCTCACCCTGCTCATGAAGCAGGAGTGTGGTTAATGAAGGTATTAGGTCACCTCAATCATGTTTGCCTTTCCTTAGTCTTGCTGAGACAAAATTCCTAGAGCCATGAAGCATGTATACTTGAACACATGATTATGACCATTGTTCCTGTATAATGGAACTCCAATTCTAGAGGCCTATTAAAAAAAATCTGGGGGTTATTTCTGGTTCTGTCTTGTCAACTGTTTCCTATTTTTACCATCTGGCAAGAGTAAAACAGTATATTATGTTAAATCTGCTATTGATTGGTGCCTTTTACTGATCTGCTTTCTCTTTCTTTCTTGATGTGCCCCTCCTTGACTGTGATTTATAAAATTGTTGCTTCACCTGTAGAACTATGTGACTATGTGTAGGGTCACAGAGAAGATAGTAGGTTTTCTGTTGATGATTACTGAGGAAAGGATGTAACCTGGCAATCCTAGCATGTTACTCTGCCCAGAAAGAAGAGGCTATCTGTAAAACATTTGTGGATTCATCATTTTATAAAACTCATCTTTATTGCGTATGCGTGTGTGTGTGTGTGTGTGTGTGTGTGCATACCTATGTATATATGGGCTGTTAATCTGTTTCAGTCAAGTTTCATTACAGGAAGCAATTTGTAGCCTGGGATGAAACCTGATGGGTACGATTATGGCGTTCACACCTTTTTTTTTAATCTTCCTTTAGTGTTAGCAATGGAAATGCCTGCATATTACCCTTCCATCGCTCTCAGGGCCTTGAAAAGGGCTTCATTGCTTCACAAAAAGAAAGAATCAATTGATGTTTTGAAATACAGGTTAGTAAATATAATTCAGTACCTAATTCAGGCTTTTTAATAGCCAAAAGAACTATAGTCAAAGCCCCCCTAAGCAAATGTAAAAGATGAATGAGGAGTGGGAAGGAGTGGGGGTAATAAGATGCTAGGATTGCCTGATACAAGGAAAGATTGGTTGACCCCATTTACAGCTTCAAATATCTATCTTCAGATGTTAGAGACCAGATAAAGGTAAAGGAAGAACAGAAGTGTTTTGAAGCTCTTAGTCTGGGATGAGCTCCAGGTTTTACTTATCTTAGTCATAAAGTTAATGATTTCTTTCCTTGTAGGTTGATTTCTCTCTTTTCTGATTTTCAGCAAATGCATGCGCAATTTGATCAACCTTTCAGTGCCAGATGGGGTATCGAGTGCAGAATTCTGTTCCCTGAAAGACGTTTGGGGCCACTTTGAAGATGTTCTGAGCCTTATTAGCCACACTGTAAGTCAGTGATATTAAATTTTCATCTAGTTTAAAAGAACTGAATTGTCCTATATATTGGAAATTATATAAAATAATGTTTTCTGATATGAGTTTTAGGGTCTATTCACATTACAGTGTAGCTATGCACTACAAAATTTCCCTGGGCTTATGAAGTATAAATAGGAACAAGTAGAAATTTTCTAATATGATTATACTATGGATTAGGTCAAAATAGTAGTACCATCAGGCATCTTGAATTATTTTGTATTTTCAAAGTCTGGTAGAATCGTACTTCCCCTTTGATGATATTAACCTTCTGGAAAAGCTTATTATTATCACCACTGTTTCTCAGGCAGGTGTTAAAAGAGAGAGGGAAAACATCTTTTAGTCCCTCTTTGCTGATTCCTTGTTCTTTTTAGTGAAGGTTTCTTTAGTGATTTTTATAAATTAGCTTTATTGAGGTATAATTTATATATCATAAAATTCATCTATTGCATGTGTACAGTTCTGAAAATTTATGGAGCTGTGCAACTATCACCAAAATTCAGATTTAGAACATTTCTATTATCCTAAAAATTTCCTTTTGCTAATTTGTTGTCAGTCCCTACTCCTAGCTTCAGTCCCGGGCAACCACAGAACTGCGTTCTACTTTTACAGACTTTCTCTTTCTAGAATCCTATAAGATGTGGACTCCAGTGCCTGCCTTCTTTCACTGAATATAATGTTTTTGAGGTTTGTTCATATTGCACCATTATCAATATTTTTATTAGAGCAATATTCTATTAAATTGTCATACCACATTGTATTTATTCATTTATTAATTGACAGACATTTGCGTTGTTCACACTGTTTGGCTATTATGAATGATGCTGCTATGTACAAGTCTTTGTGTACCATATGTTTTCAGTCCTCTTGGATATATACCTAGGAGTGGAATTGCTGGATCATTTGGTTATTCTGTGCTTCACTTTTTTTTTTGTACCAGGGATTGAACTCTCAAGCAAGGCAGGCATGGTGCCACTGAGCTAAATCCCCAGCCCTAAGCTTCACTTTTTGAAAAGCTGCAATCTGTTTTCTAAGTGCTGGCACCATTTTATATTTATACTAACAGTGTGTGAATAATCCAATTGCTCTACATCCTCATCTATTGCTAACCATCTTTTTTTTTTACACTGGTGATTGAACCCAGGTCACACAGGTCTATATCACCAGCCATTTTTACTTCTTTTTTTTTCTCTTGGATACCAGGGATCAAACTCAGGACCTTGCGCTTAGGAGGCAGGTACAGCGCCACTGAGCTAAATCTCTGGCCCCATTTTTACTTCTTAAGACAAGGTCTTGCTAAGTTGCCCAAGTTGGCCTTCAACTTGTAATCCTCCTGCCTCAGCATGAATAGCTGGGATTACAAGCATATACTACCATATACAGTCTGTCTTTTTTTATTGTAGACATCCTAGTGAGTATGGAGTGGTAGTTCATTGTGGTTTGACTTGTAGTTCCATGTTGGCCATTTGTTGACTGTTTACATTTTTCATTGAAAATATAACTATTCAATTACATTTGAGTTAACATTTGTGTATGATATGAGGTCTAAGTGTTTTATTGTTGATTGTTTTTGCATATGAATATCATTCTCCTATTGTTTAGCTTTCTCACTCATAAAATAGGAATAATACCTGCTCTGACTATTCCATACTGGAGTTGTAAGAATCAATACAAACAGGATGTATGTTGTAAATTTTAGCAGCTCATACACATGTAAGGTGGTATTGCTATTATAAGGGAGCTATAAAATATTGATAAGGTTAGATTAAAGTCATATCGAAAGTCATTGTTGGCATCCATGTTAATATCTATGGATCTTGACTGCTATGGACTCAACTGCTTTTTCATATGCAAATAAACATCTATAAATCAGAACAGATGGTGGAATACAGCAGGTTGACCACCTGCCACAAATTGCATTGAGTACTCTAGCATTCTTCTACTATGTAATTATTGCCTGAGTGAATTTAAGTTGAAACAAAAACTTTAGCATTAAATATTTTCTATCTTTTCTTTTATTATCTTTTGGGAAGAAGAGAAAATTCCATTCCTAAACCATGAGCATTATCTGGTCCTTCAAGTGTGTTTGGCATAGTAGCTAATACAACAAATTAAAATTAGATCATACTATAATTGCAAGTTGATCCATTTCCATAGTCTCAATATGACAACAAAACTTCTGAGCATTTTGGTTTTGCCACTTTTATTCTGTCTTATTACAGTTCTAATTCTATGGTTCTTGGGTTGCCCAATCTTGATATTTTTCTACTTTTCTGAGGAGTTTCCCATTCATTATTGCTCATCACACTAACATGAATGAATGTTTTTTTAAATGCAGACATTACTTTAATAATCCCTCGGCTCTTTACCTTGTCTATGTTGCCTTTTCTTATTTGCTTGGATTCGAGATTCAACTGCTTTGTTTTATATGTTTGGGAGAAAATTCTTCCTTTGTTTGATTGACTTACTTAATGGCCAGCCACACATTCATTATTTATTCAACAAATAACCTTTACCAAATGCCTCCATACACTGGCAAAATGGTTATTACACAAAGCAGCTTCACAATATCAAGCACTACTGTTACAAAGCAATTTTATGTCCATTATTGCATATGACCCTCTCATAGCAATTCTGTCAAGTTGACAATGCTGTTATTATCCTTAACTTAATGAGGACATTTTTAAGATTTAAAAAAGTCATGCTACTAATGAATGAGAGTTAGAAATAGAATCCTGGTCTTTTGATCTTATGTCTTAGTTTGAGGTACTAGAATAAAATTCTGTACTATAGATTGGGTGGCTTATAAACAACAGAAATTTACTTCTCCTAGTTCTGGAGGCTAGGAAGTACACAATCAAGCACTGATTCAGTCTCTGGTGAGGGTCTGCTTCTTATAGATGGGTCATCTTATTGTAACCTTATATAGCAGATGGGACAAGGGATCTCTATCTTTTTTATAAGGGCACTAATCCTATTCATGAGGGCTCGACATTCTTTATCTTATCACCTCCCAATGGCCCAACCTTATAATATTATCACCTTGAGGATTATGATTTTATCATATGAGTTTGCAAGGGGGATAAATACTCAATCCATTATCATTTACAGGCTCTTTCTACTAAAACATGCAACCTTGCCAGTCTTGCTAGCAAATTCCATCTGAAAGGAAAGGCTTAGGTTGATACTCAGAAGCTGGTACCAGTGAAAAAACTGAGGGGAGGTGACAAAAGCTTACACAAGTGGTCATACGTATTCTATACTAGGTTCAAATTCTAGATTATCCTTAAGAGAAAGTAGACTGTTCAGATAGCTTTTTAATTAAAACATTATTTTTAAGTATTTATAGACCCAGATGCACTTGTAAGAAATAACACAGAAAGAAAAAAACAAAGCACAGTATCTTAACCAGGATGTTGGAATTATTATTAATTATTACTATAAATGTTTTTACCACCATAAGGAGTCCTCACGTTGCCCTTCTATAGCCTCCCCCAACTTCTGTCTATATGCCTAAAACACTGGAAATTTTTAAAATCCATTGGAAGTCACTAATCTTTACCAGTTTCTATAATTTTACCAATTCAAAAATAGTATAAGCTGGGCACAGTGTTGCATATGTGTAATCTCAGCACTCTGAGAGGCAGAAGGATCACAAGCTTGAGCCTGGCCTGGGCAACTTAGTGACTTAGAGACCCTGTCTCAAAATTAAAAAAATAAAAATGTAAAAGGTCGGGGGATGTAGCTCAGGGATAAAGAAGGTCCTGAGTTCAATCCCAGTAACACACACATTCTTTGTGTTAATACATCAAGTGAGAATGGCAGGATAGATTTTCATCAATTTAGAAGGTATGTTTGAAATAATATTAAAATAAAAAGGGCAGCCAGGACCAGGACTCATTGCCCCTAGTGTCTAGTCCTGTATGTATCACAAACATACTTGTGTGACTTGGGCAAGTGGTGCCATCTCTCTCAGCCCCTGCTTCCTTGCCGATAAAATGAGATTTCTAGAAAATTCCACTTCTAGAATGGTAGCATGTAAAGCTACATGGAGTTACTTCCCAACAAAACACCCATAGCTAGTGAAAATAGGAAAAAAATATTTAAGCTGAGTACAGGGGCTCATGCTGAAATCCCAGATACCTGAGAGGCTGAGGAAGGAGGATCACAAGTTGGAGCAGCCTGGGTAGTTCAGTGAGACCTTGTGTCAAAGTAAAATTTTTAAAAAGGGCTAGGAAATAGAGCTCAGTGGTAAGCACTTGCCCACTATGCACAATACCCTGGGTTCAGTCCCCAGTACTGCAAAACAAACAAACAAATAAAACTGCCATTTAAAGTCTCTAGAAAATTGCCTAAGAGCATACAGAAAATGACGAAAGATCTATTCAAGAGAATCTACTAAATTTTGGTAAAGAACCATAAGAGTCTGAGACACTAGAGCCTGTGACCTACTCCTTCCCTGTCCCGCCTCCAACTAAGCATGAGGAAAGCTCTACTCCAGACAAATGTGACAATGTTTCCAGTGCCCTCAGCTCCTGGTCATAGGATATGGTATCCTGCCAGGAAGGCCAGGCTGCCAACATTTCTTACCCTAAACTGAGCTCCAAGATACAAAAGCTACATTCCTGACAAAGGTAGTCAAGAGAACGAAAGCTCCCTTCCTTTTCCCAACCCTCACTCATACACAAGAGGATCTACCCTGGGCAAGTCAGACCAAAAATATTTAGGTCCTGGTTGTCCTCATCCCAGCTCATTCAGGTTCAAGCCAAAAAGACCAGAGACCACCACCCTACCCAGCATCCTGCTTTGAAAGTAATAATGCCAGTCAGACAAAAGAGGGCTACTACTTGCCCCACAGAAGCTTGGAGATTTAGTCCAAAGGTAGATGCAGTCCACAAGAACAGAGAGCTTCCAACCTTTCCCCAGAGGAACTGACTAATTATGTGGAGAAGTTTAAGCCAAAGTGAGTTCTTGCAAACAATGGATATTTTGGTGGTAAGCAATACAATGGAAGATAGTGTCTCTATTTCAATCAGAAGGTAATTCATAGCCCAGCTATCTTACCAGAAAGAACCATGGCAAGAGAGTTAAGAAAAGCCCTGCCAGAGTCAGAATGAACCTCAAAATCTTGCCTTAAAAACTGCCCCTGCACAGTTGCTGGTATCCAATTGGAATCCACAGTTCCAGACTACAGAACAATCCGTGCATCAGAGCATTGAGGAAAATAATACAGTAATTTTCATGCAATTAGTGGAGCCTAATAGCAGGTGTGATGCCAACAAAAGCAGTAGCTCTTACAAACACACCATAAAAAGAGATAAAAGACTGTCATCCCAGGGTACCATGCTTATAACCAAGTTTGTGTCCACTGAGAAACAATACAAGAGATTTTACATGTAAGGGGAATATACTTTGCTAAAATAGTCCAGTTGTGTTACTAAACAAATAAAGATGCAGATAGCAATAACAAGTCCTGGATGAAGGAAATCAACCTTAGAGGTGCTACAATATATTACCTGTAATTCTCAGTTTCCAACAATATAAAAAATATGAGAGAGTTAAAGAAGGAGGAGAATGTGACCTATAGAAGGAGGACACACAAGTAACACAAACTATATGTGAGAGGGCCCAAATGTCAAAGATGTCAAAACAATTTCTGCAAATATATTTCTAAAACGAAGAGAAGCCATTAAAGAAGTAAAAGACAAATGGCTAAAGGGGAAATGGGAAGGGGAGTGGAAAGGAAATAAGGGAGAAGAAAAAAATGTGAAAAAAGGAAAAAATGGAAACAAAGTCTTTATAAATAGGGAAGGGTTGAGGCAGTGAAGGAAGGGGAGGGTATGGGGAAAAAGTAAGAACCAAGATGTGTCATGTAAAGGTACAAAATCTCAACGATGAATGTAACTGTACCGTATACCTAAAATGTACCAATAAACCAAAGGGAAAAAAAGAAGCAAAAGGCAGCTGGACACAGTGGCACACACTTATAATCCCTGCACTGAGGGAGGTCAAGGCCAGATTGTAGGTTTGAGTCCTGCCTGGGCAACTTAGGGAGACCTTATCTCATTAAATATAAATAAATAGAGGGCTGGGGATATAGCTCAGTGGTAGAGTGTTCTGAGTTCTTAACCCAGTACCATAAGGAGAAGGAAAAGTAGGAGGGGTTAAGGGGAAGAGGAGGAGGAGGAGGAGAAGGAAGAGGAGGAGGTGAACCAAGGAGAAAAGGAGGAGAGGAGGAGGGAAGGAGCAAAGGAGGGAAGGAGGAAGGGGGAAGAGGGGATGGGAAGAAAAAAAAGAGAAATTTTGAAAATATCAATAAAGATACAGGTTACTTTCCAAGAACCAAATCGAGGTGAAAAATATAGTAAGAAAAATTTAAAATTCATTAGAGTCTTCACGATAGATTTGAGATGTAGGACAATTAGCAAATTTGAAGATAAACTAATAGACAATGTGATCTGAAAAAAAAATAATAGAAAAAAAAGAACATTGCCTCAGAGAAAAGTGGAGCATCATTAGGTAAACCGGTATATATATAAAATGGGTGTATTGAAAGGATGGTGAAGAAAAGAACAGAAAAAAATATTTGAGGAAATGGTGGCTGAAACTGTCCAAATTTGATGGAAAATATTAATCTACATATCCAAAAAGCTCAGCAAATTCCAAGTAAAATACTCAAAACACACAGAAATAGGGCCTTGGATTTAGCTCAGTGGCGCTTCACCTGCCTGGCAAGTTTAAGGTCCTGAGTTTGATGAGGGGAAGGGAGGCACACAGAAATATAACACTAAAAATACTGAAAGCCAAATACAGCAAAAATGTTGAAATTTCAAAAAGAAAAATGACTTTGATATAGAAGGGAGCCCCAACAAAGATTAACAGCTGACTTCTCACCAAAAACAAATTAATCAAAGAAAATAACAGATAACCAAGAATACTATAACCAGCAAAGTTATCTTTCAAAAGCTTGGGAGAAATCGATCTTCAGATAAACAAAAATAGAGAATGTGTTTCTAGCAGACCTGCCTATTGGAGATATTAAGGAAACTCTTTAGGCTGATAGCAAGGGACACCAGACAATAATTTCAGTCCAAACACACAGACAAATACTACAAGTAGAAGTAATTATGTAATTTTAAAAGACAGTATAAATGTTTATTTATTCTCCTCTTAAAACAAATGTATAAAGCTATTGCATAATTGTTTGCTATGCTTAACCCATTTATGCTGAAATTTGAAATTTTTTAAAATTTCTGCATGAAATCCATATATGTTACCTAGAAACATTCAAGGAACAAGTACTTGAAGAGAAAACATTTAATTACGTTCCGTTGTTATGGGCATTCCAAAAATAGATCACTAGGCATTTATGGGTTAAAATCTACATACAAAATTTAAAACATACAAAAATGTAATATAAACATGTAACAGCCAGGCGTGGTGGCGCACGCCTGTAATCCCAGCACTCGGGAAGCTGAGGCAGGAGGATCACTGTGAGTTCGAGACCACCCTGGGCTACATAGTGAGTTCCAGGTCAGTCTCAACTACGTAGTGAGACCCTGTCTCAAAAAACAACAACAACAAAACCACATGTACCAGCTCCCCACAAAAAATGTAATCATCATGTACTGCAAACGTGTACTAATAAAATTTTTTTTTAATTTTTAAATGTAATATAAAAATCACAACACAGAATATACAAAATGTGGTCCATCTAGACAATCAAATATTATAAGCTTTAATAAAAAGAGCAACCAAGCTATAAGAAGATGTGGTGAAACGTAAATGCATGTTATTTAGTGACAGAAGCCAATGTAAAAAGGCTACATACTATTTGATTCCATCTATATGTCATTCTGGCAAAGGCAAAACTATGGAGACTATGAAGTAAAAAGATGTCAGTTTCCAGGGGCTAAAGGAAGGAGGGGTTGAATAGCAGAGCAGTAAAAATACTGTGTATAATACAACGGTGTGCCCATGTCATTATACCTTTGTCCAAACCCATAAAATGTACAACATCAAGAGTGAATCCTAATGTATACTATGGACTTTGGGTGATGATGGTGTTCCATTCCAGGTGCAGTTGCAACAAATGTACTGGTCTGGTTGGGATGTTGATAATGTGGGGGCTAAGCATGAAGGGCGGAAGGTACACAGGATATCTCTGTAGCTTCCTGCTGACCTGAAATTGCTCTAAAAACCTGCCTTAAAAAATAATACCACGCCAAAAAAATAATAATGCTACAAAGGAGATAAGTAGAAATGTGTTTTAGATTAAGAAAATGTCATTACAAGATAACTAAGCCACAGGAAGAAATGAAGAAAAGCAGAAAATGTAAGTTAACATAGCAAACTATGAAAATATGTATGCATTACTTCTCTCAGCTTCTTTGAAATGCAAAATCATATTAAGTTTTATAACTATTATTACAGAATTAGCTAATTATAAATCTTCACGTAATCAAGGAAGATGGTACTGGCATACAGATCAATGAAGTACACTAGAGTCCAGAATCAAAACTGCACATTTGTTGATGTTTTTGGAGAGGTAATCTTTCTGTGTTGCCCAGTCTGGTCTCAAACTCCTGGGTTCAAGCGATCCTCCTCCCTCTTCCTCCTGAGTGCTGCTACCCTGTCCAGTTTGTTTAACTGTTTTTTAATGCAGTTATTCACTCCATATAATAAGAACAAATGGGCTTTTTAATAAATGGTGCTGGACAAATGGATAGCCACATGGAGAAGAGGGAAATCTAGACCCTAACTTCATACTACATACAAAATGAATCAAAGGTATAAATGTAAGAGCTAAAATGATCAAACTCTTAGAAAAAAAAAGCATAATCTTAAGTCTTTTGTGATCTTGTGTTAGGCAGTAGTTTCTTAGATATGGCAATATGGGTACAAGCAATGAAATAAAAAGTAGATAAATGAAATTTCAGCAAATTTTTTTTTCTGTAAAAGACACCACCAAGGAAGTAAAAAAATGGCCCAAAGAATTGCAGAGTAAATGTTGGAACTCATACACTTGATAAACTATACTTGTTTAAAGTATGTAATAAACTCTTACAACTCTATACAGACAACTAAACACCTTTAGTGGGCAAAGAATCTAAATTAGCATTTATCTATTCAAATGACCAATAAACATGAAAAGATGTTCAAAAGTGTTAGTTCAAAAGATGTTCAAAAATCAAAATCCAGTGGGGGAAAAATGACTTAACACCCATTAAAATGGCTATAATCAAAAAAGATAAAAAAATGTTAACAAGAAATTGGTCCTTTCATATGATGAATCTCTGGTTGTAAAATGGTGCACATGCTTTGCAAAACAGTCTGTTACTTCCTCAGGATAAATACAGTTACTATATGGTCTATAAATTCCACTCCTAGATACATACCCAAGAGAAATGAAAATATCTATCCAAAGACTCATACACAAATATTTATAAGCAGATTTATTCGTATGCTCAAAAGTGGAAACAACTCAAACATCTATCAAATGATGAATGGACAAACAAAACATAGTATTTCCTTAACCTGAAATATTATTTGGCTATAAAAAGGAATGAAGTGCAGTTACACACTATAACATGGATGAACCTTAAAAACATATGCTAAGGGAAAGATACCAGGCAAAAGGGACCACATACCATCTGATTGCACTTATGTTAAATGTCTGGGGTAGGCCAATGTAGAAGAGACAAAAATTACTGGTTGCCCAGAGGATGGGGAGGTGATATTGGGTGATAACAAAGAGATAACAGGCAAAGGATTTCCTTTTGGAAGGAAGAAAATGTTTAAAATTGATTGTAGTCATGGTGGCAGAACTCTGTGAATAGACTAAAAACCACTGAATTGTGTACTTTAAGTAAACTGTATGGTGTGTGAATTACATCTCGATAAAGCTGATGTAGAAACCGATAAAAGAGCATGAAAAGATAGCTATTTGTGCTCTGGGATACCTGCAATTCAGTTAGAGATGTTCATGACTGCCATATGTAAAGATGTTGAGGACAGAGAGAGCTGATATCAAATGAGTCCCCAGAAGCCATCAGAGTACATATTTCAATTTTCTGGTATTAATCTGTATGTTACATAGGCAAGTCCCTGTTTCTTTGGCGTGAATAGCAATATTGATGCATTTCTTTATTGAGGATGAATGATTACCTTAAGCAATTCGTGGCATGAAGGCAGCTAATGCACATTAAAATATAACTCCCACGGTCCCTAACTCACTACATGGTACTATCATTCCTCCAGTTGCCCAAGCTAGAGATCTAGGAGTTATCCTCACACTTCCCTCACTCCCATTTCTAATTTATCACCAAGAGCTGTCAATTTTGCCTCCTAAATATCTCTTAAATTTATCTACTTCTTTTTAGGTTCTAACATCAACAACCTAGTTCAAGTATCTTCTTTTATCTCAGCTACTGCACGGATCTCTTAACTTGTCTCATATCTACTCATGCTTCCTTCTATACCTTTCTATTTTTAAAATTTTTCAAGTGTATGTGACATTGCTTTTTCCTTACCAGTAGCTTCCCATTGCTCTCAATAAAAACTGAAATCCTGAATGTGGCCAACACAGACGGGCTAGCCCGTCTGTCCTCATCTTAGCCACTCTTCCCCTAACAAAGCACTGTTAATACTTTACTCCACAAGGCCACTTAATTAACCACCTGATAGACAAATATGGTGGCATCTTTACCCTGACTTCCAATATTGGTCACCAACTCCTTATCAAAACTCTCTTTTCTCTTGTCTCTTTTTAATTTTTATGTATTTATTTATTTTTGAAACAGGGCCTCACTAAATTGCCCAGGCTTGGTTCACATGTGTGATCTTTCTTCTTCAGCCTCCCAGAGTGCTGGGATTACATGTGTGTGCCACCACATCCAGCCTTTTCTTGTCCTTCATTTTGTCATCACTCCTTTGTGTTACCTTTCCCTTCTTATCACTCAACTATGAACATTTTCAATACTCTCTACTCTTTTCCTCTTTGTGTGCTATACTCTGTCTAAGTGAATTGATATGCTTTAGTACCTGAGTTCCAGTTCATGTCTGCAGCTGTCCATATGATATCTTCTAAGTTACTTCAAACTCAACATGTTTAAAATAGAACTTATTATTTTGATTCCTTGTCCCCAGAAACATTGCTTTACTTTTTTCAGTAATACCAGCATTCTTTGTCATTTACACTACATACTTATGGGCCATTTTGAGTTGACCTATCTTGTATTAGTTACCAAGTTCTATTGATTCTTCCTTTGGAGTGTTTCTTACATTTTTTTCTATTGTCACCATTTTAGTTTGCCTCCATCACTGCATTCTTAGATTTTTTTACTATTGACTTTAAGCAAGTCTTGGACTGGTGGTGTAGCTCACTGGAAGAGAACTTGCCTGGCATTCATGAAGCTCTGAGTTCGATCCCCAGAATCCCCCCCAACACACACACACACACACACACACACACACACACAGAATTTAAAAGTGTCTCTTTGCCTGTGTTTTTCGACACTTGGATCTGTTCTAAATGACACTAACATCTCAGTCTTACTAAAACTAATTTCATCTTATCATTTTTCCTCTCAAAGACTTCCAGTACCTTCCCATTTGTAGCAAAATAAATTCCAAACTCTGTGGCCTATAAAGCAAAAGTTTTTATACTCCAGCCCATGAGATATTAGTTAACATTCCTCATACCCTAGATTAAATAAAGTTACATGGTTTCTTTACTGTAAAACTGCCTTAAACTTTCAGTGAATTAATGTACATTATAACATTTTAGGAGGCTGCTATATAGAATGCAAAATTTCTGAGACTTTTTTCATAAAGAAACCTAGTTTCAGAGACCATCTGTTAACATTTCTCATGACACTGGTGTTCTGAGGAAGCACATTTAGTAAATGCTTAGGAAGCTTATCCTACATTTCCAGTCTCATTTCTACATAAATTGTCTGCTTAGGTCAAACAGCTCTTAGTCTTCTTGAGATGCACTCACTCTCAAGTATAATCCATGTCTTCATTTATTCTGTTTTGCCCATATGGAACACCATTCTCTCTCTCTCCTCATGACACTGGTGTTCTGAGGAAGCACATTTAGTAAATGCTTAGGAAGCTTATCCTACATTTCCAGTCTCATTTCTACATAAATTGTCTGCTTAGGTCAAACAGCTCTTAGTCTTCTTGAGATGCACTCACTCTCAAGTATAATCCATGTCTTCATTTATTCTGTTTTGCCCATATGGAACACCATTCTCTCTCTCTCTCTC
>NW_022900951.1:55181269-55209925 GCF_012274545.1 Fukomys damarensis | reverse complement strand
CAAGTATAAAATTCAGTGTGTTTTTAGTATAGTCACAAAATTGTGTACCTATCACCATTATCACAAAAGGAGAGGAGACCTCATACCTATTAGCAGTCACTCCCCATTCCTTATTCACCTGTCCCTGGAAGCCACTAAGCTGCTTTCTGTCTCTATGGATTTTTCCTGTTCTAGACATTTTGTATATTTTTGTGTCATGGTTTGGATCAAAAATATCCCCCTAAATGTTCGTGTTTTCAGAGGTGGAACTTTCAGAAAGTGATTAGATCACAGGAGTAACTAACCTTATCTGTTGACCAGTTCATATCTGAATGAGCTACTAGGAGGTGGGGACCCAGTTAGAGGAAATGGGTCATTGGAGGAGAGCTTTTGCAGGGTGTATCCTATTCCCAGCCCCTTCCTCTCTCTCTGGCTCTTCCTAACTCTCTATCCCATGGCTATAATGAGGTAAGAAACTTTCTTCTACTACACCCTTCTAGCACAATGTTTCTGTCTTGGATCCAGCTTACTATGGACTGAAACCATGAGGCAAAATAGACCTCTCCTCCTTTAAGTTGTGTATGTGTGGTATTTTGTCCCAGCAATGGAAATGTATCTAAGATTTTCTCTACATATCTAGATCCTATTCATCTTCCTTAAGGCCGTGTTTGTTTGTTTGTTTGTTCACTTTTTTGTTCATTTTGTTGAGATCACAACACTCCTACTCTATTAGACACTGCTAGGCTGTAAGTACACAAAGATAAATGATGTTTTGCCTTTAGAGAACTCCCCACTTACTGAAGGAGACAGACAACATAGTGTTAGAAATACTATTATGGTGTAATGAACAATAGAGGAGCAAAGAAGTCTGAGAAAGAAATTGTGGCAGGTCAGGAAAGAAGCTTTGCTGAGAAGGTCACAGTTGCCTGGATATTGAGTCATTTTTTCATTCCTTAATTTATTCAGAAAACTTGTGTTGTGACCCTATTATGTGCCAGGCATAGTGTTGAACTCTAAGGGTATAAATATAAACAAAAAAAATCCTTGCACCCTAAAGAACTCAATAGTTTGGAGAAGATAAATGTATGACATTTCAAAACAATATGATATGTCATATTTGAGGGATGTAAAGCTTGCTATGGGGACACACAATAAATCTGCTTGTGAATTTGAAGAAAAAGTAGTTTACCAAGTGAACAAGGATAGAGAGTGGTATTTAAGGCAAAGACTAGACTCCCTCTGAGTGTGAGCTAACTTGTCACTCATGTCTTACTGAACCAGAGAGCATTTAATGATTTTTGTCACTCTGACAAGCCCTTAGTCACATATGTGGTAGTCATCTTTATTTCAATGCTGGAGGTGCAACTCACTCGTGTTAGGCAAGCATTCTACCACTGAGCTACATCCCTATCCCCTGTGAGGTCATCTTTAAATGTGAAAGCCTTGTCTTTCCATAGGCATTGTGTATCCTTTGGGATAAGAGTGCTTTGTCTTATCCTTCTTGGATGCCTTCATTATCATAGTGTTTAATGCTTAGTAATTTTTTGTGAGTCGAAATGAATGAATGACAGCTGAAAAAATATCCTAAAGACTCAGTAAGCTGCTACCCAGGTTTCCTATCACACCCACTTCAGGAGCCTGAAACCTATCTTGAAGATGAATAGCTTTAACACCAATGCTTCTCTTTGTGCTCCATCTCCCATATAAGAACTGCGACAGTCACTCCTTACACTAATTCCCTTCATTATTGCAAAGTACAATGAAGAAACTCATATAAGCTCAGGATTAGTTATGTTAAAGACCACTGATAAGTGACCATCTTTAAAATTCTGTCCTTTGTTTATAATTTGGTAGATATTGTCAACACTAAAGATTAATGTAATTTTTATTCCAAGAATAGAAATCGATTCTGGTCAAGAAAAGCAAGAGATTCAATAAAACTGCTTCTTGACAATCTTTGAAGAGTAGAGGAAGGGACTGGGGAGATAACTGACTGAGGATGACATTTAGGGAAGCCCCAACAAGATACAAGTTTTTCTCCTGCTTCTGAGAGAGCAGGAATCTACCTCTAATTCTTTCTTTCAGTCATAGAGGGCCTCATTGCTTTTTCCATTTATATGTCACTTCATGGGATATTGCTATGCGACATTCCACAGCTGACAAACCTTCAAGGTGCTCTCCTCCTCTCCGGGGCAGCATTCCTTAGTGCTAGCAGAGCACCTGTTATTGAGTAATAATGAGAAACAATTCTGGTACAGGGAGTGCTACAATGATTTATGACAGTAATAATTATAAAACATCTACTGTTCCTGGATTTCAGGAAGGCTACCCAGAAATGGAGATTCTCTGGCTGATGATCAAGTCCTGGAATACTGGAATCTTTATGTATAGCAGAAGCAAATACGTATCTGCTGAAAAATGGTGTGGCCTGGCATTGCATTTCCTTGAACACCTTGGCTCCCTCAAGAGAAGCTATGAAACTCAGGTGAGTAGGGAGAAAACAAGGGGTGGGTGGTATGGCTTAGGGGTCAGAGAGGTTGTAGTTGGGCACTCCATAAGGACTCAGCCTGACTTTCCATGGCTAGTCAGGGATCCTCATGATTGTTCCTATCAGTGGTTCCATATAAATCCAAAAGTTAGGGAGGAGGATCATCATGCGTTTGAGGCAAGCCTAGGCTACATGTCAGTGCAAGGCTCACCTAAACTACACAGTGAAGCCCTATGTCAAAAAAGAAAATAAAAATAACTAGGGGACTATGCATAGTAATTCCTTAGAGTGAAAGCCAGGAAGGATGGAGAACAGTGGAGAACTTAGAGATAGCAACTGGAATCTAAATACAAGGACTTCCAAAAGTTAAGCTCTGGAAAAATGCATCATCATCATTGCCAGTGCATGAGGGGAAGGACTGTCCTCTGCTCAATGCAGTAGCTAAATAGGCATTTTCTCCAGGAACTATTCTCAGTTTCAAGCATCTGGGCCATTAGCTGAAAAGGAGAGGTTTGGTGGACAAAAAGAACCTTGTTACCAAATAAGATAAAAGGATCTTTTCTGTTTTAAGTACCTCTTCCTTTCAAGAGCTGTCTGTCCCTAATTAAGAAGGCCTAGTGAGATGGGATTCATCTTCTTCAAAATAGGAAGGACTATGTTTTCTCCACAATGGCTCCTCAGATTGCAGAACATAAGTGTTAGGCTCTCATGGCATCATCATGGCTCTTGGAAGCTTTCCTATATTTTTTTTCCTCTCAAGAAATCTAATTTTCTGTTTTCTTTCCCAGATGAATGTTTTGTATAGTGAGCTCATGAAAGCATTATATTACAAAAGGGCTCACTTTTAAATGAAGAATGAGAAGCTACTGGAGCAAGGTATGTGAGTAGGCAGGTGCCCAGCAACTTAAAGCAGATACATCATCCTGAAGTGCTGAATACTTCAATGTTTGCCAAACGTTCTCTTGAGCTTTTGTTTCTGTTTCCTTAGGACCTAATTTCATTGTTGTAAAATGAAGTTTTCTTAAATAAAAGTATGTTGATATTTGCCTCAGTGACTAGCTCATTGCTAGGGAACAAATGAATTTTCCAGACTGCTAACTATTGTATCAAAATAATCTATTTAAAAGCCAGATACTCTACTTTATGCCCCATATGGATAAAAGGGACTGTTCATCCCCATCTAACACAGGTAGTATTTGATTCCCAATGCCTGAAGGTAACAGTAAATCATAATCTTTACTGAATGGACCTCAGTGGTCATTGGGCCTAGCATTTATCTAATTCACGAAATCTCTGTCTGACATCCTTGAGAAATGGTTGGCCAATCTCTGTTAGAACATATCCTATGACAGGGAACTGCCAGGATAGTCCAATCCTTCTATTTTTTCCTCTCTCTCTCTCTCTCTCTCTCTCTCTGTCATTGGCAAAAAGCCTTTCTTCATACTAAACAGAATCTGTCTCCCTATAAGGAGTCAGCTAACTCTGTCTGAGACACCCTTTGGAGATTGAAGGCAGAAGTCATTCCTTCTGTATAGACCACGCCTTTTCTCCTTCAGATTAAATGTCTTCACTCGCTTTAGCTGTTCCTCATCTTCACCTGATCTGATCACCTCACCTTCCAAGAGCAGAGTCCCCCATTGCAGTGAGGTCTGACCCTTATAGAGTTCAGCAGCCTTGTTCTGCCTAGACTAACATTAGTGTACTATAAGACAATGCTGACTTTTCTCCCTCAGCTCCCACCCCCAGTACTAGAGCTTGAATCTAGGGGGCTTATGCATGCTAGGCAAGTGTTTTTCCACTGAGCTACATTCCCAGACCTTTTTACTTTTATTTTATTTTGTGACAGAATCCTGCTAAATTGCCCAGGCTGGCTTGAAATGTGTGACCAAATTTGTGATCACATTTGCCTGAACCTCCTAAGTAACCAGAATTAAAGCCATGTGCCACCATGCCCTGCTCTGTTAACATTTTTTGGCTTTTGATTTTGACATACTTTCAGGGTTGGGTATTGGGTTACTTGCAAAGCATTTGCCTAGCATGTGCAAGGCCCCAGTACGCCCCCCACACACTATATACTCTTCACCCGGCTTCCTTATTTGTTAACATTTTACCACTTTCATTCTCCTGTTTCTTTTCTGAATCAATTTTGAGCCCTTCAACTTCCACCGTGGCTTTAGATAAAGATTTGGTTATTATTAGCTAATTAATAGAAAAATGCTTTCAACCTAAGATAAAGTGGGTCATTTGTGTTTGAAAAATATTTCACTTAGTCATGGCTAACAGTCTATGACTATTTTGAGGCTTAATAACTCTGGGGTTCTTCCTGTTCAAGATGAGGAACTCGATCAGCTGTTGCATCCACAGCAGAACTAAGAAGAGACCCACATTAGCTCCTGGCAGAGAGATGGCCCTATTCAGTGGGTGCAGCATGGTAGGTGTCAAACCTGCCTCCCTTTGCCGTCTCCAAGCTGTTCAGTTGGCCTCTTATACTGGGGCTGAGATTAATTTGCAAGCATTTGTCCTGTTACCCTTTAACACCTCAGTGTGTGTTTTATAAAAGCAAGGATATTCTACTAGGTAACCAAAGGACAACCATCACAATTAGGAAATTAAAAGTGATACAGTTCTAGCATCTACTCCACAGATCTTATTCATATTTTCTTGATTATCCCAATAAAGTCCTTCAAAAATTCAAGATCACAAATTGCACTTAGTTATCACATCTCTTTTATCTCCTGTAAATGGTCTTGACATCTTTTGAGGCGTACAGGGTAATTACTTTGCAGCATGAGCCTTAATTTAGGTGGGTCTGCTACTTCCTAATGGTTAGATTCAGTCTGTGCCCTCTGAGCCAACACATTGCCATGGTGATGTGTACTTGCACTATCGCACCAGTAGTCACACAGTGACAATGTGCCCTATTACTGGTTAAATTGAAGATGGCGCCTGCCAGGTTTTTCCAGAGTAGTTAGTTCATAGATATTTTGTACTTAGTAATTATGAAGTACTTCATAGGAGATGCTTTGAGATCACATAAATACTCCATTTCTCATTGAACTAGTTTTAGCATCCATTGGTAATTCTTGCCTGCATCCATTTTCACTGTGATGACTGCTAAATTTTTCTGCTTCCATCATTCCCTCTTTATTAATTGGGCTTGGTAAGTTAAAGCTTTTTCTTTTCCCCAACTCTCTCTCTCTCTCTCTCGCCGGAGATGGAACCCAAGGCCTTATACATGCTAAGCAAGTGCTCCATTATGGATCTACATTCCCAGCCCACTCCCTTTTATTTATTAATGCTTTTTTAGTTCTGTATACACTAATGGATTCCTGTTTTATTCAATGGGTTATAATTTACTATTGTCATTATTTATTTTGCTTTCCAAAACTACCTTCTGTACCCTTTTGGCTTATCCCCATCATCTATGAACACATCCTTGCTTTGTAGCACAATAAGATGCTCCAGGCTTATCATGTACTTTACTCGTACAGCCTTGGAATCAGTCATTTCTCTAGGGAGCCCTGGTTCCTTTTTTTCCACAGTACTGGGAATTGAACCCAGGGCCTTCACACAAAGCATGGGCCACCACACCCAATTGTCTGGTACCTTTTAATGGAGCTCGTGCCAAAGATCTGGGTCCTAAGTGTAGTCATTGTTATTGAGGTGCAGTTGTTTCTAGGTCTTCTCAGTGGACAGAGCGAGGAAATAGATGGGTGTATAAGGTATGATCAAAATATACAGTGAAAGTTTAAATTTTAAAAATTATTAATGAAACATTGCCATTAATCTCCCAAATGCTCCCTCTTACTTCAAACACACTTGTCTCGTCATTTGTGCCACTTTCTGAAGTAGTTCTGGGCATTTCCTTTCATGGGTATTTTTATAATATATGATCAAAAATATAGTGAATACCAAGGAAACATGGCATCCAATGGAAAAGTCAGGCTCTTAAAAATATTAGTGTTAACCAGGTGTGGTGGCGCACGCCTGTAATCCCAGCACTCAGGAGGCTGAGGAAGGAGGATCGCTGTGAGTTCGAGACCAGCCTGGGCTACATAGTGAGTTCCAGGTCAGTCTCAACTACCTAGTGAGACCCTGTCTCAAAAAACAAACAAACAAAAAATATTAGTGTTGGGCTGGGGATTTAGCTCAGTGGTTCCACTGCGTGATTCCCAAGTGCAAAGTCCCGAGTTCCATCCCCAATACCAAACATATATTAGTGTTATCTGACTTACTCACTGGATCTGGCCCCATGTGACTTTTGGCTCTTCCCCCAAAGTTATGAAAGGTAAATATTTTGAATCAAGTCAGGAAACGACAACATTAAAGACACAACACATGAAAGAAGACTTCCAGAACTACTTCAGAAAGTGTCAAGAATGGTGGGATAAGTGTGTCTGAAGCATGGTAGAGTGTTTTGAGGGGCATTAATGGCAATGTCTTACTATAACAAATCGTTAAACATTCACTATATATTGATCACACCACATATGTATGTACAATGTACACACAAATGTACATGCTTATCAAAACACACACAACGAGTCCATACAATCACACTGCTACTTCCATTTTCAATCCAACACCATAAGTGGGTTATGCTACCTTTCCCTCCTTTCCATATTTGCAACTATTTCATCCAATCAGATGCCTAGCTCTCATTAAGCTCAACTGTTCATGTGTTCATTCTCTCTTGTATGACCCTAGACTCCCAGTCATGTGTCCAACTCCTCAACTCTAACCCCACTATCCTGTCCAAGAGGGTCCCGGGGTAGGCCAACATTTCTGCACAGCACCCTGTCCAGAGAGCAAGAGAACTGAGTCTGTAGCTGAGCCCCAATCCCAGCCCTCATTCTTGCCCCAGCCTCTGTTGATAGGAAGGGAAAGAGACCACCGTAGCACCTAAGCAGACCCTTCGTATGGCTGCCTCACTGGACTTTCTCTCTACCTCCCCTGACTCCACCTTAGTTTCCTCCTGCTTTGATAAGTCAGCTCTGGGTCAGCTCCTCAGAGACAGCTTCCCTCTCTGGCTTGACCAGTTTCTCTTGTTATATGCTTGTTTGCATCTTCAGTTTGTGGATATACATTTGTTTGTGGAATGCTTTTATTAATGTCTTCTTTCTCCAATAGTCTTTTAGCTCTAGGAGGGCAGAATGGGATGTTTTCCTCGCTATCCTATATCCCTATATCCTATATCCTATATAGTACCTGGCACTTTCAGTAAATATTTGTTGAAGAAATAAATACAAACATCTAAGTGTTTTCCCCCCATATATTTCCATTAATTAATGTGTCCTCTTGTACTTCCAGTTTTTTATATCTATTTAAATTTTTCAGAGGCTGGGCACCTCAAAATAAACACATACATTCATACACACATCAGTATTACATTGTTCTTGCCAGTGATTCTTTGAGGATACAGAGTCTGTCCTTATTATGCTATCCTTTTCAGGGTGACATTGTATCCATGGTTGGTTAGTATGCTGCTGGTTCCTTTAACTAAACAAATGATAAAAGAATACTGAGCAGCAGAGGGCGGAGACAGAGCTTGGTGGCATACTTTTCGGTTTTACCTCCAGGTTCATTCATGCAGGCAAAAACACTTCCTGAACTCTTTCTACTACGGACCGGGCACTGCCATGGATACTATGGATAAAAGAGTAAGGAATAAGGACACTGTCTCCCAATCAATGAGCTTAAATTTTAGTGGAGGCAGCAGATCACAAACTAGTATATAAATAAGATGAACATTCATCCACCATTAGCAAACTTGAGGTTGATCACTTGCCCAAGCAATAACTGTACTATTTACATTTTTCCAACTTTTCTACAAGGACATCATAAATGTTTTGTCAGTTTAAGGACCCAGGTTTGTTGCTGCAGCACCACTACTTAACTAACTAAGCTAATTTCAGAAAAGAAATGAGCTGAGTTTGAGTAGAGCTATTGTAATGCAGTTTTCTATGACTACGCGTTTCCTTCTAAGCGCTCTCAGGCAAACCATCCCTTCCAATGATAGATTCTAGAAATTCGCCAGAGATTAAGATGAAACCTCTCTCTAAAGTTTGTAAAATCCATATTCTCTTTCTTAAAAAATGAGCATGTGCACTTCTCCACATGTCTCACATCTCTTATTCCCCACACTTCTCCAAAGGTTAAAGACACAAGTTCAGGGATTTCATCTGTAGCTTCTTTTAACAGCTGGACACATAATTTGTCTAGGCCAAGAGACTCAAAATCATTACAAGTACTTTGGTGCTTTCTTACACTTTTTAGCCTCTCAGCTGCCTCCTGCCAATGTATTTCTAACCTAGTGGGCAGTTTGGCTGGCAGAGAAGACCAAAGCAAAGTAAAAATTAAAGGATGCCTTTTTTGTAATCTTGCAAGCATTACAGAATTTTATTTTTCATTCTATATCTGTGGTATTATTAGAATTTTTATGTGTACCTAATAATTTCTATAATTGTTGAAAACCTAATTATAATTAAAACAAAGCATACTATTTGCCCTGACATTTGAACTTCCTTGATTTATTTCAAAGCTATAAATAGGCTCTTTTTCTTATTCCCCAAATTGGCCCCCTTTGAGTCAGGCCTTCCTGACATGAGTGTGGCAGATGCTTTTCTTTCCACATTTTCAGTGTCTCATCATCAAAGACCTTTGTGCATTTGCATCATTGTCATTAGATACCTCTCTTTTCACTTCTTCGTTAAAGAATTCACAAGGATATGGTCATAATTTAGGGGTTTTTAGTGCTGGAGATTGAACTCAGGGCCTCGAGCATGCTAGGCAGATGGTGTACCACTGAGCTATACCCCCTACCCCCTTTTTAAATTTTTGAGACAAAGTCACACTACATTGCCCAGGCTGGCTTTGAATTTGTGATTCTCCTGCCTCAGCATCCAGAGTAGCTGGACTTTCAGGCATGTACCTTTGGGTTCTGCTGAGAATTTAATTTTTACCAGCATTTCAACACTTTTGGGAGGGCAGCCAAATAAAACCTACAAGAAAACTAACAATTGATGCATACCTACTAAATGCTAAGCACTAATACATGTGCCATTAATTGTCAACCCTCAGAAGGAGATTCCATGCCACTGTTCATCCATTCCCTTCCTTTTCTGTCTCCTTCTCTCCCTTTTCCCTCTTTTCCTCCCTCTCTTCAAGGTAATATGGCTGGCTGATCAATGCCATAGCTCTGACTTAAAGCCAGATCTGTTGTGCCTGTGCTCTTTCCTTGCCTTCATGCCACCTTTTTATTCTACAAACTTTCAAATTGCCTTCTTAAATTCGGGGGCAAAATATTTTATTATGCCCAGCCCTGTGCGCTCACAAACTCTGAGATAATATAGTCACTCTTCAAGTTTCCACTTTGGCAATTGGCTATTTGCTATGGGTCAGAATCTGGTAATGAATAATAAGCATTCCCTTTTGTTGTTTACTTTCTGAGGGATGATATTGTCAGGAAGACAAGTAAAGCATTTCTAAGGGAATCCCACGAAAATGGCAGAGTAGTAAGCAACCACAACTCAACCTCTCTAAGATTTAGAATCCAGACACTGGAAAAGAACAACTTGGGAAAGAAAAGAAGGAGGTAGATGGAACCCTGGAACCCAGGAAGAATCGGACAGGAAAATTGGAGCCTACAGAGAAATTGAAGAAAAAGAATATATGCAGAAAAAGGAAGAAACAATCTACACTTTCTCCTTGGTTCCTGGCTCTTGGCTCACAAGAAAGGAAGACCAATCTACAAAGTGAAAGCAGTGGTTTCCAAAGGCCTTCAGGGAGAAATGCAGCCGTGGGACAGACCAGTGGATGCTGTCTGCTTAAAGTGCTGGTGAATGACCCCAGTTCAAGTGCCTGTCATAGCATCTGGAGAGAGTGGTCAGACACTGTTCCTGGAAGGGACTGACTGAACCTAGGACTGAGAGCAGCCATGGGTTGGCTTTATTTTAGAGCTTCCAATGTTATGCTCCCACAGTGACTGGGTGAGGGACAACCATGGAAGACAGCTGTGGTCATGGAACCATAGGCTGGCAAGAGACACTAGGAGGGGTTTAAACTAAAGGATTTAGGTCCTAGCCCCATGGCCAGAGGCCAGGCTCCACCTGAAATGCCATGGATTTGAAAGTTGCAGAATTGGCACCCTCAGCCTAATCCTACTGCCTGCTGGTGATTGCATCCAGCATGGATCTGGGATCTAACTACCTTCTTTATCTACCAGTGTAAGCAGGGGCACATCTTGATTTGGACACTGCCCCAAAATTAAAGATCTCAGAAGAAAACCGTGCATTTGAAATCATAGAAAAATTTGTTTCTTTTTTTTTTTTCTTCTGGATTTTTGTTTCTGTTTATTTGCATGCTTTTGCTTTTCTGTTTTTGTTTTTTGTGGGTGCATTGTTTTAGTTTGCTTTTTTGTTTTGTTTTGTTTTACTCTTTCTCTTCCTCTTTTCCCTCCTTCCTTTTTCACCAGTTCCCTGGGGCTTGGGAAATTTTCCTTTGCCCCTCTGCCTTGCTTCTTATCTTTCTTTCCTTTAAAAAAATTTTTTGTGTTCATCTCCCATTTAATTTATATCCCTTTATTTATTTCTCTCTTATTTTATTCTCTATATAATTTCTTTCCTTTTTTCCCATTTTCCTTTTTATCTGCTTCTTGCCAGTTTTTTCTCTTATCTTTGCCTAATTCTATAAAGACTTTTCTACTCCCCAATAAGATTGTTTGTACCATTTCTCTCTCCTCATATCATAGAGTTTAAGGTTTCAAAGGTTTCCTCTTGCATACCCCCATTCCTAAACCCCACATTTAAAAATTATATAACCATAAGCTTTGTTCATCTTTTAATAGTTAACTTTGTAAAATTACTCTTGAATTCTTTTGTACCATTCATGGAGATACAGTTGTTACATTTAGTATATATTAGCTATGAGTAAATACTTGGTTTATCTTAACGTTAATACCATAATTGAGGATTTTTCTCTAGGATTAAGGGTGGAATATAATTGGTTCTTTATGTTAATATCTACTTTTCTTGGATGATACTACTATAGCTGATTCACCTGATATTAACAAGGTTGCAAAATTGTTGCTAGTTCTCTGTAAACCAACACTCAGATTACCTTTGTGATGTTAACAATACTGAAGTACATTCCCAGAGAACTTGGTGCTGGGCTAACTATGCTGCATTTTCCCCTCCCACATTAACCCAGGTGATTGGATCTTGGGGCTATGGCAAAAGATTATACTTAGACATGCCCTAATATATCACTGAGAAGCAACTAGAAGGGTCTCTATGCCAGCAACAAAGTCTTTAGACTATAAGCTGCCACAAGCCTCAGCACAAAATGAAACAAGCAAACAAACAAACAAAAGCAATAGAAACATGAGAAGACAAGGCAACACAACGCCTCCCCAAACTCACAACTCCCCCAAAACCAATGCAGGCAGCACAAAAAGGCAGAATAGCCACACACCCAAATTAGTCAAACAGATAACAGAGGAGGTTAGAAAAAAGACCAAAGAGCTACTCAGTGGGATTAAAGAAGATATAGCTAAACAGATAATGGAAGTGATAACCAAAAGGATGCAGGAGCTTCCAGAACACACAAATGAAAACATAGATGACCTCAATGAAATTATATAAAACATGAATGATCAGCTTACCGAAGAATTAGAGTACATGAAAAGGTCTCAATCAGAAATTAGGTTAAAAATCATATTGAAAGTATGGGCAGCACAGCTGACCAATGTGAAGGCAGTTTCAGAACTAAAAGACAGTGACACCTTCAAAGACCAACTATACAAAGTCACCTTAAAAGCAACAAGGGAATATGAAAAATGGATCTAATGACTGATAGATGACAAAAGAAGACTAATCTAAGAATAATTGAAAGAAATGAAAAATCAGAAGACAAAACACCTCTTGACAAAAATAATGGTGGAAAACTCCCCAAATATAGGGAAAGAAATATGCATACTGATAACTGAGGCATATAGAAACACAAAGAGCCTCGACAGAAAGAGAGCCTGTTAACACTCCATATTACACTCAAAGTACCAGAAATCCATTGCAGGGAGAAATCTGTAAAGCTGTTAAAGAAAAGCAACAAATCACATATAAAAGTAAATCCATTAGAATTACAGTAGACTTCTCTACACAAACCTTAAAGGCCAAGAGGGTTTGGATTGAAGTGTTTCAAGTGTTAAAACATAACAATTTCCAACCCTGACTTATGTATCCTGCAAGATTTTTCTTTAAAGGTAGAGAAATAAGGCATTTCCATATCAAGGAGCACCTCTAGAAATTCATGGCCACCAAACCAGCATTATAAAAAAAATCCTCAAGGATATCTAAGAAAAATACAATGAAGCCAATAATGTCAATACATCAAAAAGAATAAATACACCTGGTGGGATTAGCAGCTAAGCAAAAAGGAAAAAATAAGGAAATTGGCAGCAGGAAAATAATGCAATCACCAGAATAAGTCAATAGCTCTCAGTAATAACTCTCAATGTGAATGATCTCAATTCCTCAATCAAAAGACACAGATTGGCACAATGGATCAAGAAAAAAATCCAAAAATATGCAATATACAAAAAAATTTAATTAAAACACCTCAAAGATTAAAATTCAAAGGATGTAAAACAATATTCTATGCAGCAGAACCCCCAAAAAGCAGGAGTTGCTACCCTTTCAGACAAAGTGAATTTCTAGTTAATACTTACCAGAAGAGACAAAGAAGATCACTACATATTGGTAAAGGAAACAATTAAACAGGAAGAGTTAAGAATTATAAACACAAATGAACAGATCAACAAAGAAATATCAGAGTTGAACCAAACATTCAAACAAATTGTCTTAACAGATATCTGCAGTGTTCCATCCAACAATAACAGAATACACATTCTTCTCATCAACATATGGGACTGTCTCCAAAATAGACCATATATTAGCCCAGAAAGCATCTTGAAGTAAATGCAAAAGAATTGAAATTATCCCATGCATATTATTGGATCATAGTGCAATGAAACTAGAAATCAATGGCAAAAGATACCACAGAAACTATGAAAATATATGGAAATTAAATAATACTTTCTTGAGTAATCAACGGGGTCATAGATAAAATTAAAGAAGAAATTAGACAGTTTCTATAATCGAACAATATTGCAGTATGACATACTATGGGACAAAGTGAAAGCAGTCCTAAGAGGAAAGTTTATAGCTGTGAACTCCCTCATCAGATAAATAGAGCAAGCTCAAATAAATAACCTATTAATGCATATCAAGGTCCTAGAAAAACAAGGACAATCCAAACCCAAGGCTAATGAAGGAAAGAAATTGTAATGATCAGATCAGAAATTAATAGAATTGAGACTAAAACATAAAAAGAATCAATGAATCAAAGAGCTGGTTCTTTGAAAGATTAAACAAACCTTTATCCAATCTTACCAAAATAAGAAAAAAAAGACCCAAATCCATGCAATTAGAAATGAAAATGGCAGAATCATAACAGATTCTGCCAAAATCCAGATCATAGCTTACTAATTTGACAAACTATGCTCTAATAAAATATGAAATTCAGAAGAAATGGAAAGTTTCCTAGATACATATGAACAGCCACTGCTGAACCAAGAAGATATAAAAATCCTGAATGATCCAAATAATCAGTAAAATTGAAGAAGTAATTTTTAAAACTACCAATTGAGAAAAGCCCAGGTCCTGATGGATTCACTGCTGAATTCTACAAGAACTTTACAGAAGATCTCATGCCACTACTCTTCAAATTTTTTAATAAAACCAAAAGGGAAGCAGTTCTACCAGTCATTATCCTTACTCCACAACCAGAAAAGAACCCAATCAAAAAAGAGAGCTACAGGCCAATCTCTTTAATGAACATAGATGCAAAAATCCTCAATAAAATACTGGCAAACACAATGCTGGAAATTATCAAAGAGATCATACATTGTAACCAAGTAGGATTCATCTCAGAGATGAAGGGATGGTTCAATATACAGAAATCAATAAATGTAATACACCACATAAAGACAAGCATGGACAAAAATTACATGATCTCGTAATAGATGAAGAAAAAGCATTTAACAAAATCCAATATCCATTAATAATATAAACTTTGAAAAAAAGGAAAAGGTCTTTATTTCACTCTGATAAAAACCACCCACCTATAACAAACCAATAGCCAACATTAGATGAAATGGAGAGAAGCTGAAAGCTTTCCCTCTAAAATCAAGAAGAAAAGGGTGTCCACTATCACCACTCTTGTTCTTGAAACATTATCTAGAACAATTAGACAAGAGAAAGAAATAAAAGTGGTAGGAAAGAAAAGAGTTAAATTATCATTTTTTGCATATAACATGATCAACATAGAAATCCAAACTCTACCAAAAAACTCCTAAGATTAATAACCAAATTCAGTAGCATGGCAGAATACAAAGTCATCACTCCAAAATCAATAGCATTCCTATACGCCAATAGCAAACTTTACCAAAACTGTTATACAGATTTAATGCAATCTCAATCAAAATACCAATAGCATTTCATACAGAACTAGAGAAAGCAATCCTAAAATTCATATGGAACCAGAAGAGACTTAGAATAGTGAAAACAATTCTGGCTAACAAATGCAAGGTGGAGGCATCATGATCCTTGACATCAAGAAATACTACAAAGCTACATGATAAAAACAGCAAACAAAACAGCAAAAAATAACACACACACACAGACACACACAAAACAGGTTTATAGATCAATATAGAAACAACTCCAGGAACACACAGCTACCTTATCTTTGACAAAGGGCCAAATCTTTTCACTGGAGGGAAGATATCCTTTTTAACAAATAGTGCTAGGAAAACTGACTATCTATATGCTAAGGGTTGAACCTAGACATATATCTCTCACCATGCACTAAACTAAAATAAAAATGGATCAAATATCTACAAATAGAACAGAAACACTTAATCTGCTAGAAGACAAAATAGGTAAAATTCTTCAAGACATCAGTGTAGGCAACACTTTCTGAACAGAACCCCAGTTGCACAAGAAATAATACCAAGTATCAATATATGTGATCACATCAAATTAAAAAGCTTCTACATGGCAAAGGAAACAGAGTGAAGAAACAACCTACAGAATGGGAAAAAAGTTTTTCCAGCTATTGATCAGACAAAGGACTAATATTTCAAATATGTAAATAACAAAAAATTAGATTTCAAAATTTAAAGGCCTAATCAAAAAATAGGCATATGAAATGAATAGACATTGCTTAGATGACTTCATCTACAAATGTTACATAAATACAAATGTTCAATAAATACATGAAAAAATGTTCATCATCCCTAGCCATTGAAGAAATGCAAATTAAAACAACACTGAGATTCCATTTCATTCCAGAAATAATGACTATCATCAAGACATCAACCAATAACAAATGTTAGTGAGACTGTGGGGAGAAAAGAACCCATCCTCAATGTTGGTGGGACCGTGAACTAATATAACCACTATGAAAATCAGGATAGAGATTCCTCAAAAAACTAAACCTAAAACTAAATAAATAAGTAGAAAATCCATTAGACTCAGCTATTCCCCTTTCAGATGTCTTTCCAAAAGAGTTAAAGACATCATATTAGAGGGATGCGTGCACACCCTCATTTGTAGCAGCACAGTTCATAAAAGCTAAATCTTGGAAGCAGCCTATATGTCCATCAACAGATGAATGGATAAAGTGTGGTATTTTACACAAAGGGGTACTCCTCTGCTATAAACAAAAGTAAACGTGAGTCATTTGTAGGAAAATGGACTCGTCTTGAGACCATAATGTTAAGTGAAGTAACTCAGACACACAAGCTTAAATATTGCGTGGTTTCTCTCATATGAGAAACTCAATATATATACAAATTACAAAATAAAAGACAGATAACAGAAGAAAAAAGTGAGCAAAAAAGTTATTTCAATCCAGTATGGACAACGCATCTAAAAGTATATCTTGACATACTATAATTTTCTTATGTGTTTTACATATTTTTTGCCTGTTGGCCTGATTGCTAATCTGTATGTATGATAATCAACTTTATAAGGACTTATAAGATAAATAAATACGATGCTGGCAAAAGGGGGGATAGGAGGAAAAGGGATAAAAAGAATTGAGATATTATGTGCATGTACCATTCCCCAACAATGAATGTAGTAATTTTGTACTGAAAAGAGGTATCAACAAAAATTTTAAAAACAATTTCTAAACATTCTGCTTTTAGGCAGATGAATCTCACAGCAATTCCGACCAAAGGTCCTCATTGCTGCTGTATCTTGCTCTATGCAATTTCTGGGATCTGCCTCCATCAGGAACAAATCTTTTTTTTTTTTTTTTTTTTTTTTTTTTTTTGTTTTTTTTTTTTTTTTTTTTTTTACTGTCCTTGAACTTGCTATGTAGCCCAGGCTGGTCTCGAACTCAAGATGATCCTCCTGCCTCAGCCTCCTGAGTGCTGGGATTACGGGCATGTGCTACCATGCCTAGGTACATCATTCATATTGGCCACTCAGTAGAGTCGTGGCATGCCATGTACTTCACTGTGTGACTCCTCTCCCATTCTCTTTATTTCTTAGCCAGAACTCTGTTGAGGGCTCTGTCTCACCTTTCTGGATTTCTGTGCAGATAGCACAATTTCACTTCCCATTCCAAAGGATGCCTTCTCAATAATGTTCTTTTTCTTTTCTTTTCTTTCTTTTTTTTTTTTTTTTGAGACAGGATCTCACTTTGTAGTTGAGACTGACCTGGAACTCACTATGTAGCCCAGGTTGGTCTCGAGTCACAGCAATCCTCCTGCCTCAGCCTCCTGAGTGCTGGGATTACAGGCCTGTGCCACCACACCCGGAGCTAATAATGTTCTTTTTCTAATGCCCAACTCTACTTAAAGTTGCATTTGTTCAGGTCTTAGTGGCACCTCTTAGCTGGTATGTGTTACCTTAATATTTTAAGTTCACTGTATACTGTTAGGTTGAGCCATATGGAATTACCATTTCTGTAGATCAAGGAGTTGCATATTGGCAATTTTATATGGATAAACCTAATGCATGGGCTGTGTGATGATACATAAGCAGTGGAAGCTGCAAGGTCTGTTTCTGACTCTTTTCCCAGATATATCCTTCTGAGCTTGATGGCTACTTCCCACAGTGCTGTGCATACTGCTCTATCTGGTATCATCCATAGCAATTGACTTCAGTATTATCAGGGCACTTTTCTTCTTTCCCTTCCATTTTCAATTTAAAGTTCTCTTTATCAGATGAGCAAAGCTCTGGGTAAACACATTTTTCTCAGTTATCATAGAGAACTGTGTCCCTAGCCAACAGCCTAGCAATCCAGTATTTTAAAAGATGCTCCAGATAAAACAAATCCTATTCTAAAATTCCATCTCTAAAGACAGCCATTTCATCTTCTGTATATATATATTTTTCTATTCTGAAGTATTAGTTTTCTTCTGTAAGAAGAAAAGAAAACACCACCTGGTCTCCCCCAGTCCTTGAATTTTCTGCCCACACTTCATAGTCCTTGGAGATTTCTATGGCTCCTTTGGTGAAGGCCACTCATCCCTAGAGTAGGAAAACTTGTTATAGTAAGAGTTGGAGGCAGGTGAAAATGGCAGCATTTGTTTGATTTGAGTTTTCCCACAGCTCTCTGCTAAATGGCAGTGAGAATACACGATCAAAGACAACAGTCATAGCTGCATACCTACAGCCCCTTCCACAACATCAGTCAGAAGCCAGTAATGATTATTCATTCACTCATTTTTTTGCTCATTCATTCATCTGCCTATCTAAGCAATGAATGACTGTGGTTTAGACCTGATGCAGCCCTCCATGAGCTTATGGTCTGATAGGGAAAGAAGCTGGGCTCACATTCATTGTATTAGAGCAACTGAAACATTAAAGATAGATGATGAGTGCTATGATAGCAAGAAGAAAATTTGAGAGAGATCAGGAAATGCTTTGTACAGAAATTGAGCTAGGTTTTAATGATATATATGACTTGTACATAAAGAATGAGGGGAAGGGTCTTCTAAGCAAAAGAAACAGTTTGGTGGTGTCTGAGTGAGGGATGGTATATTTGGCAGCATAAACTGCTTAAAGAGGATTAGTGGGGGAAAGATTTAAAAGGTAGGTTGGAGGATCTTCACTCTGGCTGAGGAGCTTGGACCATATTGGTATTGCATCATCCATCAAAGTGATGCTTGTTTTTTGTTTTGTTTTGGTTTGAGCCCAGGTCTCACTATGTTGCCCAGGCTGGCCTTGAACTCCTGGACTCAAGCTACCCTCATACCTCAGCCTCCCTGCTAACTTGGACTACAGGCTCATGTCCTCATTCCCAGCTTAACCATTGAAGACATTTGTGCTAGGAAGTGGCAGGGTCAAAAATGGACCTTGGGAATATGAATTTGGGCCAAAGTGGGTAAATTGGACTGGAGAAAGTAGAGTGTAGAGGTGTGGAGGAAGGAAGACTAATTTGGAGGCGACTGTAATTTCTCTATTTCACCCTTTGATAAAGCCCCACACTTTTCATTAGACTAACCTAGCTGTTAGTAAGTATATATTTGTGTGACTGTTTAGTGTCTGATTACTTCTGAGAGAGTAAGCTCTATTAGGACAGGGAGCATATTCATTTGCTCACTGTTGTATCCCTAAGGCCTGACACATACTTCTGTATTTGTGGAACAAATGAAAAAAATTAAAGAATTAAATTGGGACAATGGCAATGAAAACAGTGGAAGTGGGAGCAGGGACTGTTGCAAGGACACAATCAGAGGCACTTCAAGGTTTTCAAGTCTGGGTGGGTGAAGGTTTGGGGAGTTGTATGAATGCTAAAGTCAGAAAATCACCAATGAATTCAATGTGGAAAAAGAAGAGAGCCAAGATCAGCATTACCAACATTTAAGGGGGAAGAAAAAAGAAGAAAGTGCAAGAGGCAGAGAAAAATAAGTACACACTTCTCAGAAGAAGTATGATTGACCGATACACTAAAAATGTTCAACATCTCTGGCCATTAGAGAAATGCAAATTGTAACAGTAATAAGATTCCATCTTATTGCAGAAAGACTGGCTATCATCGTGAAATTATACCATAATAAATGCTGGCAAGGCTGTAGTAGGGGGAAAAGAAACGCTTCTACATTGTGGGTAGGAATGTAACCTCATAAAAACACTTTGGAAATCAGTATGGAGATTCCTCAAAAAACTAAAAATAAAAATTCTATTTGACTCAGCTATTCCCCTTCTAGGTGTCTTCCCAAAAGTTAAAGACATATTCATGTTTATAGCAGAACAACTCAGCTAAATCTTGGAAGCAGTCTATATAGCCATAACAGATGAATGGATAAAGAAAATTTGGTATTTATACAAAATAGAGTACTACTCTACCATAAAGGATACATTTGATTTGACCCAGCCATCCCTCTGCTGTGTATCTTTCCAAAAGAATTAAAAGAATCATATCACAGAGATATATGCGCATCTATGTTTATAGCGGCACAGTTTGTAATAGCTAAAACTTGGAAACAGCCCATTTGCCCATCAGTTGGAGACTGGATAAAGGAGATGTGGTTTTTCTATAAAATGGAATATTACTCAGCCATAAAGAATGAGAAACTAGAAATATTTATAGCTAAATAGATACATATTGAGGATATACTCCTAAGTAAAATACATACGTCACACATGTGTAAATATTGAATAGTTTCTCTGGTGTGAAAAACTATAATAGTACAAAAGATCCTAATGAGATAACTGACAATGTGAAATAGGAAGAAAAGGGCTAAAGGTGTAGTGGAAGTGGGAAGGGTAGGGGAAAGGTAATAAGGGAGAGGAAAAAATATGAGAAACTGAAAAAATGGAAATAAGTGTTTGTAAATGGGGAGGGGAGGAGGGGGTGAAGGGAGGGCAGGGACAAGGGGAAAAAATGAGAACCAAGACCTGTCATGTAAAGGTACAAGATCCCAACAATGAATGTAACTGTACTGTATCCCTAAAATGTACTGATAAACTCAATGAGGGAAAAAAGAAGGGTACATTTGATTCATTTGTAGCAAAATGGATGCACCCTGAATCCATAATAAGTGAAGAAATCAAGACACACAAGCTTAAATATTGCATAGTTTCTTTTATGTGAAAAACCCACATATAAATAAAGAGCAAAATAAAAGATAGATAATAGGAAATGGGCAGATCGTTTGTAAAAGGGAAGGGACCAAGAGATGGAAGGAGGAGGGTGGAAAGGAGAGGAAGGGCATGTGCCGACTCCCCATGAGGAAGGTAATCATTGTGTACTGCAAACAGGTACTAATAAAAATATGTGTTTTTTGTAAAGGAGAAGGAGATGTAGGAAAACCAAAAAAGGAGTGTCAGCGAGGCCAAGGAAAAAGGTTCAAGAAGGAAAGAATGATTAATAGTGTCAGCTATCAGGACGGCTGATGAGAATGGGGCCTGTGACAGTAGAACAAGTGACTTGCAAGTCACTTTTGAGGGTACAATTCCTGTGAGCAGTGAGAGCAAAAGCCAGATCAAGGAAAATATAAGGAGGAGCGTGAGAGCACCAAGCCGGCGCACAGTGCAGCACAATCAGTTGTCCACTGATGGAAGGGCCTGGTTTAGTCTCCCCTGGGGCTGCCCATGCATGCCACCCTTCCATCATCTCAATAGTCGCTGTGCGGGCTAGGTGGTTAACTCAACCTCCTACCACAGCCTCTAGGGCTACTTTTGGCCCCTCTGTTCCTGTATTTCCCCAGCAACATTTCTTGATCCAACTGAAAAAAGTGATTTTATCTCCGAGTTTTCTATTTCTTTGTTTTGTTTGTTTTAACAAGACTATAGTGCTTTACCGTTTACACATCTTTCAGATACATTCCCATTTGACCCTCACAACAACCCTGTGAGGTAGGCAGCACAGATGTTCTTCTTGTTTAACAGATGAGGAAAATAAATCTCAGAGCGGTTAACCGATGTGCCCAAAGTTCTACAGTTAGTAAATAATTTGTATGAATATCGGTCTTTGGCCCAAAAACTCAGAATCCAGTCTCCCCTTATATATTCTCCACCTACTTCACAGGGATAATGAACATAAAATGAATTCAAGGCTAGAAAAATACTTTGACGGGGGAAAAGCACTATATGATTATACCCATAAACTATAATTGTCCTTGATAAATGCTCATCCCCTTTTCATCCCAGCTTGCGCATGAACCCAGAACGTTATATTACCTCTGTCTGTACTAAGCAACTAGGTAAGGCAGGGTAACAGTGTGATCCTGTTTAAAGTTACATAAATTACAATCAGGGAATCTGCATTATTAAGCAAAATGAACAAAACACAAAGGCTAATGAGCAATTAGGACCCACCAAAGTACATAGCAAAGCAAGGCAACATCATCAGATAGGGCCTGATTGCATAGAAGAAAAAAGTGGTGTCAGAGTTCAAAGTGGCACAGGAGTAGTTATCTAAGGCATAGTGGTGGCAAAGAAGAGCTACTTGTTCTGCATTATATAAGCAAGAGCAGCAAATTCCTGGGAGCCCGTGCAAAAGCATCGTGTGTCACACAGATTGCTCCAGTTGCCTACAGGGAACATAAACACTCATCGTCATTGTGAAGCATGATTGTACCTGTGCTCGTATACTCAACTAAACCAAGGAGCAGCTCCATGCTAAACCTCCTTGGGTTAAATACAACCAGTGCTGTTACTCCTAATCAGACTAATAAATAGAACATCTTTTAATGAATTAGATGGCTGTTTAGGTTCCCTTCAGGATTTACTTTGGATTCTCCTACTTTAAGACCCAAAGAAAGTTATATTGAGTTGTTATTGGTGATTCTAAGTATATGTGTTTATAACATTTAAAGTGTGATAGGTGAATTTAACATGTTAACAAATTATAGCATCGGTTCAGAAAGGATTAGATACTCTACAAACTATTCCAGTCATACAGAACCATTTTTCAGTGTCTTTGCAACTGAGCAGAACCCTGTTCATCACCCTTTCCCTCCTGAGGTGGTTCATACTGAGCAAGCTCTGCTTTCAGTTTTTTATTTTCTTCTTCAGTGGCTTCATATTTCTCTTTCACTTCTGCCAATTCTAGGCTAAGCAACTCAATTTCGGGATTTTCTGGGGCAGCAGCTCCTAAGTGATGCTTTAAAAAATCCAAAGCACTATTAGGTTTCTCTGGTTCTTCATATAAGGCGACCAACACCTTGGTCAGCCTGTCCAGCACCCCCGACTTCTCCAAGTCCCTCCAAAACTGCTTGTGCTTCCAGTCGGTGGCTTTGTAATGGGCAATAGTGACAGGGGCAATGGTGCAGCTAGCGCCAGAGACTATGCCTGGCAGGCTCAGAAAAGTTTTCTATTTCCTTAGGCTGTTCGGGATCTGAACACTGTCCAACTGGGAAAAGGCAATTTCTCCTGGTCCTACTCTAGCATCTCCCAGGGATCCTTTGCTCCATCACAGCAGGCACTGAGCCTGCCTATGTGTAATGTTTGTGTATAAACCAAATGTGCTCAAGTGCCGTGTTCCTTGGCAGCTACATTTAAGCCTTTTGTCATTTCCCTTTTTTTTTTAACTGCAAATTCACAGAAAGGCACGGACTTTCTTTTTTCAAGGGATTCAGCATAATTCATGCCCTTTGGAAATTTACTATTTTATCATCCTCTATAAATGTGAGAGCTAAGAAGAGACCCTTGAAATCTGTCCAATTTCCTCATGTTTTCAAGGAAGACAGTGAGGCCCAGAAAGGGGAAGCTAGGCAACTGTCTATTGAACATCTGTCATGTGCAAGGCCATCATCACCCGCTCTGAGAGGCAGAAAGGCAGGGCAGATGTAATCCCAGCCTACTTGTTTTTTGTTTAGCTGAAAAAGACCAAACAGCTACTAAGTAAGGAGGGACAGAGTAGGTTCAGTGAAGCTAGGGTAATGTGAGAGCAGCAGGGGGGAGCACCTCTGGAGTGATCAGCAATGTCATCGTAATAGGTGACATTTGAGCTGGAGCTTGCAGGGCTTCGTTATGAGAGATGGGGCCTGGAAACACTCCAGACAGAGCTTACTCCAAAGGAAAGAGGTGGGGACTCTGCATTGGTTTGGTGAGAAATAGCAGGAGGTAACTGGCAAAAGCAGCTTAGGGCCAGGGTGTGAAATCAATCCTTCCCTCCCCACAGCCTACTTTAGCTGCCCTCCCATTCTGCTGATACTGCAGGTCAAACCTGAATGTCACCTCTTCAGAGAAGCCTTCCCCAGGTGTCTTTTCTAAGCAGACCCCCCACACACACACACTGTGGCCTCTGTCAGTGCATCCTGTGCATTTCCTTGATCCCCTTTGCCCTAATGTGTTGCTCTGTACTCATTTACTTCCTTGACACTCCCTTTCTACATTATAAGCTCCTTGGGAACGGAACTGTATTTGTTTTGTCCATGTCCTTCCAGCACCAAGCACAGTAAGTGCTCCCCAAACAGGAGCTCTGATTACAAGGATAAGGGCCATGACAATGACAACAATGGACTACACCGAAGGTGTGAATAATCAACATTTTGGACACGGAACAATGGAACTTCGAGAGGGCAAAGTCAGAGCTGCAGACTGAAGGAGCCTGTAGACAGGGACTGGGAGAACAGGGACTTAGCATCTTCGTATCCCTTGAGGGCTTTTAATGCTGGGTAAATTTCTGCTGAGATTTGTGTGGAACACGGGTCAGTATGGAGCTTGGGATAGGTGAACAATTCAACTCTGGGTAAGTGAGAAGAAAGCAGAGGGAAAAGAAAAGAATAGAACTGAATGACAGCATGTTGAAAAAGAGGCCGCGCAGGCTGGAGCCAAGACCCCAGTGGAAGGTGTAAAGAGCCATGGAAATAAATCAATTCATGCTCCCCACAGGCTTGGATGTAGTCCGATCACGTCCCTCAGGGCCTAGCCAATCCTAGTGCAGCTCTTCTTTCCCAAGAACCTGCCCTATGGTGGACAGTGCACTAGCTGCTGAGGATTTGCGGGTAAGATCGCAGTGAAGGCAAACCTCAGAGAGCTTTTAATGACAAACAGCCAACTGTGGCACATGTGACATCATTTGCCACCACTGATCGAAAGTTTGCTCTCGAAATGGAGGCTAAACCAGGCCTGTGGCATATGCGTATAGTCCCAGCACTCTGGGAAGCTAGGCAAGGGGATCCCAAGGTCAACCTCAAACCAGGCAACATAGTGACTTGGCAAGACCATCTCGAAATGAAAAATAAAAAGAGATGGAGATCTAGCTCGGTGCACGTTCAATCCCAAGAGCCTGAGTTCAGGCCCAAGTACCAAAAACAAAAAAGAAAGAGGAGGCTAGAGAGGGAGACAGGAGTAGAGATGAGGGTAGGACAGTGTTGTAAGTATGGCAAACTGACAGACTAGGGGTGCACCGCAAGCTGCAGCCAGACAATTCTGTAACTTACACGGAATGATCAAGATATACCGTGAATATTTAAATAAAATTTTACAGTGAAAGATATTGTCATTAATCCCTGCAGAAAACTCACCCTCCCCACAAACACACTTATCCCATCATTCTTGCCACTTTTTGAAGCAGTTCTGAAAGTTCTCCTTTGTATCTGAGCTATGATCAAAAATGTGGTGAATGCCGCCACTGAGCGCCATCCAATGGAAAGGCGGGCTCATAATGTCTTCATCCACCTTATTCACTGAATCTGGCTCTTCCCCAACGTTAAAATGACCATAAAAGTTAAACATCTTTAATCAATCAGGACATCAAGGCAGCCGCAACAGCACAGCCAAAGGCCTCATGAAAGGGCACTTCCAGAACTGCTTCAGAAAGTGACAAGGGTGGGATATGTTCAAAGTGAGAGGGAGCATTCTGAGGGGGATTAATGGCAATGTGTGTTTTACTGTAATGAATTGAACAGTCATCATACTTTTCAATCACATGTGACAAGCCTGTGCCTCAGGTTCCTTATCTGGTAAACAGGGACAATAAGGGCACCTACCCCATAGAGCTATTAGTGTAGTGCCTAGCACATGGCAAGCAGGAAATGAAAGTGAGCTGATAGTGATGTCAAAGGAATACAAAGGAAGGAAGGTCAATTCTGCCTCTGGTGCAGGAGGGGGAGGCGAGGTGGTTCAGAAAAGGTATTGAGTCTTCCAGTTAAGCAAGATGAGGCTACAGTGAGGGCACCTATGGACTGAAAAGGAGGAGCCACAGCTCAAGGGTTGCAGTGCATTCACAAAATTTAGATGGCTCCTACAGAGGGGCTGAGGGCAGAAGATTGAAGTGGGGGGGGGGAACCAGAGCCTGCAAGAAGGGCCATGCCAAGGAGCCTGGACTTTCTCTGTAGGGAACAGGGGGACCACTGGTCAGCTGTTCCCAAGGGTGGCTGAGAGGCCCCCTCAGGTGATAGCAAGGCCAGTCAGGGCATCCTCTTGCCATATTCTTCAAGCAACCCACTTGACACTTCTCAGACGTGGTAGCAACTTGTGGTTAGCCTGCCTGGGAAGAAGTGTGCAGTCAATTCATTCAACAGAATGTGGAAAAATGTCCCGGTGTGCATCGCCCGGAGCATAACGGTTTGGACCAGCTCTGCAGATAACATCTAGTTTGGGCTTCGTTGCTGAAGTGCTGGCTTTTTTCAATAAACAGGGATTAACACCCTGTTTAATGAGGAGGAACTGAGGTGTGCAGAGCCAGTTCTACCATAAGTGAAGGGGCAAAAAAGAAGCTTTTGAGGAAATTGGAAGTTGAGCTTCAGACAGTTATTTGTAATGATAAGAAAATGTCCTAGAGATGCCAAGGAAATGACTAAATGGGCAAAAAGTTCAATGGAACGGAGACCATGAAATCCTCAACACAATAAAAGGCAAAACTTGGGAATAGTGAGACTGGATGATGGCCACAGCCCCATCGAAGCCCAACAGTTGGCTCCCAGGCTTGCTTTGGACTTCAGCAAGTCAACTGACTTGAGAAAGCAGTGGTCTGAACACCTGTTCTTCCTGCCTGCTACAGGCTCTCTGATACCATGGCTTCTGTGGTTGGCGTCAGGCAGGTATTGTCCCTGCAGAAAGTGTTCTGGTGGCCTTTACTAGTGATCTTTCTGCTCAAGCCCAGAGGCCCTTCTCAATCCCATCTTGTTTTTGCTCAGCTTCTCCCAATCCTGCATCTCAATCCCTACTTTTTTCTGCGTCCTTATTAGCTTCATTTTTGAGCCCTTCAACATCCACACTGGCTTCAGACAAAGATTTTTGCTTTCATTAGCTAATTTCTAGGAAAATACTTTCAACCTAAGATAAAGGTGGTCATTTGTTTGAATAAAGTTTTATTTAATCATGGGAATCACTGCATGAGGTTCTTCTGATTTGAAGCGAAGATACAGATCAGCTGTAGCATCAGCAGTAGAACTGAAAGGGGACCCATGTTAGCTCCTGATGAAGACAGGTCCCTGACTGGTGGGCCTCCCTTCGGTGTGTCCAAGCTGCTCAGCCTCTCATGCTGGAGCGAGCTTTTCTTCACCGGTACTTCCTCTAAGGATATCAGCTGTGAAGATAGTATCAGTACAGTGTGATTATAGGCAAGATCTTTGTTCCCCTTGCATTTGGAGCTAAATTTCCTTACAACTCCTAGAGGACTCTTGGAGCCTCCTTTCTGTGGGGCTGCTTTCTAGCAGAGAGAATGTGGGAAAGTAGGAGCCCATACCCCAGTGCTGGTGAATCTTTTAGAGCTTTCCATGATACAAAAAGCTCACTGCAGCACGTGTGCCATAGGTTCACTGTCACTGTCATACACCACAAAGTGCCACAAACAACTGAGAGCAACTGTCCTCCCTGGAGCTTGACCCACATACTTCTGGGTGCTCATTCATTCAGTCATGGCTCTTGGCCGTAATTATGGCAGCACTCCATACAAGCTGCAGTGGCATCAGCCATGTCAGAAATACCTTCCAAGCACCTCTGCTCTTCTGGAAGGCAGCAGGGATGTGGCTGCCATCTTCGACCTGGGCCCATTACATCCTCATTCTTGGAATCACTGGCAGCTGGCAGGCAGAATTTGCTGACCATTTTTATCACTGCTTTTTCTGTCACGCACCTTAGTTGCAGTAGGCATCTCCCCACCTTGTGTAGCTTTTAGAAAAATGCCATATTTCACCGCCAAGAAAGTGGACCCCTCAAAAGCTGATGCTTTTCTGGGCCAGGCTAGAAGACTGAACATAGCACTTTCACAAAGGACCTGTGACCACCCAGGAGCCACACCCACCCATCCCAAGGACTGTCCTCCTGAGAGGGCCTTTTGTCTCAAGGCAAAGATCGAATCCTCCCCACTGTTGAGGCCCCCCCCACCACACCACTCGGCTGCTTCAAGAAGGTCTCTGAGCCACAGTTCATTGCAACTATCGTTTATTAAAAAATATATGTCTCCTTGGAAGGAACACTGGTAAACCAACTAGTGTCATGCTTACTTTGAATCTTTGCTCTTTTTCCCTGGAAGGGAGGGAGGGAGGGAGAGAGGGAGGGCTGAGCATCATTCCCACCAACATATCACTTGGTTACCACCAGAAAATCAACACTCCCCGCTCACCTCCCTCATCAGAGTTGCAATTGGCTATCACTTGACCCCACTTTGCCTTCACGCCAGTGTACTGCCCAAGGGAAAGCTGCTGCCCCCTTTCTTTGCTCTCATTCTGGGCCCCACGCTTTACAGTTAGCCTCATGATGCTGGTAGGATAACTGTGAACAGAGTTTCTGAATTTGGCTGGTAGTGCTTAAAACATCTTCAACACTGTGTCATTTGCACCATCCTAACCTAGTGGCTCAACTCTAGGGCCAAGCATTTCTATGTTCTCCCCTGCATCATCCCTCTGGCATGGAGGCGAGGGAGGCACATTGGCTTCAAAGGAGCACAGTGGGATGGGGTGGGGCCAGAACCATACCTGCTGCCTACACTGGTGGTAGGAGGAAAGCTCCCTGGACCACAGTCACTGCTATCAGACTCTGGGAAAAAAGCAACAGGTTTCATAGCTCACCAGTAAGCAAGTCTTAGCTCTACAGCTCAAATTTACAGCATTAAAGTCTACTTTCTTCTTGAAGAAACAGTAAGCTACCAGCTGTTGGTGAGGTGGCTAGGGTAGGGCATATGGAGCAGCTGCAAAAAAAAATTATATATATATATAT
>NW_022900951.1:55180265-55181148 GCF_012274545.1 Fukomys damarensis | reverse complement strand
CAGCCAAGTCCAGCACATCCTCGGCAGGTGAGTAAAGGGCCAACATGGTCGTTCAGAGCCCCAGCTCCTAACCTCAGCCCTCACCAGTCCCTGCTTTTCCTCTGTTGACTGGATGGCCAAGTCCAGTCACCTACTGCCTCCGAAGGCTTGGCTCCTTCAGTACCTCATAAGCCTTTAGAACATTGGCAAATTGGATTCTATGCATTCACTTAAATAGTAAAAGTAAAATTTGGAACAATGAAAAGGCTGACACAGTAGCACAACATGGTTTTGGTTTAACAGCATCTTAAAAATGAACAAAAAGGAAACCTCTCATGCAGACACATCAGGTGGCATAAAACAATAGGCAATTTTATATGGAGCATAATTAGCTATTCTCTGTTGTCTCTCAGCAAACAGGACTGACTGCACCTCAGGGGCAGCAGCTGCTCTGAAGTCAAGTCTCCAACCCTCTTGCCCCAGGCAAAAGCCCTTTCTGTTAGGCCTCAGGCTGACCGCCTCCAACAACCTTAGCTCTCAAGAGAATGTAAGTGCCCCTGGAACAGCACTTACAACTGTTTTCAATCTCTTCCCAACCGGGTGGAATATAAGATGCACCTGATTGGAATATGAAAATTAAAGCATTTCTCTAATAACACAGTACCACTGATGAAGTCTCCGTAGATTTTCTAGTCCCAATGAGGCCTCAGGCTGACCGCCTCCAACAACCTTAGCTCTCAAGAGAATGTAAGTGCCCCTGGAACAGCACTTACAACTGTTTTCAATCTCTTCCCAACCGGGTGGAATATAAGATGCACCTGATTGGAATATGAAAATTAAAGCATTTCTCTAATAACACAGTACCACTGATGAAGTCTCCGTAGATTTTCTAGTCCCAATGTGT
>NW_022900951.1:55149846-55179919 GCF_012274545.1 Fukomys damarensis | reverse complement strand
ATAAATAAGATACTTTCTGTTGCCATTACGTTGCACCATTCTGAGCTGCAAGACAGTAGTACAGGTGGGTAGAAATGCCCAGGAGCACATCATCACATGGTGCATTTAGCTCACTTCACAAGCCGTGCAGCTGTCCAGAGTCTGTCTTTCCATCAGTCCTCCTCGCTTCTCTTCGCTTCTGCTTGGTTTTTATTAAAACAATGGCTCTGATGGATTTGCACCTGTGCTAGCGCTTGGGAAAGGTCCATGCAGGAATGGGCACAGTCACATGATGAGTGAGATGGCATCATCCCCCAAAATAAACTAAAACAAAACCAAAATTAAAAAAAAAAGAAAGAACAGGACTAGAAAACTCAATTTTTGACATATCTAAAAAAGGGGATACGAACAGTAGTCATTTGTTCTCCCCACAGGGATAGGAATGAAGAGGGAGGAGGGAAGAGGGACTTGATTTCTTCTGTTCACAAGAGAATGGCTGGAGGGGATTCTTCAGAGTTTTTCAGGGGATGGGACCCAAATGTAGTGCCCAGACTGGTCCTCAATGATTTGTTTGATTTTGTTATAAATCTCTTCCAGTGAGTCACCCTGTACAATGGCTAAAGTGAAGAGGAAAACAAAATTATTACTGTGGTCCACAGCATATCCCCCAAACCCCAGCCATCCTGCCTCTCCCCACAGGCCTACAATGCCCCCCAGCCATGTTGGATGCTCACAAAAGTTCAGGTTTAGCTTTGCTTTCACTAGTTGGCTTTCTGAGTTCAGGGTAGGAGGGGAGCTGGGTAGAAGCCCCTCTCTGAGACAGTGAGGTCAAGCAGTAGCAAACAGGAAAATGTGTTTATTCAAAAGATATTTACTGAGTATCCACTACATGCCTGACACTGCAACTCATGTTGCTCTTGGCTGCCACAAGGCTAGCAGCTTGTGATTGATTCTAAAACAGCTTCACTCAAAGATTGGGAAAATCCCAGTTATCCAGAGAAAGAGCAGAAAGCCACAGTTTTTTGGCAAGAGGCAGTGCTCCTGGGGCTGTCACAGCTGCTCTGTGTCAGAGGCTGGACCAACAATCAAGGACATGGATGCTGGTGTTAAAGGGAGCTCCAAAGACCCAAGGTATGTGAGGACATTTCTGAATTCTTCACCAGTCAGTCTATCAGTACCACCAGTGAGTATTTATTCGAACTGCCCTGCACACACACACATAATACATCACTGTACTTTAAAAGGTGAGGGACGATCACATAGGAACCTTCCCAACATTTTAGAGGCTGACCTTTCAAAGAAGGGGAGCATATAAAACACACACAGACACACACACACACACACACACACACACACACACTTTTGAACACACGCTGACAGACAACTTGAACACCAAGCCAAAAGATCATCATTAACAAACGTTTATTCAGCACCTAAAGCATGCAAGGCAGTATGGGAAGAAAAGCTGGAGACAAGGGAAACAAAGTAATAGAGGTCCCCACAATCTAGGAGGGACCAGAAGACAGAAAGAACAAACCAACAATCCAAAGCAGCATTTGGTGAGCAGTTCACACTGTAAACTGGCTAAACAGCTATCGCTGAAGGGTAGGAATCTGAGTACCTTCGAAAGGCTTGATCTCTACAGCTCCAAAGCATCCAGAAATGCTGGGCAAGCTTGCTCAACTCTGTCTAGAGCTCTCTGAGACATTTTCAGGAGCAGTGTCTGGCTAGTTCCCACAGAACCTGAGGCTGGGCAGCAGGGCTTCTTACCTGTAAAGTATTCTCCAAACTCCTGCTCCAGTTTCATGGCTTTGTCATAGATCTTATTTGCTTGTTCATATGTCTGCCGTCGGTTCATTTCCCTGCCAACAACACAGAGAAAAACAGTTCCAACAGAGATCCTACAGGTTTTGATTAACATAAACAATTGTTCTAGGTTCCCTGCTCAACTATTTTCTCAGAGTGGCCTGTGGCTAACTTCTTCCTCAAATCTTCCAGGTACTCAAAACAGAAGGAGCAGTGGGCGGTTAGTGCTGCGGCATGGTTTCCTTCAAGCTTTCACTTTTCCCTCCTGTCATGGTTTGTGTCTAGGTGTCCCCCCAAAGCCTCATGCAGTCATGGGGGTGCTTTTTAGAGGTGACTGGATTCAGAGTGTGTGGTGCTGGGATCAAGGGTGTGTAATAACTAAATCAATCCATGACTGGTTTGGCACAGTTCTGGTTAGGATTAAGGGTGTGAGTGCTACACCCGCCATAGGACTGGTAGCCTGCATAAAATACAAGGGACAGAAAGAGGGCTAATGTGCTCTCACCTGTCTACTTTACCATGAACTGTTTTTCTCCTCTGCGATCCCCTTCTGCTATTCCACCCTGCCTTGGAGCCAGCCAACTATGGGCTGAAACCTTTACAAAATGAGCCAAAAAAACCTTTCCTCCTCTAACTTTGGGAGTCAGGTATTTTGTCTTAGCAACAGGCAAAGTAACTAAGACACCTCCCCTGCCCAACACATCACTACTGTAGTTTCCTTTTCAGGGTCCCATCCTAGCTAGTCTTCCTGGAGTCTCAGCAAACACTTACATAAGTGTTTCAATGGACTTAGGCTTGATGAAAATGGCAATGGGGTAAAGTTGTGCTTGCTGCAGTCTCTTGATAGCATTGCCGGAAACATCTAAGATGCAATGTTTGCCCTGAAAAAGCAGATTTGTATCAGCCCACCACACCCTATCCACCCAACCCCAAGGGGCATTCCAAACATCCATAGAGGCATGGGGGTGGTTGGGGGGGCAGGCAGGGCCTCCTCGCAGAGTGGCCCAGAAGATCCTCTCCCTGAGGTCATCAGGCCACATTTTTGGCTTCCACTACTGAGAAAAGGCCATATCTGCCTGGGGGTGGGTCTCTATTCCTTGGTGGGTGATGCTCCAGTGTGAGTTTCATGAAGGAGAGAGATACCTTTACCGAGAGGCTGGTAACTGGCAGAACTGCCATGGCTTTAGTCAACAGTGCCACTTAGTAGCCCCTGTGGTGGAAGGATGAGGACACAAGTGACACCTGGTTTGAGTGTTTCTGCCTTCCCTCTGAAGTGCACAGGTAGCAGGCTGCCTCCTCTGCTTACCCGCTCTGCCACTGCCCGCACTGACTGGATGCTGGTCCCATAGAGGTTGTCATTGAACTGGCCTGCCTCAATGAATTTGTTGTCCTGGATATCCTTCTCCATCTGCTCTCGGGACACCACAAAGTGGTAGTCCTGCCCATCTACCTCGTTATCACGCCGGGGCCGGGTGGTGTCTGAAGGAAAAAAGGAAACATTTTATGGCCTGAAGGCAGTGAGTGATCTGTGCCGGGCCACAAAAGTCCACTTGATCCTCCCGCACCTGGGAGAGTCACAAAGCCATTCTAATAATTTTTCAGATGAGTATGTGTGGGTGGGGGTGGAGGGAGCATTTGGAAAGAAGTTCGTCTTACCTGCTTCTCTTCCAACCTCCAGGAGATTTGGGATAGGGGTGTGATATGTGTGCTTTAGTTTAAACTAGACTACAAAGGTGGGGTTTCCTGAGCCAGGGCTGGTAGAGGGGGTGAAATTTGGCATGGGATTCAATAAAACTAATAAATGGTTCATCAAATCATGGCTTTCCTGACCTTATCAATTTTGGGGAAATTTATTGCTACCAACTCTCTTCAGCCCATCAGATGCATCTTGTTCCCAAAGAGCCCTAGAACCTGATCCTACACCCTTTCCACAAAAAAGCAGCAATCCCCAGGAAACAAGCCTCACTCCTTTGGGCCTGGCTGGGCTCTTACGTGGCACACAGGATCCAAATTTATGCGGGAACTCAGAGATCAGATCATCATTGACTCGGTCCTTCATTGGGCCCAAAATGATCACAGGCCTTGCGTAGTGAACTGGAAAGACAGAATATGGAGACAGTGAACAGAGGCCCCGCCGGAAGCCTGACCCCCCCCTCCAAGTCTGGCTAGAACATGGAGGCTTTGGAGCCACCACTCAAGATGGGGAAGCACCCATGGCCACTATCTGCCTTTTGACTACATAGAGCCTTTAATTTAAGAATATCTAAGTCCCAGGCAAGTGTGCCTGAAACATCTCCTCTTCCAATGGATTCAGGAAATCTCTGCATGGACACCAGCCGCTCAGCAAGGGTATTGCAGAGCAGCTGTTGTAAGGAGGGACTAGGCCTCTTTTAGTGGCAGCAACACCACTAAAGCAGATCTACCCTTGCCGCCAGCAGCCAGGGCTAGATTCACAGTAAGCTAATTTCCCTCTCCCAGCCCCTCCAGAGCCGCCCACTGTGGAGCCTGCCACTGCCACGGGGAGACTGGCACAAAAGCAAGACTCAGGAGGTGGCTTACTTTCTTGCCGTGTCACTGGTTCATATGACAAAATAGCATCCTCTTGTCCTTCTACAACAAAAAAGGGAGACAGGTTAGCACTTCATGATCTGCCTCCCTTTGTACAGCATTCACTTCACCGCACCCATGCTGTAAAATTGCCTCCTCAAGTGGTTTCTGTTGGTCCTGTCTGCTCTCCACTAGCAAAGAAGCCCCATGGCCAGGTAGGGGTCAGCAGTTCTCAGTCAGCAGAATACTACTGAGCTGAGAGCCAAGGCCCTGCAGCCAAGAAGCCTTTCCTAAAACTACTCCAATTTTTTTAGCAACTGTTCTTACAGGTAACAGTCAGTTATACTCAGTGGCTCCCTTGCTTTGGAGAGACACACACTTGTCCAAGTCCTTTTACCTACAGGTAGGAGTCAAAGCACTCATGCAGGCCTACAAAAGTTCGCCTTTTTAAGGGTGGGTCTGCAGACCCTCCCCCAAGAAGTATCCAAAAAAGTGGTGCATGGTCAGACCAGGTCCCCAGTGCTCTTTAAGAGCAATGCTGAGCCTGCTCTTTCCTCATGGTGGAGCTCCATGTAGCCTGGCACCATGTAGCCTGGCAATGATGAGATTTTCCTAAGAGTCGCCCAGCCACTGGGCACTGGGAACTTGGAGGCCCCAAAGTAACTGACTGTAATACGAGGGAAGGCAGTGAGTGATATCTGCATCGAGCCCCAGGATGCTTGATAAAAGGTTTGTTCTGAGCCTAACTCCTAGGCAGATTGTTCAAGGTCTTTAGCCACCACAGCTCCTGAAAGGCCAACGTCCCCAATAAGGTCACAAAGTTTGAGTTGTGACTTCTCTGGTCTACTCAAGGGCCCTAAAGGAAAACTGGGTGATTTCCTTCCAAATCAGAGAATGCCACCAAAGACAACCAGGTCCTAGCAACCCAGAAAAGCAGGCTTTGAACAGTGTCCCATAGGAGCTATGTTGCTGTTGGTCTGGACAAATCTGCAAAGCTGGCAGCATCTTCAGCCCACAGTGCCCATGGCAGGGATCTGCTCATTGGTAGTTCACCCTTCCTAGGGCACAGGGATGCTTTCAGGTCAGGTCCTACTGAGAACTAGAGGGCTTATACTCTCCTCTAATCTATGGGACAAAGTCATCCCACAGGGACAAAGAACTGGCCACAGCATTTCCAGGGTCTCAAAGTGCACATGGCCAAAAGGAGCAGCAGCCTTTGAGCAGGAATGGCAGCCATGCAACACAGGAATGAGGATGGCTGAGACACATGGCAGAGCTACGTGACATGGGGGAATGACACACACTTACTGGAACTGCTTTCGCTGTCACTGGTGTTGGATGTCACTCCCTCTGCAAGCCAACAAGAAAGAGACTCCAATTCAGAACACACCACTGAGAGGTCACATGCAGCACAAAACTCAAATGCTCCAGGAGACACTGAGCTGTCAACTAAGTCAGGCCACGAGAGGCCTGCCACATCTAAGCCACCAACTGGGAGGCACAGCTCCAATCCTGATGCCCTGGCTACCTCCTACTTGTCCCCACAGCCCTTGCAGCTGCCAACTCCCTCCCTTAGCAATAGAAGCCTCACTTCCTTCAGCAGCGCTCTTCATTATTTCCAAACCCTATCTCAAAATGCAGCTCCCAAGGCTAATGGCAGGAAAGAACAGGCAGGGACAGTTGCAGAGAGAAGTATTGGGACCATGCTGCTTGTCAATTTCCTCCCAAGACCCCACTCCAAAGGATGGAACCGTGTGATGCTCCACAATTAAGAGGCTAAGCGCTAAATGGGGCTAAATGGGGTGAGCAGTTTCCAGTGTCCTTTTGTGGCCCCGCAGCCCTTCTGCCACCTCTCCTGAGGAGGGCTGGGCTTCAGCAGTGATCAGGCATGCCCCTCCGTTCACCCTAAGACAGACATGTCAAAACACAGAACAAACCAAAACAAATATCTTGAGGACAAGATAGCACTCCTGTCTCAAAGAGCTGGAATCTGCCCATCTTTGAGCATAGGCATAGAAAGTTTGAGCAGAGAGCCATTTTCACAGAGGGCACAAACAAAGTCCACCCCTCCTGCAGCAACAGGCAGATGAAGATGAGACATGGACACAACAAACTATGAAGAGACGCTGCTCATTTCAGCCAAAACCACGCTGCTCCAGACCATGATGTGCTGTGCCCCACACCCCTAGGAAGGACCTGCTGAAGTGTCACCTGTGGTTAGTTCCTGAGCAATCCCCACTGACACTCCTTTACCTTCGGCCTTTAAGGTTTACTTAAGGAGAGTACGAGTGGACAGAAGCCATCTGGTGGGTGGGGCCACATCTCTACCCATGCCTGCAGCAGGGTCAGCTGCTAAGCCCTCATCATCTAGGTCCTTTCAGTTTGCACTCTGGGATTATTTTTGAAAATGGAGAGGTCCAAGTTTTCTTTGGCCCCCACTGCCAGCTCAGCCCCTACTTGCTCTGGGTCTGCAGGGCTAGGCCAGGGGCTTGGTGGGTAAAGGGGTTCACTGCACCCTTGCCCCTAGTTAGGGGAACTATAACAGCCAGCTCTTTAGACTCCTCAGCCCAGCTCTTTAGACTGTTGTCCCTGAGAGAAAAATCCAACCAGTGGGTACCTTTCCCTTGAACACAGGATGGACATTCGCTGAGTGCTCTACCCAGCGCTGTACTTGGGTCCACCTGACTTCTAAGGTAGAATACCAGGCGTGGGCCCTACCACTCGGAAATGCAGAAGGTAAACACAGACACGAATGCTAGGGACCTGTTAGGGTACCAGGGACCGAGGGCAAAAGTGTGACATTTGGAGTCATGTGTGCTTCCCCTTACCATGGGAATGGGGTTCTCACAAACACTGTCCTCCCATCACCCTTCGACCTCACCCATGTCCCCGCCACCCTCACCCCCACTGTCTCCATTCACGCCACAAATATAGTTAATGGTGTGTAAGTTTCACTTACTCAGGTTCTTTGCTCCATAATAATCGTCACTTAACCCAGGGAAGTCCTGATTTCACAGACAGCAAGGACAGAGGGGGGAAGGGAAGGTGGGAGGAGAATTAGGGAGAAGAGAAAAAAAACAGAAAAAAGACAAGGGGAAGGAAGAATACAGAAGCAGGTGAGCATTAGTGACAGAAGTATGGAACACCACGAAGACCTAGAACTACATTGAAGTGAAGAACTTTGCTACAGAAGGAACATTCTAGGTCAGATAAGATACCTGGACTTGCTGCTACTCAGTTTGCTGCCAGAGGGCCTTGGAGTGGACTAGCTTTCTGAGGTAGTCTACAGCCATAGGCCCACAGGAAACAGCAGGTGACACTCCAAGGCTTTGAGTACCTGCTTTGACCAAATGTATAGTTGTAGAGCACATGTCTTTGCTCTGCCCATGAAATCACATTTCATTCTGTGGGTACACGAAAGACACATGTCCCTGTGTGCCAGGCTGGCAGAGACAATTACTATCACTTTGAGGAGCTTTTGCCCACTACTGCTTCACTTTGTCCAAATCTCTCAGGTAAAGCTTCCTGCTCTCTAGGGTATAGCTTCCAAAGCTGCTCTGATGAGCTGGACTTTTAGAGAACAGGCAGTAGCAAGTTTCATCTGTGTCATCCAATGGGCGCTCACTGCCCCTGCTGGACCACTGAGCAGAGACATCTTCCCATAGGGATTCTGGGACTCATCTGGTAAACTGGTGACATCATCTCAGGCCTCTGTTTCTGATGGCCTCACACTGCTTAGAAGTAGACCAACTTTCTCTGTCACGTGGCACTGAGGGACCCCAGGATGATCAGGTACACGGCAGATGACAACAACTCACACATACCATGAGTGTCACTCAGGCAGGCCTAAACAAAGGCTATTTCCTATTAGAACCAGGCAGTCTCTTGCCAGTTCCAACAGCCTCAGGCTTCAGGCTGCAAGATCACTCCATGTAAGACAAGAGAAGTTGCTGGTAAATGAAAGATGTTTACTATTCACAATGACACAAATGAGAAAATATCAAGCCTGACCTGACGTTTAGGTTAGGGTCAGAACAGTTAATATCTGAAGCATATGGCAGAGTCACAAGAGTTATCCTGGATTAAGTTGGTTCTCAAAGTTAATGTAGCTCAGCATTACAGTTTTTTTTTCCTACCAAGTCAGCTTTGTGTTTTTTAATAAATCTTTATTTGAACTATGTTAAACAATACTGCTTCCACATGAAGTCCCTTATGCAGGGAAGGGCTTTCTTGTAGAAACTGGCTCTGCGGGCACAATGGGGTGACAGTGAGCCTGTTGTGAGTTCTGTGGGTACCCTGTGTGCTTAGGCACATGTGTGGGATTCCGGAAACAGCCCCATCTTCAGGGATCTGGGAAAAGTAAGCCTCTTTTCCTGATATAGGTGAGTGATGTTAAGGAAAAGAAAACACAAGAGGAAGGAGCCAGGGGAGCAAGATCCAGTCCCTTGACATTATTCTTTTGAAAAAAAACCTGACACTGGCTAACAACCGCTCCTCACCACAACAGCAGAGCTCCATCTGGCTTTTTCAATGTCAGTGCCAGGGACTTCCTGGAGTCCTACCTCAGTCCTACCTCAGAACCTCCCAAGTTCATTCCAAGTTAGGAGCTGGACAAATAAGCCCCAACATCTCCCGACGCAGGCCAATTTCTACAGTAACTGTGAATAAGCAGGTGTGCGCAGGCAAGCGCTCATGCCCTCGCCCGAACTTCTCCTGAGGGAAAGGACAGCTGAGGACAAGCGGGCGGGGCTTGGGACAGTCTGCTCTCTGGACTCTGCTGCTACTTACGTTCCTGTATGCTGCACTCCTGGGCCATGTTTTCTTTGCTCTTGTAAAATGGAAACTTTCGAGAGAGGCGGAAACTCTTTTTACGTTTCGTTTTGATCGACTGTGAAAGAACATGAAGATGGAGGGGAAGGACAGAAGAAAAAAAACAGAACAATGGATTTTAAAGCATGCAAGAAAAACTAAAATGGAGACAATGGTGAGCTAAATAAAAGACCATCTCTCACAAATGGAGTCTATGAGATTAAATGAAAATTGATGTAAGAGGAAAATTATGTTTACAGGAAAATGTTGTAGGGATGTTAGAAGTTTCTACCAAGTCCAGCCTCACGGCATTCACTGGCACTTCCTAAACAACAAAGGTCACTGGAGCCTCCTGGACACATGCCCTAAGGTGCCACTGATAGACACAAAGTCATCTACTCCATGCCTCTCTTCCCTCTACAGCTCCGGAATTTCTTTGGCCTGCGAAGCTCATAGAAGAAAAGGCGTAAATGAACAGCCCTCCTGCCTCATGTATTCTGAAGGGAGGTGGGAACTCTGAAGTGGACATTCTGGCAAGATGATACCAGGTTCTGCTCGAGGTACCCACAGTTCCAGCAGGGTGTATAGCCAGAGAGATACCCATGAGTGGTCGCATCTTTCCCAGGTAAGTCAGCCAACTCCAACACATCTTCCATAGCCAGTAACCCAGGGAGAGGGGCCCAGACTAACTGTAGACTGTAAGTGCTCCCTCTCTCTTTGCTTTCTGAAAAATAGACAATTTTCTCACAGGACAGAGCCAGTCCCCTGGGAAAAAAAAAAAAGGCATTCGTCTGTGCTCCCCAGTTCTCTCGTAAATCAGACCAAACTCCAAGCCTCTCACCCATCTTCACATTCTGGCTGATTTCCTTAGGGGTCAATCCCCACTTACCCTGTTAGACTCAATCATCCCCGTCCTGGCATGGAACTTCACGGTTTTCAATCGAGCTCGCTCTTTCTTTTCCACCCTGTTTGGGAGTTGGAAAGAAGTCCTGTTGCTGCCGGCACATGGTCTTAGCAGCAGCAGCAGGCACAGCAGTCACTCTCTGGCTCACTGAATGAAAACCTGAGTACCAACTCTCTACCAAAAGGCGCAATCAGGAACATAACCCGTTCTCCAGTGACTTACAGCACAACAGGAAAACAAGATAGACACCTGCAAGAGGCCAGGGAAGGTCTCTCTCATGATCATGACAACTCACCTCTTCTTACTGGGGATCACACCGATCTGCTCGCTCTCTCCATGGGGGGTCACCAGCCTTGCCTGCCACCACTCATCATCAGAGGCATTAATGACATGCAGAATGTCACCATAAGAGAAGCTGAGCCCCTGGCTCGGTAGGCAGCTGTCCCGAGTCCGGTCATAATCAAACAGGGCCCTAAAACACACAGTGAAAGATGATGTCATCACCTCAGCCCTCCAAACCTGGAGACAGGCACCCTGGAAGCCTGGTAGAGGAAGGCCAACCCCTATAGCACAGACATGGCAGCTTCCTATTAGACAGGAAGGCCTTCTCTGCGAGACTGCATCCTTCTTTCAGTCCCTCAAATGGTAAATACACCTCATTTTCAGGAAACATCCCATTTCCCCAACACAGGGAATAAGAAAAATCTTCTGTGAATCTCAACTTCTTGATACAAGGAGGAAGCCACTGACTAGCCCTCACACATCCTAGGAAACCAGCTCTACCAAAGACGCCTGTCAGTTTACAGGCACACTTTTGAAAAGTAGTTGAAGATAGAATTAAAAAAAAAAGGTTAACTACAATCCCAAACAATAAAAGGTAAGAGACTTACTACTCTTATATGCTGCATAAATATTTAAGGGGTGGGGGGCTATGTCCCAAGGCAGCTGAGGAAAAAGCTAACACTAACATATAACCACAACGATCCAGTCCCAAGAAACCCTGAAGTCTCTGGTTCACTCTTCTTCTCTGACATATGGAGGAACGGGGATTCCGGGGAAAAGAATCGACCCAGACCTAGACCACACGTCTAACTACCTGGGGACAGAACCCAGGTCCTCTGACAAGACATGCTGTTAGTTTGGATCTAGAATGTCCCCCGAAAGCTCAGAGGTGGGCTGTGGAAGCTGACTGGATCACGGGGGTGCCGTGCTCCTCAGTGGACTTGATCCGGAGATGAGTACATGGCTAAATGTGCTCCCGGGAGGTGGAGGCCGGTTGGAAGGAGTGGAGGGTACACCTCCCTCCCCAGCATCTCGCTCTAATTCCTGACTGCCAACTTTCTGCCATGCCCTTCAACGAGGCTGTTTCTGCCTTGGAGCCAGCCAACCACAGTCTGAAACCCAAACTCTGAGCCAAATTAAATCTCTCTTCCTTTAAGTGGTAGATGTCAGATGTTTTGTCCTAGCATCAGGAAAGCTGACTAACACGCACTCTTGCACATTCTGTGACGTGCTATAAATGGAGCAGAGGAAATAAAGGGGAAGGTGGGAGAAGGTAGGTAGGGAGCTGTACCATGCAGATTCATGGAAAAAGAGGAGACCAGCTTGGCTGCAGCTGGAAGTCAGGACTTGAGGTTGGAAATAAAGCCTGGGGCAAATTTCAGAAGGCTTTGAATAGGCCCAAATCCAGTGATCTCTGAAAATTTGAGAGTAGGGAAGTAACACAGCAAAAAAGCCTTGGAAACATTAATCTGACCTCATATGTAAAGGGACAATGAGAAGGGGAGATGTGGAGGCAAATGTAAAGCAAGCTCCAAGTTCAATCCTGATCCCAGTCCTTGGGAGACTGGTCTGGTACTTGACACCAACTTACTTCCAAGAACTAACTCACCTGGGATAACCTCTATGTTTCTTATCCAGTGGAACTACTTCGCAGAGGGAATCGTGACAATTGGAGGAGTTCCATGGGAAGTTGTATTTTCCTTTCTTCCTGTAATCTAGGCTCTACCCATCTCCCTCATCTCTTCTAATGCAAGTGTGTTCGTACTTTTGCACACACGGCTCAGAGCCCAGTTCCTACACCTCCACGGGTACTTGCAATCCGGTGGTCTGCACCTCAGCTGGAAGTTCCACATCCAATATACTATGTTCCCACGTGCCAGCCCAAACAAAAGAAAATAAAGTCCCAGAGTAGTACACCCACCTACTTTTTCAAATTCTTGAGACAGAGCCCTTAAAACTCAGTGTCAGAGCTGGGTGTGGTGGGCACACCTGTAATTCCAGCACTCAGGAGGCTGAGTCAGAAGAATTGCAAGTTTGAGGCCTGCCTGAACTACGTAGAAAGACTTTGCCAGAGAAAAGCAAACAAATGTCAAATGATTTGAAAATGAACATACCCAAACTTTTACCAAAAATCCCTTTATTTCCCTCAGTGTACACACTTACTGAAGAACAGAAGCAGAGGTCAATAGATAAGGAGGGGAAGTGCTTCACAGGATGCATGCAAGATTCAAATTGGAATGCATTCAACACTGCCCAAATTGCATTTGTGCTACAGTAAAGCATCTGTCAGCCATTTCTATGAAGATCAGTGTGTAAGGCAACTTTATTCTAAGTGACGATGAGAAACAATGCCATCATGAGCTTCAAACTTTGAGAACAGAACTTGGATTAAGCATAGATTAGCCTGAGAAAGATGGAAGGTATCAAAAGGGAGTAGGAGAGTATGGAGAAGATGAGAATGCAGAGTTCACTGGTTACAAGTTTAAAACACAATATATATTTTTGCATCTCCCAGAACCATCCCTGACCTTTGGCAACCACAGTAACCAGCTGAAGAACATATGATAAAGTTAATGTAAACACATTTTCTGGATGCCAGGAATCCAATTACTTGTAATTTTTAAGCATCAGAGGTTTAAATAAAGTTAATATAGCAGTATAGTTCCAAGATGAATATAAGGTACCTTACAACATTAAAACACACACCGCATAAGCTAAGTAAAAACAAAATAAAGAGATCAAATTTTTCAACAAGAATGCCAGTACTTGTTGGGAACTGTACTGTTTGGTTTGTTTTTTAACCACAGCATGTGGTCCTTTTACGATTTTCAAAAAATATATGTCAACTAAAAAGAAAGTGGGGAAACAAATATACTAGGCACTGGCTTGAGTCATTTAGCTCAGAAGAGGTCCATGCTTGGCTTTAAGATCCTGGCAAACAAGGCAAAAAATAAAAAGAGAAGTTGTATAATTCCAATTTCCCCATAAAAAGTGGTACCTGCATCCATCTGTATTTTGTTTAATGAATTCACGAATGATGAATGAATAAGGAATATTGAACAACAGAATAGACAATGCTTTTTTTAGCCATGACTTTGTTAGAGATATAGAAACATAACGTCTGAATTTGAAATTCTGAACAATAATATTTTCAGTTGTGAATGAAAAAGCTGAATTAAGAATTTCCTTTTCCGTCAAGCAGAACTTCAAATAGCAAAGAACTCTGCAGAAAACTGGATCCTCAGAGGTCACTCTGTCCAACTTCCTACCTAATAAAGAAAATTCTTTAGCTATTCTCCAAGTTTCTTGCCAGCTGTAGCATTTACTGAGTCTGGGCCTTTCCTAGGTCTTCTCTATCAGGCTAAACATGTCCAATTCCTTCACATTTCCTTCCTTTGTCGGGATTTTGATCTGTTTTCCAAACCCATGCTGTGGATTTTCTCTAAATCCATTCTGTCTCTTTGCCTATTATACCAAGAGCTAGAAAAATTCCTCAAAGATAATGAAAGCCAGGCCCAGATATGCACAGGGCCTCATGCAGAGTTGCATGGTAGGCAACTCTCAGACTAGGGCTTTTAAATCTCAGAAAATTTCATAAGGTTTTAGTCATAGTCATGTGTACTTTAAAAAGCACTAATTCTCAATTTGGGAATGTCTAGAAAATGCCACTGTTCCATTTTTTCAATATTTACTGAGTCATCTTTCTGTGTTAGATATATGGGAAATACAAAAGCAGAGTAAGTAAGCCCTTGGCCTTGTGGAGCTTGCTGCCTGCCAGTGGTTACCGTAAGCACAGTGCCATAGCAAGAGACATAAAAGGAGGTTGAACAAAGGCCTAAAAGCACTCACAGGGAGTAAGATCACATCTGGTTTTGGGAAATTCCAAGAAGATTTGCATTTTTCAATTTGATCTCAAAGAAGGATCGGGATTTCCAAAAGTAGAGGTAAGGAGAGATTCTTCTGGCTAGGGGGAAATGGAGTAAGCAAAGGCCTGAAGGCAAAAAGCCCAGGGTGCACTCAGAGATCATCAGCACATCCACATCTGGTCCCTTCAGCTAAGGAGTGTGACATTCACTTAGTAGGCCTTGTGTGATCTACTTCATTGCCTAGAATTTTATTACTGCTGGGCTAACCTTTCACGTGGGAAGGGAGAAGAGTCAAGTGTTGAAAGTCAATCTCTTACATACCATGTATTTCATGTAATCAGAAAAGGTATGTAAATTAGACCTTATTAAACTTTTAAAAATCCATCAGCTATCTTAAGAACTTGAAGAAGCATGCTAAACTCTGGCCATCTATCAGTGACAGTCGGGCAGGAAGAGCCTGGTACCCTGATGAAGTGACAGGACACTTCCCATTAAGCCTTGTAAAAGGGAGGAGGAGCCCATTTCTCCAGGTCGCTGATACTTTCTCTCTCTGTCTTCTGGATAGGCTCTAAGAAATCCATGGTAAATACTCCTCCTTTTAAGCTAGACTGACCCACTGTCCCCAAAGTGAAAGCTTACATATGCAAGGCCCAGATGACACAGCAACCAACCAACCGACCGACCAATTTAACCTCTGATTCAAAAGGAAAGAAAGCAGGAAAAAAGCAAACTTATTTGTGTGCACACACCCAAAGAAAGGCCGTAATGAACGAGTCCATCACCCTGCATGTGTGTCTATGCGACGAGTGAGCTTATCTGACACGTGGGTTTGTTAGGAGACCAGAAACCTCAGAAACCCCTCATTCTTTCTGGGTCTAGATAAAAGAATTTAATGGAAGCCTCCTAGTTCATGACTGGTGAGGTCAGTGGGAAACAATGCATAGTGAAAGGACAATGTTTATGGAAATACTACTGCTCCCAAACCATAGCTACAGTGCTCCGTGCACATGACAGATGACTCCTCAGTCCCAAATACATTTCTCCACAGTTATGGCCAGGTACCTCTAAGAAGCTAGGGAGAACCAGATTTTGCTGGTTTCTGGGTATTCCTGCAACTTTTTAAAAATCTAGGCCAGACCAGAAAAATGTATTATTTTAAGAACAGGGTAAAGAGTGGGGCCCAGAAAAAACAAAGTGTGAGGAGGCAACAAGGAAGTCTTCCAGAGCCACATCATCACCATCATCCTGCCCAGTGGACGCAACCTGCCCAGCTGTGCAGATTGGAGTCTAAGCACCTCTGCCTAGCAGTCTTCAGCTCTCCAGCTTTCAAGGCCACTTCCTGCCTCCTAAGGAGGTGTGCCCAAAGGTGTTAAAAGCTATGTTGCTTAAGAGGATCTTTCAAATATCCCCTATGAGATGCGCACACATGCACACACTCACTGGGATAATGCACAAAGTGCTCTGGGGGACTTTGCCAATCTTCCTTCCAGCTGGATCCTCTCTGCTTGATGGGAAAAGCAAGAATGTAACTGGCTCTAAGTAAATAGATTACCAAGCAAAGTCTCTGTAGTTCAGATCCTAAATGGTGGGGTTTAGGTTTGAAAGACCCAGACAATCCTAAGCACCTGGCACAGCCACCATGGTGTATGAGCAAACCGAGATGCAACAAAAATGGCAATTATCAAAGAAACTGGTCAGGAAGGTTTCTTCTCTATATAAAGCAAACAAGAGTGTTTTAACACTAATGAGCTCAAAGGCAAAGGGTCTCCTTCCAGCTAAACTCATCTAGTATTGTGCCCATCTCCCTCCTGGACTCTACCAAGCACAACCCTGGGCAAAGCACATAGTCGCACAATTAATGTCTGCTGTTGACAGGAAGGAGCACTTTTCAGCCTTCTTGGATGACCAAGCCAATATTTTTGACATTGTTTCTTGGATTGAGATGGCAGATGCCCCAAAACTTATGTCTACAGCTGTACTATGAGCCTCTTGGCAACCTTTACAAGACAAGATCTCTCATTCATTCATTCATTCATTCACAAAACAAATAAATAAAATCAGTCATCCATGGCACTTAAATCTATCCACATTTTTATACGTCCTTCCCATGCAAATGACCCAAGTTTAAAAACCTAGTAATCCCAACCTTGAGCCAGAGACCCAAGACAGCTAGCTTCTGCGGTCTCTTCGATCAGGCAAATTCATCTGCAGAGCAAAAGCCCTAGGTTGGGCAGACAGAGGGGCTTGGCTCATCTTACTAACCCATTTAAGATCTGATTCTATGTACCCACTTTTCATGATGAATAAAATCATTATGTACTGCAAACATGTACTGATAAAAATTAAAATTAGAAAAAAGATCTGATTCTAGCATGGTGAAGGGTGGGGAAGGCTTTTCTCTCTCTTTCTCTCTCTTCTTTCTTTCTTTCTTTTTCTTTTTTTCTTTTTTTTTCTTTTTTTGTGTTTTGAGACAGGGTCTTGCTATGTAGCTCAGGCTGGCCTTGAACTCACCGATGATTCACCTGTCTCAACCTCCCAAGTGCTAGGATTACAGACTTGTGCCACCAGACTCAGTGGCTTTTCTCATTAAGTCTCTCATGACTTTTAAAGCTTTAAACCAAGTTCCATTTCCCAAACACTTAGCTTTTCTACTTCCTCCTGCTTTTGCTCCATAAATCCCATCACCCCATGGTTATTACAGCTGTAGTTCTCTAGGGTTTCACCTGCTCTGGCTTCAGTGCAGCTGTAAGAAGGTGTTATTTACTTCAAAATAGCTTTGTAAACCTATGCACTGCAGAGGGTGACAGATACTCAGGGGAAGGGAGGAGAAACATGCCAGAGAGGGAAAGAACAGCAAAAAGAATTGGAGGTGAAACCTGAACTGAAAAGGTTGCCTTCATTTTAACCATGGGCTGCTAAATCTTTTCGGCTGCCACCCTTAACCTACCCCTGCTCCTGTGCCCAAATCCTTAGCCATGATCTCCACAACACAGAAGCTAAAGAAGTTACACATTTAGTCACTCTCATGATACAGAAATTAACGTCTACCGTGGCACACAAACCGTCAGTCTTGAGCATCCTGGTTCTTATTAATGATATACATTTGACTTAACCTGGTGAATCCAAATCACTAAAAGAGAAGCTTGGGATGTATATCTTTACCATGCTCTAGCCAATATCTAGCAGCAAGCTGGGGAGAAGCTGAGAGAATCATATGTTACAGTCAGAGCAACCCAGTAAATATTCCAATATGGGAACTTCTTAGCTGTCTAACTGGACTCTCAGTTTTCTCATCTGCAAAATAAGCATCACAGTGTCTACTCTGGAACATTATTAAAAGGATTTTAAAAGCCATTTAAAGGGAATAAGAATGGCTGTGACATACACTAGGTGTTTGTCCCTAAATGTTTTTTCCCCTTTAACCTGAAGACACTGGGAAATTACCAAAATCTTGAGCAGAGCAGATCCAGCAGATTATTGCTTTAGTTTCAACCCCTTGGCAACACCTGGGCAAAGAGTCACCAAGCCTCTTCTGTAACCCTGACAGTGACAAGAGATCAAATTTACTCATTCCGGAAGCAGTGTGTTTCATTTCAGACAGTTTTCATCATGAGCACTTTCTTCCTTACTTTAAGCTGAAATGTGCCTTGGGTGACAGAACAAATCTAATCCCTTTTCCACATGATAGGCTGAGGCAATTAACTTAAGGAAAGTAAGGGGGAGGATGTGACGAAGAGGGAAGCCCGTTCTGAATATGCTGCTTATTGGAATGCTGGGAGGGCAGCATTATATACGCACATGTCCAGCTAGCCTCTGATACGCAGGTCTAGAGTTCAGTATAGAAATCAGGACTGATTTACAATGGCACGCTCTTAAGTTGTAAAAATAAATGGCATTGCCATTTTGGGGGCAGAGCTAATAATGAAAGGTACTCAGGAATGGTCAGCAAGGAAGACAGGAAGCCTTTAAAGAAGAAAGCGGGTAACTTGTGGAAACACATGCAGTGAAGCGCTCAGACCAATGTCAGAGAACCAGCAAACCAATCGTTGCATTTGATGACCAAAGAGGTTACCACTGATCCCTGACCAAAAGTCCGGCCTCTGCTCCTCTGGAGCCTTCCAGGGTCACTGGGAACCACACCACAGTGCTTATCTCCCATTGGGCTACTGAAGAAGTAGAAGAAGCACGTAGAGACAACAACTCCAACATCTGGCCTCAATGTTAAGACAGATTTCTCCAAATAAGACTCCTAGACTCAAGTCTTTCAGGAAAACACTGCCCAGACAGTCCCTCTTGGATATTAATCACAGTAAAGAACCCCGTTGACCTGTTTAAGCTTGTATTTGCCCAATGACCAAAGAATTGATTTTTTTACACAACACTTACTAACATCTTGAGGAACTAGAGTTTCCTGGTACCGAATTTGGCACATGGAGTGAGCAAAGGAAGAGGAAGAAAATAATAGTCTAAGGGGCTCAGTACCAAGGGATTTTTTTTTCCTTTTAAGAATGGAAGAAACTTACATACGTTCACATGCAAAAGAAAAAGAACCAAGTATAATATAGGGTGAAAGGCTGCAAACAGGAATGGAAGGGAAGACAGCAACCCAGGTTCTATATGGGAGTTAGTCCAGCAAAGGACCTCAGCTCACTGCTATAGTCATAAAACCTTTCCCCTGACTGAGTCAAGTGATCACAAACAACTTCTATTCTAAACCACATCTACTTTCCTCAGAGGATACAGATGTCACCTAGACAAGGTTAAGTGTGGACCAATATATAAAAGGATTCACTAGAAACAGACTCATAGTCTCGGTTCTCCTCCCCAGAGTTGGGCTGACCGTATCGCTTGCCTGGGCCACAGAAGGTGTTCTAGATCGAGAGCCAACACCACACACCCTTTGCCCAGGCAGGGAAAGCTCTAGCATAGGATAGGCGGATCAGAGGAATCTAAAAATAAAGCTCTCTAAAGAAACTGTCTTGCCTAAAGAGCAGCTTCCCACGCACACTGGAGTGCCACATCTGCGGGGGCTGGAAGCACAGGAACGGAACAATCCTGACCAAGTCATGTAAGTATTACCCATTTGGGGGTGACAGCACATTTTACGTTCCCCCATCAGTGGCCTGGGGTCTAGGCTGCAGACCAGAAGCAAGGGCTTTATCTTATTTTTGTCGTTGTTGTCGTTTTGAGACAAGGTCTCACTATGTACTCCAGGCCGGCCTTGAACTCACTATGTAGCCCAGGCTAGACTTGAACTCATAGCAATCCTCCTGCTTCAGCCTCCCAAGTGCTGGGACTGCAGGCATGTGCTGCCACACCCAGCAGCAAGGGCTTTATTGCCAGTGAACAGGGTCTTCTTTTCTGGGAGGGAGACTCCAGCCTTCTGCTCCCCTCACAGCAGGAGGTGAGCTCAATAGATCCTCTCCAAGAACAAGGAGTAGAGTTGAGAGGTCACTTTAGAAAAGAGATCCAAGGGTTCTAGAGGGCTTCAGGCTCAGAGATGGCTCCCTCAGCTCTGCTCCCTGCAGTAGGGTCAAGGACTTACCTACCTACTAGGGAAGAAGAAAAGCAAGCTCCCAGAGAACTGCAATTAGCATTGACATCAGTTAGCTTTCATCATCTCACACCCCAAGGACGGAGGAGCAATCATCATGTTGCCAGGCAACTAGCAAATACAGTCTTCCCCACCCCCAGCAGGTATCAGAGTCCACCAGAAAAAGTCCAACCACAGAGTTGGAAACAACCCCACACCTAAGCATTAAAAACACCTAACTACTTCTGGCTCTGGAGTAATTCTACCACCACTTTGTCTAAGAGTTTTGACCTTAACAAGTTACAATGGACTTGCAACCAGAATGCTGGAATTCTGCCAAGAAGGCAGGGCATGAAGAAGGAAACTATTCCTAATTCTAAAAGGACTTCATAGCATTCCTTCAGTTCAACACCCCAAAAGGTTTGCACCTAACCTGACAGTACCATACTGCACCACAAGAGTCAGAAACTCCACTTCTGATCACATCATCAAAGTGCTTTCAGCAGCAATAGCTCAATTTTATGTATCTGTTCCCTTTACTCCTCCCTTCCTAGGGAGCACACGCTACCTCATCCCTCATTCACAGGCACAGCAGACCAATACAACCAGCATTGAAGTTGGGGGTGTGGAAACACAATGAAACACTCAGAATGCACCAACCTGTCAGTTCTTTGATCTCTCAAAAATGTACTGTACCAGAATGCAGTGATGACGTGCTCAGATACAAACCTTGATGTCGAATATACATATGTGGAGGGGGAAGGGGGTGGTGCCAAGATTTCCGCTCAGAGCACAGATTGCAAGCAAAGTACTGTACTTTGAACACTCAAGTGTTATTCGAATGCTGACTAGCAACAATCACCCAACAATCTTTACAATTAAAGCAAACTGAAATGTTCCCATAATGAGTCATTCATGAGCAAAAGGAAGAAGCCAGATCACAAAAGGAAAGAGATACTGACCATAAAATATACAACCTGAGCACACAGTGCAAAGTGTTATTTTAGTACTGGGAGTACACACTCCTTAGCCCACAAGTTAAACAAGGCAGGGTGGGCTGGTGCAGAGCTGCCTTCATCCAGCACTGGGCCTAGTGTTCAGAAGGGCAACTTACCTGACATATAAGGACCTCTTCTCACTTGTTCGGAGGGACCCAGACCCAGAACTCATGCTGCTGTTCATCATTTGTTCTCGCAAGTCATGTATCTTCGATTCAAAACGACTGTACTCTGTCAGGGATACAAGGAAAAAGACAACAACAACAAAAAAAGAATGAACACAAGGAGCTCGCCTGAGCCAACATGCCTGCAGCCAAAAAACCAGGAGGACACATATTCAAAGCAGCTAGAGCTGACCCAATCTTTTGCTTTGATAAAGCAGAGTCCCTCCTCCCAACATAGACAGAGTTCTCTCCACCCTCAACCATATAGAAGCAAAGAAAGCACACAGAAATGGAAGCAGCTCTTACTGCCTCAAAATCTCACTGATCCTTTAAAAAATAACACCTGGGGCTGGGGATTTAGCTCAGCAGCTCAGCACCTGCCTGGCAAGTGTGAGGTCCTGAGTTTGATCCCTGGTACCAAAAAAAAATTTTTTTTAATAAAAAATGACAACTGGGCACTGCCCCAGTGGAATGCTCAGACCAGCGGGCTGGTCCCCAACCAACTCCATAACAATGGATTCCACACCTTGGCTCAGCACCACCAACACAGAGCTCTGGCTCTACATTGTTTCCCCTCTGCATGGGACAGCAAAAGTGCCAGCCAAACAAGGGACCTGATCTTGGACAAGACAAAGTCTGGAATAGGGGATTCAATATAGCTGACAAGAGGAGTCATATCACAGAAGCTGAGGAAAGATCCACTGACAAGGAAGGATCTGGAAGATTCAACAGCAATTGGAACCTGCAAAGAAAACAACATAGGGCACTGCTCCCAGAGTGGCCTGTCCATAATAAACAGTTGGTGAGAAGGCTCGAGGAAGTCCTGAAGGGCTGGAGCTGGTGAACATGAACCCAGGTCCTGCAGTCGGAGGCCAGGTTCAGCCTGAGTTACACAGGACTGAAGCTCACATTGGTGCCCTGTCCCACTGTATGTGGAGGTCTACATCCAACACCGTTCTGGGGATGCACTGCCACCTTAGACTTCCAGCATGAGCAAAGTCATATCTTGGCTTGAGCTCTGCGCCTTATTCCTAGGCTGTGGAAAACAGCCATGTGTCCAAAACAATAGAAAACTAACTTTATTTGTTTGTTTATTTTTGCTGCTTTCTTCTTTCTATTCATCACACACACACACACACACACACACACACAACTTTTATTCCATTATTTGCCATGATATGAGTGTGTATGTGTTCTCTTTCTCTTGCCCTTTTCTTCCAATGTAGTTTATAGAGGGTAAGGGAATTCTTCCTTTTCCCTTTTTATTTCTTCCACTTTTATCCATATCTTTTCACTTGACTTCTTTTTCCTGTTTCTTATCCATCCTCTATTTTTAATTTTTTCTTCTTCCCCCTCTTCATCCATCTCCTTTTAACTTTTTCTCTAATATTTACATAAGCCATAGAATCATTTCTCATCTGCATTTCTTACTATGGATTCAATATCCATTTTTTCTGTTATCCCACCTAAATATATAACATACCTCTACCACCATTAGGATTCTTTGCCATTTCACTGTTGAATTCTACAAAACCTTTAACAATGTTATATCACCAATGCTCCTCAAGCTCTTCAAAGAAATGGAAAGGAATGTAGTGGCCCCAAACTTATTTACAGAAGCCAGTATCACCCTGACTCTAAAACTGGATAAATATCCAACTAACAAGGAGAACTATAAGCCAATCTCCTTAATAAATAGATGAAAACATCCTCAACAAGATATTAGCAAATAGAATGTAGTATATTATAAAAAAGATGATATGTCATGATCAAGTAGGTTTCATCCCAAGATGTAAGGATGGTTCAACATACATAAGTCAATAAATATATCACATAAACAGCAGCAGGGTCAAAAACTGTGATGATATCAATAGACACAGAAAAGGCTTTTAACAAAATCCAACACTCCTTCATGATAAAACCCTGGAGAAAACAGGTTTAAAAGGACCACACCTGAATATGATAAAGGCTATGTATGACAAACCAATAGCCAACATCGTATTAATTGGGGAAAATCTAAAAGAATTCCTTCTAAAATCAGAAACAAGACAAGGCTGTCCACTATCACCTCTTCTGTTGAACATAGTACTTGAAACATTAGCCAGAGCAATTAGGTAAGAGAAAGGAATAAAAGGGATACATACATATAGGAAAGGAAGAAATCAAATTATCACTATTTAAAGATGACATGATACTCTACATAGAAGACCCAAAGGACTCCACCAAAAACTCTTAGAATTAATAAGCAACTTAAGCAATATGGCAGGATACAAGATCAACACACAAAATCATTAGCATCTGTGTTCACCAATAAGGAACAGGAAGAGAAGGATATTATGAAAATAATATCATTCACAGTAGCTTCAAGACAAATGAAATACCTAGGAAATGAAAGCCCTCCATAAAGAAAACTGCAGTAATCTGAAGGAGATTGAAGAGGACAACAGAAAATGGAAAGATGTCCCTTGTTCCTGGATAGGCAGAACCAATATTGTCAAAATGACTATACTTCCAAAACCATTATATAGGGCCGGGGATTTAGCTCAGTGGTGCTGTACTTGCCTCACAAGCACAAGGTCCTGAGTTCGTTCCCTGGTACTGGAAAAAAAAAACCCAAAACCTTTTATACAGTCAATATAGTCCCAATCAAAATACCAACAGCATATTTTACAAATCTAGAGAAAATAATCCTAAAATTCATATGGATCTAGAAGAGACCCAGAATAGCAAAAGCAATTTTGGCCAATGAGCACAAAGCAGGAAGCATAGCAATACCTGACTTCAAGCTATACTACAAAGTGATAGTGATAAAAACAGTATCGTCTCAGAACAAAATAGAAACATGGATCAACAGAACAGAATTGAGGATAGGGGAGGATGGAGGGGGTGAAGGGAAGGCAGGGGTATGGTGAAAAACTGAGAACCAAGATCTGTTATGTAAAGGTACAAGATCCCAATGATGAATATAACTGTACTGTGTACTTTAAAAGTACCAATAAACAAAATATATTGAAGTTGTGGATATTAAAAAAAAAAACAAAACTGAGGATATAGAAACATCTCCAGAAATATTCAACTATTTGATCTTTGACAAAAGGGACAAAAGCATATATTAGAAGAAAACCTATTCAACAAGCAGTATTGGGAAAAGTGGTTATCTGTAAAAGATTGAAACTAGCTCCTTATCTCTCACCACATACTAAATTAAAATCAAAATGGATCAAAGATCTAATCATTAAAACAGAAACATTAAGCTTACCATAAGATAAAATAGAAGACATAGGTGTAGGAAAGAATTTTCTAAACAGGACCTCTATTGCTCAAGAAATAGCAGCAAGAATCAGCAAATGGGATTATATAAAACTAAAAAGATTCTGTATAGCAAAAGAATTTATCAGTTGGTGAAGATAAAACCAACAGAATGGAAAAAAAATTGCCAGCTACTCCTCAGAAGACTAAAATCAAGACTACACAGAACTCAAAAAAATTAAACCACCTAAAATTAAAGACCCAGTCAAGAAATAAGAGAAATGAACAGATATTTCACACTGGAAGAAATACACATAAGCAATAAATATATGAAAAAATGTTCAATATCTCTGACCATTAGAGAAATGCAAATCAAATCAACAGTAAGATTCCATCTTACTCTGGAAAGAATGGCAATCATTAGGAAATCAATCGATAATAAATGCTGGTGTGGATGTGTGAAAAAAGGAACCTTCCCACCTTCTTGTTGGTGAGAATACCACTAGTACAACCATTATGGAATTCAGTATGGAGATTTCTTAAAGAACTGAAGTTAGAAATTCCATATAATATGGCGATCCTCCTGCTAGGTATCTTCACCAAAGAGCTTAATACATACTACAGCAATGCATGCATACCAATGTTTATAGCAGCACAATTTATAATAGGTAAATCCTGGAAGCAGCCTGTATATCCATCAACAGATGATTGGATAAAGAAATGCGGTATCAGGCCGGGGATTTAGCTCAGTGGTTGGTCACCTGCCTCTCAAGGACAAGGTCCCAAGTTGTATCCCCAGTACCGAAAAACAAAGCAAAACAAAACAAATGCGGTTATCTATATATAATGGACTATTACTTGGTTATACAGAATGACAAATTTGAGACATTTGTAGGAAAATGGATGCACCTGGAAAATACAATGTTAAAGGAAATAAACCAGACACACAGACATACACAATTTAAATACTGTATGGTATCTCTCATTTGAGTGAGGCAAAGTACAAATAAAGAAAAAACAAAGGATAGATTAAAAGGCACAAGGGGATGGATCTCTTGCAATAGGAAATGGTCAAAGGGAATAAGGGTGATAGGTGAGGAGGAGGAGAAACAAGAACAATAAAAATATGCCATGTACAGGTCCTAATGACTCCAATTAATGTGAACATTATATGCCCTAACATAAGCTCAGACAAATAACATCAACAGGAATGAAAAACAGGATAGAGAAAATGAGGAGGGAGGGGAAGGGGGGAAAAAAGAAAGAAATATGCTGTAATATGTACATGTAATTCCCCAAGATGAATGTAAATTACATGAACTCCAAACATGTACAAACAAAATAAAATTTAAAAACAACAACTGGAAAGAGGTTCCAGTGCATACTTTATACATCTTTAGAGCAGGTACTAAGGCCCAAGGAGAGCAGATGGATGTGAAGACTTTCCCAAAAAACAGAGTGCAAAGGACAGACGGCTCTTAGATGCAGGGCAGAGGGGTGGGGGTGGGGGGTGCTGGAAAGGACCTGAGGTGGTTATGTCACTGTTAGGAGAGGAGGGCAATTTTTTCAGGGATGACTTTTTGGGGGATGAGGGGGTGGTACTGGAACTCAGTATGAAAGTTGAGAACAAACCTCCCAACCATATGGGCAGAATTATAGCTAATGATCTCCTGAGTTATTTTCCTAACAATAGCTTCTTTAGTTTTGGTAACAAACATTACAACATAAATTCTTCCAAACCTAGAAGTCTGCTGATACCTCTTACCTCCCAAATCTTCTAGTCAGTGAAGCCATTAATCCATACCCAGACTGTGGCCCTCTGAGACCACCCCAATAGCCTGCCACAGTGTTATCACTCTGGAGATGCAGCTACAGGATTATGCCCAGTTTATGAACATCTGACACAGGAAAATGAACTCTAGCCATACAAATATTATAAGAGGTTTTTTTTTATAGGGCTTCTTGCTATGACATTCTCCTAGTACATTTAAAATATGATGTATGGGGCTGGGGATTTGGCTCAGTGGTTTTGTGGCCTGCTTTGCAAGTGCAAGGGCCAGGGTTTGATTCCCTGTACCACACACACACACACACACACACACACACACACACATTATTACACATTTTTCAAGTCAATAATCACTGCATAAAATGGGGTATATCTAAAACACAGGCTGTGGCAATGGCAGAAAACAGGCACACTTCACTTAGACTTTAAAGGAAGCTTGGGCAACTGCTCTAAAAAAAAAGACAAATACACTCTCAGGAAAAAAAAAATTCCACAAAAGCATTTTCATACACCAGAGAGGACTAGCAAGAAGCATCCCTGCCTAGTCTGTGTGATTCCACAGGAGGAAACAAAGCACCTGCTCTCACACCTGCGTTGGCAAAGCAACCTGACCTTCAGCTGGGTGAAAGGGGAACTATTGAGAAGCCTAACGGGGAAGGAGTGGAGTTGGTAGTCATGCAAATAGTCTCTTCTCCAAGCTTCTTTTTGTTCACCATGCTATCAATGAAGCCAACCAGCTAAATTCATGTGTTCTTTCATTCATCACGCACTGGTGTTATGGTGATTTGTCCTCATTACCTACTCCAGTCCCTGAAATTCTGGAGGAAGCAGCTGAGTCACTGATTCACCCATTAAGTGCTGGAGGAAAAAGAGAGAACAGCTGGACAATATCCCTGTTCTGGGGGTTATAAACCAACACATCAGTATCAAGGAGGCGTGTACAGGCCAGTCCACCTCTAGAGAGGCCAGGGCCCTGGCTCCACCTCAGGGCTCATCCTCTCACCTGGTGGGGCATTACTTCTCCCCACTTCCTTACTAGCTCTCCCTCAAGCTCTCACACAGAAAACCAAGTGAAACACAAATGTCTGACCAGGCAGCCCTTTCTTGGGGAAGATGAGTAAAAGAACTGCACTGAACCTAGAACAACAAAAAACACAGACACACACACAATTTATCCATATGCCATTTGCCCTTCTTGAAACTTGCTTATATATTGCCTTCTTTGGAATTGACTTGCCCACTGGACTCCAACTTCGCAGCTGGTCATGGGTGTTGCTTAGGAATTACATTTCTTTTTTAAAAATCCTCTAAAAAACAACCACAAAACCACCACTTCCTTAGAGCTCCTAATCTAAGGTTGATAATTCCCGGCCAGAGGGCTCACTTAAAATAGACCACAGAAAGAGAACAAAGCTATTGCTTTAAGGAATCCACTCTTTGTTTTTACATGTGCTACTAAGATTTCAAGTTTATTAAGTAGTATTTCATTCATTTTTCTCTGGCTTCTATTTGTAGAGTTATCTAATGTCCACTAGTCACAGAGTAGCCTCTGAATAAGTGTTGGATAAATGAGGATTAATTTAGAAAATTGTGTCTAAGTAGAAGCTTCTGTTCTTAAACTAATAACCCTAATGGTTTATTTAGCTGATGGCTGCCAGTTTCACTGAGGGCTTGGAAAAGTAGTTAAAAAGTACTCCTATTTGCTTTTGTTCTTGAGATTGACTGTTAGGAGCAACTGGGGTTTATATTTTTAAACACCCTTTTGAGATGTTAATAACCCACAAAGGGCATCTGGTTAAGAGATTTTTTTCTACAAAAAAGGAAAAAAAAGTCATGCCAACAAAGAAAAAAGCATGGAACAGACTTAAGATAAATAGTACTTCATCTTAATATTAGAAGTATGATTTTCCAAGGACAAAAGATTGACCTAAAAAATATAAATTTAATCAGATGAATGGATAAAGAATATGATATATAATATAATAATATATATATAATGAAATCATGTCCTTCGCAAGAAAATGGGTGGATCTTGAGGTCATAATGTTAGTGAAATACATTAGACACAGTCAAATATCACATGGTTTCTCTTATATGAGAAGCCCAAAATGTAAATTAGTGAAAGAGTAAAGGAAAGGAAAAGATGGTGGGAAATAAGAAGGCCAGACTTTTTAGTGAAGGGGAAGGGAATCAAGGGAAGGGAGAAGGATGGGGAAAGGGATAAAAGGATGGAAAATGATTTTTTAAATTATATATGTACCGTCTCCAAAATAAATGCAACTACTATGTATCACAAATATACACTAATAAAAAAAGATCTGAATTCTAAGACTTTATTACTGGCTTAGGTTCTTCCTTCTTTCTTCCCCTCCAGGAATCCCTAACAGAGCCAATTGCTTGCTGGAGGGCATCTCTTGGGTCTAAGTCACTGCCTCATCTGACCAGCTTCCCATCTAGAGGGGCCCCTTCAAATAGGCTACTTTAGTTTTTTTTTATTGAGTTTATTGGTACAATCTAGGTATACAATACAGTTACATTCATTATTGGGATCCTGTACCTTTACATGACAGGTCTTGGTTCTCATTTTTTACCCTTGTCCCTGCCCTCCCTTCGCCCCATCCTCTCCTCCCCATTTACAAACACTTTATTTCCATTTTTTCATTTTATCATAATTTTTCCTCTTCCTTATTACCTTTCCCCAACCCTTCCCACTTTCCCTACACCTTTAGCCCTTTTCTTCCTATTTCACATTGTCAATTATATCATTAGGCTCTTATGTACTATTATAGTTTTTCACACCAGAGAAACTATTTGGTATTTACACATGTGTGGCCTATTTATTTCACTTAAGAGTATATCCTCAATATGTATCCATTTTCCTAAGAATGACTCTAATTTCTCATTCTTTATGGCTGAGTAGTATTCCATTTTATAGAAAAACCACGTCTTCTTTATCCAGCTTCCAACAGATGGGCAAATGGGCTGCTTCCAAGTTTTAGCTATTAAAAACTGTGCTGCTATAAACATGGGTGGGCATATATCACTGTGATAGGATTCTTTTAATTCTTTTGGAAAGATACCCAGCAGAGGGATGGCTCTCTGAGGTATCTCCATATGTCCTTTCTTTTCTAACTCTGCTTTCAAACAGGCTACTTTAAATAATACTTATTACCAAAATTTCATGTCTGTGAAACAGCACTTTATTCATTTTTTTCACATTCAGATGAACCCAACCATTTGTGACCCACAACGATATCCCTGATGAATCATCCTTTGCTTCCTCCTTTCCTTTTACCAGCTGCTTTTCACAGAAACAAGTTAGAGAGGGCACAGCCTAAAGTCACTACTGAGATAGGGCTGTTCCCAGACCATGAGATGCATCTAAAAGAGCAGGATTAGCCTGGCACAGTGCTGCACACCCGTAATCCCAGCACTAAAGGAGGCTGAGGAAGGAAGATTGCAAGTTTGAGTCCCACCCGGCAATTTAGAGAGATCCTGTCTCAAGATAAAAAATAAAATAGGCTGGAGATGTAGCTCAGCATGAAGGCCTAGGGTTTAATCCCCAGTACAAAAAACAATCAGGACCTAGACCCTACTCCTGATACACTGAATTAGAACCTACTGAGTATGGCCCAGGAATCTGCATTAAATGAGCATTAAGGTGATTCCCATGCCTAATAAACTTTGAAACTGCTGGGTCTTCAGGTACAGAATTGAGTTTTGTTTTGTTAGTTCAGAGAAAAAAACAGGGTAAGGATCCTAGTGTCTCAAATGGAAGGCCAGGCAAGAGAACTAGAAAGCTCTCAAAAATAAAAATTTGGCACTACAACCACAAATCCCATGGGAAATAAAGAGCGCTAAGGAGGCCACTGTCCAATGTGCCTACAAAGAAAGCTCATGAATTTATGCTTTTTTAAATTGAAAAGTAATGCATGATTTTAAAAAATTTTAAACTCTTTACTTTGGACATTTCTGTATCATTTCCCATCCCACTACCCAGTAATAGTATTTTTAGTATGTATCTTTCCAAGCTTAACTTCCATGCATACATTGTCTATATCCATCTTTTTCTTTCACTCTCATTGCCTTACTGTTGATTTTGTCTCTCTCTCTTTTTTTTTTTTTTTTTTTTTTTTTTTTCCGGGGG
>NW_022900951.1:55141362-55149729 GCF_012274545.1 Fukomys damarensis | reverse complement strand
TTTTTTTTTTTTTTGGTACCGGGGATTGAATTCGGGTCATTGCGCTTTCAAGGCTGAACTCGGGTCCTTGTGCTTTCAAGGCAGGCCACGTTGATTTTGTCTCTTAACTTCTCTTAATTTATTTTTCTTAAAAGAGGGTCTCATTGTGTTGCCCAGGCCAGTCTTGAACTCCCGGGCTCAATTGATCCTCCCGCCTCAGCCTCTCAAATAATTGGGACTACAGGTGTGCCACTGTTCCTGGTATCTCAGCTGTTTTGTGTCTTTTCTCACTACCCCTGGCCTTGATTTAGGTCACATTGTGTCCTCATGAAGTCCTAATGGTCTCTGGGCCATTGCTACACTGCTCTAACTGCTCTCATGGCCCTATTTTCCAAATTATAATCCACCTTAGACTCTTGAATAAGCTTTCTCAAATTTCAATTTATAGACCTCCCAAGCATAACTCAACAGCAACTGGAAAATTTTACTTTACTATCTTAACTAAACTTACAAGGACTGCTACAACTATTCTGATAATCTATCTATCCTATCTCTCATTACACATGGACCAGCCTGCCTGGAACTCCCCTGAACACAATTTGTTCAGTTACCTGTTATTCCCCGCTCCTGGAGTTTTCTCCATTGCCTGACACTGAACATTCTTCGTGTCCTTCAGCATCCTTCTTTCCTCATCACAGAAGTTATTCATTCACTTATTTAATCAAATATTTACTGAGTATCTACTGTGTGCCAGGCATTGTGCTAGCTGCTGGGAGTATAATGGTAATCAAAATGCTCTCTAGCGGCTGGACACAATGACACATGCCCATAAGCCGAGCTGAAGCAGAAGGATCACAAATTCAAGGCCATTCTGGGCAACTTAGTGAAATCTTGTCTAAAACAAAAAAATTTTTAAAAGGCTAGGGATGTAGCTCAGTAGTAGAGTGCTCCTGGGTTTAATCTGCAGCACTGCCAAAACTTTCTAGAAATTACAATAGTTACTTTTCTCTCATTGCTGAGACAAAATATCAGACACCCAAAGTTAAAGGGGAAGGGGTTTATTTGGCTTACAATTCATAGAGGTCTCAGTCCATAATCGGCCGACTCCAAGGCAGGGATGACAAACAGGCATGACAGAGCAGAAACAACATGGCACAGACAAGGCAGCAAAGGTAACAAGAAAGAATCTTAACAGCATCTCCCTGCCCCTTTTATCTTATTCAGACTTAGAATGGGTAGCACTCACACCCTTAATCCTAGTGCCCTTGAGCCCAGAGTTGCTTCATGAATCAATTCCAGCTTCACACACTCTAGATCAAACCCGTGACAACATGAGACTTTGGGGGCGGGGGGGGACAGCCAGACCCAAACCATAACACTCTAATTACAACTGTGATAACTGCTATGAAGAAAACACTATGGGAGAAAAAGAATGACCTGACCTACTACGGGGAGAGCAGGGCTCATCAAAGGTTTGCTTGAGGAAGTGACATGTAAGTCTGAGGGAAGGGGTGGTAGTGGTGAAAAAGGCCTCACAGATAGATACTTGAGGGTGCAAAATGCACAGAACACAGGAAAGTCCGGGAATACCAGCAAGAGATCAGAATAACAGGGAGCCAGGGGCCAGATCATACAAGGCCTTATAAACTATGACGAGGATATTTGCCTTTATCCTAGGAGTAATGGGAAGAGGCCACTGAGAGGAATACAATGATCAGAGGGGTGTGTGTGTGTGTGTGTGTGTGTGTGTGTGTCTGTTGGGGGGAGTAAGTGTGCAGTATCACATTTAGATTTAAGTTTCTTGACAAGAGTACCATGCTTCCTATTTTTGTTCATCCCCCTAGTAGCCCGTTTTTACAGATCCAAACCATCTAACCATGCTCAAGCATGTCCAAGGTTGAGAAGCTCTCTAATTCTTAATCATTAGGAAACATTATTCAAGAGAAAATTCTTGGATAGAAGGCCATATATTCTGCCAGCAGGACCTAACTTCAGTGCCTAAAACATGAATGGGTTCTCTTCTTCCTAGCAGCGTGAAGGAACAGTTAAAAGAAGGTTGAAGGTAGGTGCGGAATCCCAGCACTCGGGAGACTGAAGCAGGAGGACAGCCATGAGTTCGAGGCCAGCCTTGGCTACATAGTGAATTCAAGGCCTGTCTGAACTGCATCGTGAGACCCTGTCTCAAAAAACAAAACAAAATAAAACAAAACAAAAAAAACCCACAAAAAAACCAAAACACAAAAACGGGGCAGGGATTTAGCTCAGGGATTTAGCACCTGCCTCACAAGCACAAGGTTCTAAATTTGATCTCCGGTACAAAAATAAATAAATAAAATTTTGAAACAAAAACAACAAGAACAACAAAAAAAAAGGTTGTAGAGCTGGAAAAATTTTCAAAACAACTAAGATGGAATAGAAAGTAGAGTAACAGTGGCAGGTTGGAAACCAGATTATAAGAGCTTGAGATAGGACTTTTCTTATTAGGCTATGTGAACCACTGTTAAGTGTTTAAATAAAATAATATAACTAAAACTAAGTGTTAGGGAAAAATATTCTGGAAGTGTAATGTAGACTAGAGGACACAGGAGACACCAGGAAGCTATTTTATTAGTACAGACAATAATTTCAAAGGTTGACATAGGATAATGAGGGTAGAAGGAAAGGGCAAGAATCAGGAAATACGTTGGAGCTAAAGGAGGTAGAATTTGGAATCTTATTGGATTCAGGATGATAAAGGATCAAAGGCAACTTTTGAGTGTTTTCCTGTAAAACCAGGAAAAAGTAGGTTAATATCAGCCATAATGGAGAATGGCAATCGTGTCCTTGAAGTTAAGTTCTTAATTCCAGATTAAATATTATTATTTCTTTAATCATCTTTCACTTAATATAATTTTCAGACCCTCCATTACCTTGCCCATATAAAATCTAGTGCCCAGAATGTGTGGTGCCATCATTTCCTTTAGTAAGCTACAAGCTCCTTGATGTGGTTTTTGTTACTTCTCAAAGTTTAGTGTGGTGATCTGCACCCTTGTTGAATCAACTTATTCAGTGTGCTAACTTGATACAGAGATCTGACAGGACAAACCTGTACTCCACAGTTCTCAAATTCTGGCTCGTCAGGAACAAATATAAGAAAAGATAATATGTGCTATCTCCTTACACCCTCCCAAACATGCTAAAAACTGACCAACAAAACCACAAACTATTTCTGCGAAACACTGACATGGCAGAGGTCTAGAGATACAGTTAACAGCCCAATACTATGCATCAAAGGGGACTGAAACAACAACGTTCACCAATGAGAGCTAGACACATAGCCAAGCCTGCAAATATATCTAAGACTTTGCTGCCAAATCTACCTTCCTGGTGTAAGAAGTCTTTTACACATAAACAAAATGACATTTGATATTAATGTGGAAAGGTGAAAGGTGCTCAGTTTCTAAAGCTATAAGTTTATTTGGTCCTATTTGATTAGAGGCAGAAAAATATTCAGGCAAGAAACAAATGTCAATAACCAAGGGTACTTATTTTGCATGCATATAGATAACCAATGATTTGAATTAAGATATAAAAAAGGGGGCCAGGGATTTGGCTCAGTGGTGCCGCCGCCTGCCTCGCAAGTGCAGGGTCCTAAGTTCGATCCCTGGTACCGAACCCCCCCCCAAAAAAAAAAGACATAAAAAGGAAAAGTTACAAAATAGAACAAAAGCCAAGTCTGTCAAGTTTGGAAATGACAAGGACAAGGACACTGGGAAGACAACTGGAGGACAGACTTCAGATACACAGATGGAGACAGAAACAATCAGAAGATGCAAATAAAATTCAAGTGAAACAGAGAACTGTAACTTTCTGACCTTGAGGTGCCACACAAATACTGAGTAGGAAAGACATGGCTAAATAACAGCTTATGTTTTGGTTGGTTCTACTCTCAAAATCAATAGCTGCCCAAAGAGCTCATCTGTTCTTATGGAAGTGCGTGCGTACAAATGTCAAACACATGTAGCCCTCATTTGCCATTGCTGAGCTGCCCTGCGGCTTAAAGGAAATCATCAGTTGTGCTGAAAGTAAAATAAGTCCATCAAAATACCTATTAGTATGGAGTAATTGCCCAATAGTGTGATATTTCCAGGAATAACAAATTTGACGCAAAAATATTAAGAAGTCTATTACTTAGGTTAGCTTCAAATTATGATCCACTATTTAAAGAATCTAATACCTCTGAAAGTAGACAATTTCTGAAGCTTGTTACCCTCACTCTTTTCTCCCACACTAGCAACTGAACACAGGGCCTTCACGCTGAGTTTTTTATTTTGAGATAGTCTCATTATGTTGCCCAGGTCCACCTCAGACTTTCTATCCTCCTGCCTCAGCCTTCCAAGTAGCTGGGATTATAGGCTTTTGCCACCACCTGACCTAAAGACTCTTCCAATTATGACATAATTACGAGTATATAGTCAAATCAATGAAGTTCATAAGGAATCAGACACAGGACCAATCTAGTTTAGTTTATTTAATACAATCTGGGAAAAAAAGGACTCTTCATATGTGCAAATAATACCAAACTCTGTGGATCCAGAAGATACAGAATCTCTAAGTAGATGCTGCAAAAGTAATTCTTAAAGCTATATGAGAGGGCAGAAAAATGGCAAACCACCTCAATATAAGAAAATATTGCTTGAGGAGAATAATTTCAGCCTTACTTTTAGAACCATGGCTCAAAACTATGACTGACCCTGAACAGAAACCTGGGTGTCACTGTTCTGGTCCCTGTACTCTCACAGTGTGCCTCCTCAGCCACACACACACTTAGCTGGGTTCTGGACAGTATCCTGAAGGATACTAGGACAAAAACAGCAAACAAGATATACCAGATCAGCACACCATAAAAACTCCAGCTTAACCCTATTGACGGGATGTTTCTATCTCTCAGATTGCTTAATGAGGATACAGGAAGAACTAGCTACAGGGCAAAAGTGCTTTACTATATAGATGTTCTGTTACATTCTGCCACTTTGGTCTGAAATGAGTGAAACATCTGAAAAGTGCCTTGATCTCACTTCAAGCTAAGAAACAGTATTCACAGGGCTGTGCCACCATTGGTCCTTCTCACTTCTGTTTCACCCAGCAGACCAGGGTTTCACCCAGCAGACCAGGGTAAAAGTTTCAAATAGGGCCTTTTCCCTATTTCAAAGGAATTTAATGTAGTACATCCAAATGAAAGATTAAAAAGGCTTTTGCCTCCTTTAACCCATGAGCCAAAGTACAAAAAAAGACCACCCCAAGACAAAACACCTTATCCCAAACACATCAAATAAGGACAGAATTATACCTTTTGGCTGCCCTCAGAGCAATGAGTACAACACTTTTTTCTACTTACAGGGATGATACCACGTAATGACTAAAATATACACATCTTATGATGAAGCTGGCTAATTTCAGATCATGTAACCAGTTTTTATGTTTTACCAAGTGAATGGAGAGACTAGATTCATATATTCTTCACAAGAGTCACTAACTCAAGATCACAAACAATCTAACTGAATCTCCTTTAGGTCATGATTCTGTGGAAGGAACCCAGAAAATGGGATCTAGAGAAATACTCCTCTTGTTTATAGTTTATAGTTGTTTATAGTACAGAAAAAAATTTATTTATAATAAAGGTAGTACTTCAAAACAGCAAGGAAACGACAGGACTAAGGCAAATCATTAAAATTTAGAACAGAAATTAAGTTTGTAACTTACCTTCCATCATAAATACACTCCAGACAGGTTTAAATTTTAAATATAAAACAAAACACTGAATAACTAGAATAAAATACAGATGATTATTTATTTATTGTCAGGGTAGAAAATGCCCTTCCAAATCTATGGGCAAAAGCAAAATACACACACACACACAAATTAAAACATGGAAAGTTTATAATAAAAAACAATTAAATTAAACGCTGAAAGATTTGATTACATAAAAACATAAAGCATCTGTATATCGAGATAAAACAAAAAAGGGATGGGGATATAGCTCAGTGGTAGATCACTTGCCTAGCATGTACAAGACCCTGGGTTCCATCCCCAGCACCAAATAAGGAAATAAAAGCAAAAAGGCAGGGCCAGGGTTTAGCTCAGTGGTGCCTCCGCCTGCATTGCAAGCACAAGGTCCTGAGTTTATCCCCTGTATCAAAAAAAAACAGAAAAAAAAACAAAAAAGAAAGCAAAAAGGCACATTACAAACTGGGAAAAGTCTTTGCAATATATCTGAAAAAGAATTAATATCCTAATTATATTTAAAATGTCTATATAGTATATCAATAAGAATGGATGAATACACCCCAATAGGAGAGTAGGGAATGGGTATAAAAGGCAATCCACTTAAAAATGACCAATGAACACATACACACAATTATTCAATTCTATGATTAACAAAAGAAATATGAATTAAAATACAAAGTAAATAAAATTTTTACCTACAAATTTGCAGAGACTGTCCTAAAAATTAATATCCCACATTAGTGAACACCTTAAATGTTCTTATACTGAGAGTGGAGGCTTAGCAGAAATGTGTCAAAAGCCTTAAACACGTCATACCCTTTGACTCAATAGTTCCATTTCAAGCAACCTACTCCAAGGCAATAACTGTGCAAGGATAGCCATCATAATTATGTTGTGTAAGATCAAAACATTGGAAAGAACTTAAAGTGCTCAAATCTACCAACAGGGGAATAGTTACCGAAATTATGGCACATACGTGATGGAATATTATTAAACTATTAAAAAACACTTTTCAGAGAACATATGACTTAGAAAAATCTTCACAACAGAGGTTAAACTAATGGAAAGAGTATGAAACTGCTTCAGTATAGTAATTTCATTCTTAAAAGAGATACAACCACATTATATATAAAATATAAATAAATACACAAAGCGTTTGAGGGAAATATGTAAACACATGTAACAATGGTTATTTCTGGAGGTAATTTTATGGATGATTTGAATTTTTCTGTATTTTCCAATTTTCTACAAATCTAAATGTGATACTTTTATATTCAACAGAAAATAAATATATCTTTTTTTTTGGTTTTTTGAGACAGGGTCTCACTATGTAGTTGAGACTGACCTGGAACTCACTATGTAGCCCAGGGTGGTCTCGAACTCACAGTGATACTCCTGCCTCAGCCTCCAGAGTGCTGGGATCACAGGTATGCACCACCATGCCCCGCTTAAGAGAAAATAAATATATCTTGAGGCAAGTGGGGAGGCAGACCAAACAGGAAAGGCCCCAGGACAAAGACAGGACACACTTCCACTAGAAACTTCCTTCTACACTACTCCTGGCTCATCACTCATTCTCCTTTGGTACCATTTAATCAGTTCTAGACCACATAAACACATCATCAAAATTATCACTTGACCATTTTTTTTCAGAAGTGGGTCAAAGAACCCTTGTCAATGCCTTGATAAATCTAGATATACCTCATTTATCATATTTCCCTGATATATAGTCAGTAACCCTGTCCACTGAGAAAATTTGGTCAGGCTGTTTGACAAGTTTCTAGAGACCCTACTTCTTTTTCCAAGTACAGTGTTTACAAAACATTCTTAATAATCTAGTATGAAATTTAACCCAAATTCTACTTAATGCTTTCTCCTTTTTGAAAATCTAAGGCTGGAGATTTAGCTCAGTGGTTCCGCCGCCTGCTTCAAAAGTGTAAGATCCCGAGTTCAATCCCCAGTACCAAAAAAAAAAAAAAAAAAAAACCCAGCCCTGCATGGTGGCACACACACTTGCAATCTTATTTTGGGAAGCTGAGGCAGGAGGATCCCAAGTTCAAACTCAGCCTGAGATACTCAGGCAGACTTTGTCTCAAATTATTTTTTAATTTACAAATTTACGGGGCTGGGGATTTAGCTCAGTGGTGCTGCTGCCCGTCTCACAAGCACAAAGTCCTGAGTTCGATCCCTGGTACCAAAAAAAAAAATTACAAATTTATGGAAAAAATTTTAAATGTAAAAGGGCTGGATGTAGCTCAATGCAAAGGCTTCAAGTTCAACCCCCAGTACTGAAAAAAAAAAAGACAAAGAGTAAAGAATATACGTATGTCTATAAGCCTTTGTTTAGTTTTTGTACTGGGGATTGAATGCAGGACAAGTGCTCTACCTCTCAGTCACATCTCTAATCCCCAATCTTTGCTTTTGTTGGGTGGCACATCCCCGTAATCCCAGCACATTGGGAAGCTGAGGAAGGAGGATCACAAGTCCAAGCCCAGGTTGGGTAGGTTTAGTGACTTGGCAAGACCCTACCTCAAAATAAAAATTTTAAAATGGCTAGCAATATAGCTTAGTGCAAAGGCCCTCGGTTCAATTCCCAGAACCACCATATAAATATATAATATA
>NW_022900951.1:55130788-55141239 GCF_012274545.1 Fukomys damarensis | reverse complement strand
CACAAAAAGTATACAGAAGCCCATTTTGCATTTCAAAAGAATTTAAAAAAGGATTATCACAGGAAAGAATAGGGGAAGACAAGACCCTCATTAAAACAATACTGTTATTAGTTTAAGACTACATGATTTAATAATAATCTAGGTACAAATAGGAACTTATAAATTGAATGCACAACTCACTTTCATTTATCTACATAGAATTTGACTTAGAAGAAGAAACATTAAGATAATGTTGCACAATCCCCTCATTTTACAGATCAAGAAATTGAGTACCTAAGAGGTGGGTTGACTAGTCTAAGATTATTCAGCTACTTAAAGATAAATTCAGAACTAGAACTCAGGGCCTTGGTTTCTCAGCCAAGATATAATATATAAACTATTTTATAAAAAAAAGCAAACCAGTATTTTTAATATCTGTGACAACTTCTATTTCTCTCTTTAAAACAACAAAACCATTACCCTATCGTGGAAGATAAGACTAAAGTTTTAAATAAAGCAACAGTGTCAATATTAGGGTCAGGATTTCAACAAGATACTGATTAAATTAAAAAGAAATCCTAAAAAGCTATATTTACATAAAAAAGAATTAATTTCATTACTATATATTGTTCTAACCATTCTGCCCCACCTGCAAGAACTGATATCATACAGGTACCAAAGCACCTAGGATTTTCACTCAAATCACCTAGCATGGATGAAAAAGCACCTGTCTAGCTAGGCTGAGGAAACAGCCAAATCTAACTATCATGGCCTTGGGCTACATGGAATACAGAAAAGCTCAGAACAAACACAGCTAGCTCCAGGCCAAAAAAACAAAACAAAACTAGAAAGAAAGTTTAACAGTTTTTTGTCTTCTAAGTTTATAAAATAGGATGGGCCAAAGGGTGTAGTCACTTTGGGAAAATGCCTGGCAGTTCCTCAAAAATGTTGTTACCTTATGACCCAGCAAGTCTACAAGATGTAACTCCAAGAGAATTGAAAACATGCATTGACAAAAAAAAAAAAAGCTTGTATACCAATGTTCACAGCAGCAGGATTCACAACAGTCAAAAGGTGGAAATAAGCTGGGCGTGGTGGCACACACCTGTAATCCCAGCACTCGGGAGGCTGAGGCAGGAGGATCACTGTGAGTTTGAGACCAGCCCTGGGCTACATAGTGAGTTCCAGATCAGTCTCAACTACATAGTGAGACCCTGTCTCAAATCCCCCCCTCAAAAAGGTGGAAATAGCCAACATGTCCGTCAACATAAGAATGAACATATAGGGCTGAGGATTTGGCTCAGTGGTTCTGCCACTGGCCTCACAAGTGCAAGGGCCTGAGTTTGATCTCCAGTACCCTCCCAAAAAAAGATGGCCAAGAATGAACAAATAAAATGGTATGATTATAGAATGGAACATTCATCCATAAAAGGAATGAAGTCTTGATACATGCTACAGTGTGGATGAACCTTGAAAACATTATACTAAGTGAATGAAGACAGACACAAAAGGCCATGTGGTTTCACTTCTATGAACTGGCCAGAAGAGAGGACTTTAGGAACACAGAGTAAATTAGCCTAGGGGTGGGGAAAGGGAGATGTTAGGACAAATGGGGAGAAACTGCTAATGGGGACAAGGCTTCTTTTGGGGATGATGAAAATATTCTAAAATAGATTAACAGCTGTACAACTCTTAAAATTCTAAAAACTGTTTAATTCCACACCTTAACTACATGCATTCATTGTATGACATTTGAATCATATCTCAATAAGCTCATTCCAAACAAACGGGGCCCTATCTTTTTTTTTTTATCAGGTTAGCATTCCTAGCTAAAATTATCTCTACACAAGTCTTAACCCCCTCCGGCAAAACACAGCGAGCAGAGTGGGAGACAGTTGACCTTCTGACCACTTGCCTAATAACACAGTTGATTTTCTCTGGTCTAAAATCAATCTGGAAACAGGGTGAGAATCAAAGGAAGGGACAGAGCAAAGCAAAACTGAACAGCAAACAATAAGTACATGAAAGATGCTTACTGTCACTATTCATCAGGGAAATGCAAATAAAAACCACAATGAAACACACAAGATGGCTAGAATAAAAAGGACTAATAATGGAAGTGCTGGAGAGTATGTGGAAACTGGGACCCTCTCACTGCTGGTGGGATTGTGAAATGGCGCAGCTTGTGGAACGCAGCCAGGCTATTCCTCTGAAGGTTAAACATGAGGTGGCCATATGATCCAGCAAAAGGATATATACTCAAGAAAAATACAATAAACATATTGCCATGCTAAAACATGCACACCAATGTTTACAGAGCATTATTCATAATAGCCAAAAAGTGGAAACAACTTATAAAAAGCGATAAATACATATAATGGAATACTATTCAGCCATTAAAAAGAAAGGGAATACTGATACATACTATAACGTAGATGAACCTCGGCAATTTTTTGTTTGTTTGAGACAGGGTCTTGCTATGCAGTTCAGGTTGGCCTTGAACTCACTGTAACACAGGAGAGCCTCAAATTCTCAGCAATCTTCCTGCCTCAGCCTCCCAAGTGCTGCTATTACAGGTGTGTGTCACCACACTCAGCTCAAATCTCCGAAATCATACATTAAGTAAAAGAAGTCCAGTAAAAGACACATACTACATGATTCTATTTATATGAACTATTCAAATAGGCCAGTGATAGGGAACCTTGTAGAGCTCTCCATGATAAGAAACAGCCAGCTGTGGCAAGCACTCTGTAGGTTCCCCACCACTGAAACAGGCAAACCCGTAGAGACAGGAAATAGATTAGTGTTTGCCTTTGCCTGGGGCTGAGGTGGATGGGAAGGTGAGGAGGTTGGGTGGAGATAACTAAAAAGTAAGAGTGGTGAAAATTCTAAAATCAATTGTGGTGACAGCTGCGCAACTCTGTGAACATTCTAAAAAATACTGACATACATCCTTAAATGGGTGAATTATAAGGTCTTTAAAAAATGAATGACAGCTAGGGATGTAGCTCAGTAGCTCAGTGGTAAAACACTTAACTAGCATGCATGAGGCCCTGGGTTTGATCTCCCAGCACCACACACACACAGAATGTCAAATACAATTCAATTTCACTTGAAAAAAGGGGAAATGCCTGCTTATTACATTAATATTCTTAAACCTCCACACATCTGCTATTAAGTCAAACCAACCAACTTCTACCACTTGGCGCTCCTGGGATTTCTCCCCACAGTACCTGGCAGTCTTTCTAAATCCCCTTTCTGCAGGTGAGAGGGTCTCCCTGGTGCTTCTGGCAGCCCCTTTCCCCACAAGTTACTCGTTCCTTTGGGACAGGAGTTTGTGGCCATCAAGAATAAAAAGCTAAGATTTGTGAGTTGGTTTTATTCCATTTGTTAACAGCTTCTGACACCCGAAGAGTCTCAGAGTGGCATCTTTTGTTGTGTCCAGATGGATCTGGGTGGGACAGGGGCTCCCAGCTTCCTACAGTAGTGGGAAGTAGTTGTGGCCTAGAGGCAAAAGCCCTGAATCCAAAGTTCTTGGGAAATTTGACTTCAAACTTTGATTATACCCCTTACTTAATGTGACTTTGAGCAAGTCATTCAACCTCTCCAATCCTCACTTTTCTCCTCTGTTAAATGCGATAATACTACCTACCCCAGAGGGATATCCTGAAAGTTAATACTTACAAAAGTATCTGTAACATAGAGCTACTCAATAATTCAATTCAACAAACTGCGTGCCAGGCTCCAGACTAGATGCTAGGGACAGTAAAATGAACTAGAGCGGCCTTCAAATTGTTCAGTACAGAAACGCTGTTACCAGGAATTATTTTTCTCTCTTCCTTCCAGTAGGAAATAATGGCAGTAGGAATTTCAGAACTTTCTTTGCCTTGCTATGCTTTGGCCACTGTGTGCCAGAGAGATCATGCTGATAGGGTAGCACTTATGTTTGCATTCTTCATTCTCAGTCGGGGGAGATGAGATGGTCACATAAATTCTATGAAGAAAATATTCCTCTTCAACTTCCAAGCTATTGTCAAAACTGATTCCTAACTCTTCCAGGCCTTACCCAAAGGAGTTTCCGTGGTGAAAGTATACTTGATCATCATCTTAAAATAAGTTATGGAAAAAAACACATTCTCTCTCACTCGGTGTACCCCTACCCTGTCTGGATTTATATTCCAGTTGAAAAGACTGGTCAGAAAGGATTAGTTTCGCCACCGGGTATTTAGCTCAGGGGCAGCGCGCCTGCATTGCAAGCTCAAGGTCGGGAGTTCAATCTCCATTTCCACAAAAATAAAAGAAAGAAAGGATTAGTTTCCAATTTAGCTACCACAGTGACCAATTTCTGACTAATCTCCTAATTTGGAGATCAGGTTCTACTCTTAATAACAAAAAGGCTTTCCAGAAATATATTAACTCAGTTCACAAGCAGAGGCCGATGCATAGGGGGAAATGTAGGTGATATCAAAATGTTATAACACCAAGCCCTTCCTTCCCTTGGGGAGCAATTCCACAACTCACAGAAAAATATTTTTCATTTTAGCATAGATTGGAAGAAACTCCTTGCCAAAAGCCAATTGTTTAAATTTTCAATTTGAATTTTAAGCAAAATTTTATATGCCTAAGAACATCATGCTATTTTTAGCTCCTATGAAGGATTGTTGTGTCCACAACAGTTTGGAGCAGTAGGAATGAAACAAACAGCATCTTCCATTGTGGTACCTTATTATTTCCATTTTTATTTTAATATTTTCCAAAGCTTCATCATGAAAATACATGTGAAGTTCCCAAGCTAGGTATAATACAAACGTCAAATAGATACTATGCATCATGATGGGTTTAACACAGAATTGAACTAGATATATGAAAGAATTCTCAAGGTTAGAGCCTTCCCAAGTTGCCATCTTGCCCCTGTGTGTCCAGGGGAGTTACATTAAGAAGCAAATGGTTTTCACCTATCACCCTTCCAATGGGTGAACCTTCTTTATGTATTAAAAGGAGAGGAGTAGTGAAAATGTTTAAAATTGTAGTGATAAGTCAGGTGTAGTGGTTAATGCCTGTAATCCCAGCACTTGGGAGGCTGAGGCAGGGAGATCACCTTGAGTTCGAGGCCAGCCTGAGCTACATAGCAAGATCCTGTCTCAAAAAAAAAAAAATTGTAGTGATAGAGGCACAACTTTGTATCACTGAATTGTAGTCTTAAATGGGGGAATTGTACAGTATATGGCATACGTCATTAAAGTTGTTTAAAATAGGGGAGTGCTCTTACTTGGATTGTCCTTATTAGTCAAAGCTATTTTAAGCCCTTAAGCTACAGGTTATTCAGCTAAAAGCACACTGGTTTGGCAATGATGTCTCAGTGCATAGGCCCTTTTCTTCCACAGCTTTCCCTCATTCCTTCCCTAATCTGTCTTTCTGTTATTTCCACAATCTCTTTTCCTGTTGTTTTTCTACTCTCAATTAGGCCTTAGGTCTCTCTCAGGTTAGAACCATGATGTGTTCCAACTAGTAGACCTCAAGACTGAATGGCTTGCTGACCCTCAGCAACTTTCCCTCCACGACCTTAGGCAAGTCATGTCCTGACTCTCCACTGGGCTGTCCAGTCTGCACATTCAGTAGGTGGACTACACAATCCTTTCCGGCTCTCACATTCTATGTGAAAAATCCAAATAATGAGCATATAATTGGCCAATAATATGCAAAGTCTGCCATTTTTGCAAACAGAGACATATTTGTTTTATTCATTTTATAAATACCCACCATGATGCAATCAATCCTCCAAAGAATTATATTTAATGTAATCATAAAATGATCGACATGGAGACCTTATATTTAAAAACTAGCACTTTATGAAAGAAAATTCAGAGCCTAATATGGAATTCTTGATAGTCTCTTTAGACAAGTCTCTAAAGGCTCATTTTCAAATTTTTTAAAAAAGCTGTTGCATGTTGGGGCTCTTCTGTATTTAGTAAACCAAACGAAAAAAAAAAAATAAGATTGGGATGTCTTAACATGATGCAAGTAAATCCCAAGAGAAGACAGACCTTGTGTAGCAAATGGTAGACTGACACAACACAGCACCTCAACCTACAATATAAACTCTCAAAACAATGCTCAGAGAGCAATAAACATGGCAGGAATCCCTTTAACCTGGACAACTTACAGTTTTTTAAGCAAATCAGTGGCATTCTCCCAACAAGTCACAGAATTATGTAGCCACCAGTTTCCAACATACCACTAATCAGGCAAATTCAGAGTATTGCTTTCATGTGCCCAGCATCGGAGAACAAAACCGAAAGAAACACAATTTCACACACACACACACACACACACACACACACACAAATATGCAAGAGAAACCATTTCCTTTGCAGAACCTGCACTGTCTAAATTGTGGGCATGCAATGGATAAATATCAGTTGCTAATAAACATCCGACAGCCCTCTATTGAGAATTAAACAGCACACACAGAAATCATAAAAACAATAACCCTAAGGTGCTTTCCTTGTCAGTAATCCAAACGCCAAACATGGAGAGAAATGACTCAAAGTGTCCATCTACATCCTTCTTTCCCACTACCTCAGACCAATAAGCTCTCCTGTTAGTTACATCCCTACATTCTGTCCTCCATCAAAGTCTCAAGCCAAAGGTGGCAGGCTCTCTCTTCTTCTTTCCCTCCGTGCTCTGAGGACCCAGGAAAAGCACAGGGGAGGGGGACCAAGAGGACAAATGTGGGTGCTTTCGAGTTCTCTCCCCTGCTCCTCTCGGAATTAGAGCACCTGCCAGGGGCAGTCCCTTCCTCCACTTTAGTAACTGACCCACAAGGCCTAGGCGTCCAATGAGCATAGGTACAGCAGCCCTAAGGGACAAAGGCCAAGCTTGAAAAGGGGAGGGGAGAAGAAAGAACAAAAGGGAAGAGGCACAAAAATACCAAGCCAATGTGGGTGTTCCTCCTCGAGGTTAGGTGGAGATATGGTGGGGGGAACAGAAAATTCCCCATATTCCCCTGGGAAATTTATCTGGGTGCTACTGAGGGCCCAGCAGCTGGCAGAAAGGTGAATGGGGCCAGGACTGTGGCTCTGGGGCGCGAAGGGGGCACAATTTGTGTGTGGCAAGTAATGGCAAAGAGGTCAAGGCCAGACAGGGCCCAGTGGACGGAGCAGCCTGGTGCAACGATGCCTGGAGATCGTTCTGGATCCCCTCAGCGCGGAGGGAAAGAAGCGAGGGCCTGCCACCTTTGGCTTGAGACTTCTTTGATGGAGGACAGAATGTAGGGAGGTAACTAACAGGAGAGCTTGTTGGTCTGAGGTAATGGGAAAGAAGGATGCAAGTGACCCAGATCAGAAGGGTCTGGGGATACTCGACGAAAGCCCTCGGGGGAGAGGGCAAAGTTGGAGGCACAGTGCTGGAAGTCTGAGAACAGAACTGTAGAGAAAGGCTAGGGGAGACTGTAGGGGGGCCTGACCCTGTCCGCCCCATCTCACCTGGCGCCGAGTCGGAGTCCCGATCTAACGCAGAGAAAGCGCCAGCTCCAGCCAGCCCCTCCGTCCCGCGCGGGAGACCACGGACACAAAGCGGGGCGCGCGGGAGGAGGGGAAGGGAGGAGGGAGCAGAAGGGGGAGGGGAGTGGAGGGCAGGGAAGAGGAGGAGACGCCTGAGGCGCGCGAGAGGGGAGAAAGGAGGGGCTCCCGCCGCCCTCCGCCTGTTAGGGGGCGGGGTGAGCGGTAGGAGGCCGCGCTCCACCGGCTATTGGTCACTCGGCCGGCCTGCAGGCTGCCGTGCGCTCTCCCGCTGCTCACCTCGGCACCTGGCCTTTGGCGGGTAGCAGCCAATCAAACGCCTTCATTAACAGACCCGGGCCCCGCCCACTCGCCCCGGCCCGGGGACTGCTAGCTGAAAACACAAAGAAGGACCTCGGTAGGAGAGGGTCCGCTGCTCCATCGCCTTCTCCAAAGGCACAGTATCACCTTTCCATGCGTTCCTGGGTCTCTCACAGTCATGTTGATCAGGGGAGGAAAATGAGAATCAAGTGTTTGGCCCAAGATCTCTTAAGTCGAATCTCTTCCCCCACCCCATATCCTTCTAACTGAGAAATGTTCTCCAGTTCCAGGGCACAGAGTTCCTGGTCTTCCCCTCCAAGCCTTTAGTCTTCCCTCTCCTTTTTCCAGTCACCCTAATCTCCATACTTCTTCCCGTGTAGGCTGCTGCCCACTACTGATCTTCTGCTGCACTGCAATATTCATCAGCAAGCTCTGAGCACAGCATTCCTAGGTGCTCCCAAGCCACCAAACCAACACCTGTCCAGCAGCAAAAGGAAAGATGAAGAGGTTACTGTACTAGAATAGCAGGGACCTGGTCAACTGGCTACATACACTACCTAAGATGGGGAAAAAGCCAATTCTCAGTATAAACTGAATTTACCCTACCATTATTTCTTCCCACCTTCCTTTCACCTACCTTCAGGTCTGTACTGGGCCACAATGGTGACTGCCTGGCCAGCCCGTTTCAGAGCAGCTGCAGCCTGCTCATGAGTTGCATTCCTCAGGTTCACCCCATTCACCTGTCCAGAGAGAGAGGCTATGAGTCAACCCCAAAGCAAGAAAGGGAGTCCTCTGTACTAACAAGAAATGGAGATGGGTTAGCCCATCTCTCAGACTTTTAAATGTCTTTCCCAGAATTCCATCCTTGCCCCCAAAATGAGACCTAAAGGGTATGGCATGTTTAATGTAATAATTATCTCTGTGGAAGTTAAATGCCAGTCAGGGTTAATATCCAAGAAACAGCTGGGTGTGGTAGCACAGGCCTGTAATCCCAGCATTTGGAAAGCTGAGGCAGGAAGATCACACGTTCAAGTTGTTCCTGGGTACACTCTCAAATTTAAAAAACATTTTTAAAAGGGTGAGAATGTAGCTCAATGGTAGAGTACCCCTGAGTTCCATCCCCTGTACCCTCTCCAAATCCAAGGAACATCTCCTCAGGAATAAGTCTGGTTTCCTAACTCTCACTGAGGGTATCTATAAAGACAATATATGTTTCTCCAGTTCTTAGCCTTCCCTCATCTGAAGAAGCATGCTTTGGGGGAAGCAAGGTCTTCCCTCCTCCCTTTAGATTGGCACAGCTCGCATCCTCCCACCTCGCCTTTGTCTCACCGATAAGATCCGGTCTCCCCTGCGCAGCTCCCCACTCAGGTCGGCTGGGCCTCCTGCCAGGATGAAGGAGACAAAAATGCCTTCTCCATCCTCTCCTCCTACGATGTTGAAGCCCAGGCCTGTGGAGCCTTTGTGCAGGATGATCTTGCGGGGCTCTCTGATGGAAAATGAGTGGAAATATGACAGGAGAGGTCAGGACAAGGGGATATAGAAACTATTGCCCCTGTGAGGTCCAGCCTGGAACAAAGACACATACTTGCTATAGGGACTAAGGACTTGTGTCTCTGTGCATGATAGCCTGTTCCTCCTTTCTTCTCCTGAAACCTGCTTGGCTGCTGTTTTGTGTCAGGTGCCAAGTTTCAGTTCCTCTTCCCTCCTTCTTCCTGAGGCCTCCTAGTCAACTTCCCAATGGACAGCCTACTACTCTCTCAAATCAACACACACCTATCCTGAACTCTAGAGCCCAAATCCCAGAGCCCACTCACTGATCCTCTTCCTTCCGTAGTCTGCTATCCTATCCACCAGTGTGACAGGCCCTGAACCACAAGAGGAACCTGTCAGGGTTAGTGGGATCACCCTGGGTTGGTTGCACAACATACTTATTTTTCACCTGCTCCTCTGCAGTGTCAAAATTCCACCCACCAGCTATGACCCTCCCTACCTTCCCCAACAACATATGTACTCAACAGCTACCACTAGGTACACCCCTACGAGGTGAGGTGGGAGACAGAGACAAAGGAGGCAAAAATCCCATCTCCAAAAGGTGCTTGGGGCTGAACTCAAGGGAGGAGACAAGCTTATGAAAACTCCAACTAAAACCAACCACATCTGAAGAAGTCCTCTCTCTATATGGTTATGGAATCACCAAGTGATAGCAAACAGCCCCACATGTACATCCATACAACCGACTCCCAGCACACTGTCCCACCCCCTTCACTTGTATAAGCATCTTCCCTGGAGGAGCCCCAAACCAGACTCCTCCTCCTTCGCTCCCAGTCTCAGGTGCAAGGGAGGCTCCCTCCCCAGTCCTGGATGCTCTGGCTCCTCCACTCCTACCTGGCATCCCCTCCAGGCCGCAAGGAACGAAGAGGCCAGGCCCACCTCTGCGAAGCCCTCCTCCAGGCCGAGGCCGAGGCCGAGCCCAAGCCCAGGGCCAAGCCGGAGCCTGAGAACTTGCGAGCCCTCTCCATGGCTCCTCTGGCTCTAACTAGTCGCCTACCCTTCCGGCTCCCCCGAAGCCGGCCCAGCAACCTACTAGGCCCCACCCCGCAAACCTATCCCCCAAATCCCGGCCGGCCCGACCAGTTCCGCGGATGGGCGCCT
>NW_022900951.1:55124598-55130736 GCF_012274545.1 Fukomys damarensis | reverse complement strand
CCTGCCATCGCCAGCGGCTGAACTCTTTCCTTCAGTAATTTGGAATGGCTGCAGCAGAGGGGGCTGCAACTCTGCCGGACGGGAAACTCCGCGGCTCCGACCGCCTCAGCCCCCTTAACGCTCCTCTGCACCCCTTAGCTCGGTACTCCCTCTGACGGTAGAGCCTGTCCTTGCAACCATCTCTACTCCCTCTAGAGCCCCAAAGGCTGAGCGCCCCCGCCCCCCCATCACAGCGGGAAGTGAAGGCCTCATCCTCTTCTTGGCCATACTATAAGGTCTGTCACCTGCCAAAATTGGATTTCTCTCTTCCCCCCTCCCTCGGCTGAATTAATGGGGCGAGGGTCTCACCTGGTGAAGTCCTCTTCCGCCAGCATGTGCCTGGGAATAGGAGAGTAGCGGGTGGGGGGGACCTGAGGAGGAGCAGGGTAGCTGACCTTGCTCTCCACTGCCCCGAGATAACCCAGGCTGGAATTATGGCTTATGTGGTTGTCAGCCAAGGCAGTAAAAGCTGGGATCAAGAAAGGGAGACGTTAAAAGAAAAAGAAAGAAAGAAAAAAAGAAAGGGAGCGTTAAGTTCAGAGACGTTCCATAAAGGTACCCCTGGCAGGGGAGCCCAGCCCCCTCCAAGGGCCAACCAATCCACTCTACACCTCAGGTGCAAAGGAGGCTGGGGCAGGGGTGTTGATGCTGCCCCTCCCCACCCTGTACACCCCCCTCTCCTCTTCCACAGTCCCTTTCTAAATCCTGGGCTCACTCCTGTGACTCTTAGAAAGAGCTGAAGTCAAGGCAGTCTACAAAGAAAAGTATGACTGGAGGTGTGACTAATAATAATCCCTCACATCTCTGTAGCCTAATACAGTTTTCCAAGGGCTTTCTTATTCATGATCTCATTTGATCCTTGCACCAGTCCTATGAGGAAGGCAGCACATATATCATTAGCTCCTTTTTGCCAAAGAGAATCTAAAGACAGGTAAAATGGACTTGTCCAAGGTCACTCAGCTCCAAAGGACATAGCTGGGTCTGGACTTGGTTCTTTTGAGCACTATCCTGCACTTGCTCTCTCTTAACAAGGACACATCGTCTTCTCCCCAAACCAGAGACAAGGCTACAGGCCTGGGCCAAGGGTCTGTGGGTACGTACTGCTGGCGTAGTCTGGGGGGGCGTACATGTCGTTGAGATGGAGACTGCCTGGCTTGGCCACCTTCAGATAGACCATATCAGATGTGTTCTTCAGTGAGGCCACAGCTTCCTCGTGCCTCACATCCTGTAGATTTGTGTTGTTCACCTAGAAGAGGAGAGGCCTCAGGCTGGGATTTGGGCAAAGGGAGAGCTTTGCCTGGGACCCCTGAGGGGTGCCCTTTCAGTGAAAGTCAACATTGTGCTAACAGAGGTCCAAGCACAGTGTTTCAGGGACATAAGACAGCCAGAAGGTAGGGATAGAGTGGGAGGGAGCCCCTGCACATACAAAGTTAGGGTTTTGGTATCTGGATAAATATAACTTAAATCATGTTCTTGAAATTTGTCCCTCAGTGAGGTTGAGGTAGAGTGAGAGGGCGCTGGAGCTCCTCCTCATACCCACCCTATCATTTGGGAATCCCCATAAGGGCTGTCTCACCGCCAGCAACCGGTCCCCAATCTGTAGGCGTCCATCCTTCTGAGCAGCTCCCCCCTCAATGATCTTCGTGATGTAGATGCTATTGTCTCCTGGGATGTGCTGGTTGCCAATGCCTCCAGCAATGCTGAAACCCAGGCCTGGGCGACAGCCAATAGAGAATGAAAGGGGACCACAAGAAATAAAGGGTGTTCGGTTAGTCCCAAAGCCAACTCCTCCCCCAGCCAATCCACTGATCCCCAAGGAGCTTCCCCCTAGAAATCCTAAACACTAAAGCTGCTGTTCCAAGGTCAGTAAGGGTGAGGCCTCAAGTCAAGAAAGAAGGCTAGATGAGCTAGAACTGGGGGATTCATGCTAGGAGTAAGGCTATTCCCCATGGGGCTGCCCAGGACCTGGGGCAGGGGGTTCTGGCTAGAGCACAGGAATCTAGAGAGACACACCTTTGGGCCCTTTGAGTAGGTTGACCTCCATGATGGTCTCAGGTGGAGGCTGTCGCCTCCGAACCACCAACCGCACCACAGGCCCTGCCTCCTTCAGCGCCTCCACAGCCCGGCTGTGCACCACCTCCGACACGTCCACCTCATTCACCCGAAGCACACAGTCATTCACCCTGTGGGGGAAGCCAGCCATAGAGGCATGACACTGTGTCACCGCCCCTCCACCCCCTCTCCCAAATCCACCCTTCCTGTCCCCTTCCTTCCTTCTCCCTCCTCTCTCCCTCCCCTTCTTCATCTCAGATCTCCTGGATGGATCATCCTGCTAGCCCGACCCTCATCTCTATCCTGCCCCTACCACCCACAACCCTGTTTCCAGGCTATCTTACCCCAGCCTCCCATCCATGGCAGCTGCTCCACCGGGAATGATCTTGGTAATAAAAATGCCGGGGTCATCAGGGACATGGGGGTTGTCAATGCCACCTGCAATACTGAAGCCCAGGCCAGAGTTGCCCTGCAGAAGGGGGTGGAAGGGCACAGTCTGTACACTCAGAACACAGAGCAGGGTTTTGGACACCCCACTTCCCTCTCTGTCTCAGAGCAGGTTCTCCAGGTCTCATGGTAGGCTGGGACACGTTCATGAGAAACCTGGCAGGCAGCTTCCCTGCCTGTGCTGACCGTTCTGGCAGAGAGGCCTTAGCAAACCCATCCCCTCCTCAAGTCCCCAGGCCTCAGCCAGCAAGGTCAATTAATATCTGTTAGTGAGTTGATTGATTGATGTAGCACTGCAGCTTCCTAGGGCTGCTGTTTCCCCATCTTCTCAATGTAGGTTCCCCCAGGAGTCCTGAAATCACTGTTCAGGGCCCTCCCCTCTCCTGGCTCCCACCCTCCCCTCCCCTTTCAAGCCCTCCCCACTGGCAGACTCACCCGCTCCAGCACTATCTCCTCATATTTGAACATGCCATCGCTGCCATTCACCTAGGGGAAGACACAGGCACTTCCCTCAGTGTCTCCCGCCCGAGTTAGCCTGCCCCTTCCCCACTCCCACAGATAGCCCGAGTATACCCCAGGGCACCTCTAAGCCACAGATGGGGACAAGACTGACCCCACAGGGGCTACTCCCCTCCCCTTGCTTCCAACCACAGCAAGCCAAACCCAGCTGCTCATTTAGCCCAGATCAATCATCTGGGCCTGAGCCAGCCAGTGGTGCACTCACCCAGAGGCTGGACTCCAGGGCCTCGGGGTTCACTAGGAGGGGTGCGGAGCTGGCCTAAGGGGGATGGCAGAGATGGAGTATGGCGGGCATGCCACACCACACCCAGCATTGGTGGGGCACCCAGAGGCCTGGTCAGGGAACCCCCACTTCTGAACCACAGCTCTCCCTGACTTGGGGATCATAAACTCCCACCACATCACAGCTGGAAGGACAGCAGACACCCTCTTATCCAACCCTGCTCATATGACAAATGGTGACAATGAGGCTCAGAGAAGGCATGGGATGTGCCTAAGAACACACTGGCAGTTAGTGGAAAAGCATGGATCTCAAGGTGCTCTTTGGATTAAATCAAGTTGTCAAGACCGTGATGTTTTTAGCCACTTATCCCATTCCCCCATCAGTACTCATGGGAGAAAGGAAAGTTGGCCCCTTCTGAGTACATCATGAACCCTCAATCTACACCTCCTTCCGTGGCTCCAGGAGCCCAATTCCTCATATGGACAGAAGGAGTCAAAACTCTAATCCATTCTCTCCCCAAGGGACTTTTGATCCCGAACCCTTTGTGTGTCCCAGCAGATAGGGCTAGGGTAGAATCTGACAGGGAGTCAGAGGCCAAGCCAGGGGCAGGATAGGAGCAAGGTGAACAAGATTCCCAACAAGGGAGAAAGTGATAACACATAAATATATTAGTAGCAAAGTCCATACTCTTCAACATGCAGTTGCCATAGGAAGAGAAGCAATAGAAAAGGTTGGAAACAGGGTTAGTCAAGCATAGGGGTTGAAAACATAGGGATAGCCTTTCAGACAGGACAGAATTATGGTCATTTTTCAAGTGGAAATCTGATTCTGGACAGACAAATATCACCTGCTCCCTGGTTGCCATTCTCATCTCCAAGAATGGAGGAGCCCTCTTGCCTCTCTCCCCAGGTATCCTGGTACCATGCCCCATCTTTCTCTGGCCATGCTGTCCCTTTCCTGATCCCTGTCTCAGAAGAGGAGATCTGGAAGCCCAGGATATGGGCTCCTCCACACACCCAGCTCTGCTTCCCCCTCCTACTTCCACTCCACAAAGCTATGGCTTTAAGAAGCAGAGAGGAGAAGGAGAGAGGGATGGCTAGTCATGCCTTCCCCACTTATGGGTTTTACCCCTAGGACTTCATGCCCTGCATCCCTGTGAGTTGGTGGGAGGACTCCAGCTGTAGCCTCACCCTGGTCCCTGATCCCAGAAGGAAGAACTGATGGCTCGTCAGAGACCCAAAACCAACACAGCTGCCTCAAGTGCCATACAAGAGACACACAGGCAAAAGGACACCCATGCGACTCTTGTATGTATGCGTCTGGTGTGCCATGTGTGCCTACATGTGACAAGCCATGTCTCAAGCCCAGTTTGAATGGTACCCAGAGACTCCCAGCTCCCAGTGATCAATCCTCCAGCTCCCACCCCACCCCCACTCAGGGACTTTGTCCCTAGGACCAGCAGCCACCCAGGGATAAGCCCTGGCAAAGAAACCTTAGCTAACTGGCCGAGCCTTGAGCTTGGCACCTGTCTCCTAGCTGAGCAGGACAAGTATGAGAGGGTATTTGCAAAGGACAGAGAGCCAAAGGACAGAGGGGCAAAGGGAAGAAGGAGACTCACTGGAGATGGCAAAGGGCCAAGGTAAGGAACACAGGAAGCAGTAATTACAGACAGACATAAGACCAAAACCGAGGACTCCCCTCCTCAGAAGTCCCCACCTGTGCTTCTAAGCGAGAACACATCTTATCCCCAGAGGAGGACAGAGGCAGCCATTCTGATCACCAGCTTGGCCCATACCTGCCCTCAACAGTAAAGCCTCCTCCTTCTGTCTCCCCACCCTGGGGGCTGCAGAGCCAAATACCAGACAGGCCCTCCACCATGCGTGCCAGGGACCTGGCTCTGCCTGCCCAGCCTCCATTTTGCTGCTTCTCCCACAGATGCTCCTTCCATTTTCTAAGCTGGCAGTTTAGGCTGAGAGTGGAAGCCGGAGTTGTGCCTAGCACCCAGGAGATCCCGAGCTCTGCCAAGTCAGGGCTGAGGGGCTATGCTTTCCCACATCTAAAGGTACCCAAAGCAGATACGCTCCACTGGGGGCCAGTCCCTGCACCAGGGCAGCTGCCCCTTGCTTAGCTCCAGGCACCATGCCTGCTCTAGAGCAAAGAAGCTTGCTTCACCAACCCCCCTCAACCCCAGCACACACACTTCAGAGCTGCTTGGACAAAAGAGTCCGTCCTTGGCAGCCTCTCAGCCTTGCTTGGGACATGTCTCTCGCCTCCTCCCTCTTCACTCCCTTGCCTGTCAAGCACCTCTCACCAGGGACACCACACACACACACACACAAACACACAGAGGCACATGGATGCACACTCTTACAGCCACATGCTCACACATATACATGTAGCCACACACAGAAAAGCAAATATAGCTATCCCTGCAGTCTCATCTAGAGACACCTCCACATTCAGAGAGACATCCCCATACATCCATGTGCATATTCACACACAAAGGGACTGGGACAGTGAGGACTCATGGCATGGAGGGGAGAAGCTCGGCAAGCTGGGCACATGGGTTCCTCTACATAGATTCATGGGAGCATGGGAGCTCCATTGCCTTCCTCCACAATAGCTATCCCTGCAGTCTCATCTAGAGACACCTCCACATTCAGAGAGACATCCCCATACATCCATGTGCATATTCACACACAAAGGGACTGGGACAGTGAGGACTCATGGCATGGAGGGGAGAAGCTCGGCAAGCTGGGCACATGGGTTCCTCTACATAGATTCATGGGAGCATGGGAGCTCCATTGCCTTCCTCCACACATCCCAATACACACACACACACACACACACACACACAC
>NW_022900951.1:55123433-55124249 GCF_012274545.1 Fukomys damarensis | reverse complement strand
CTCCCCCTACACAGAGCACCATGCCCCCTCCTCCTCTCCTGTGGAGACACACACCACACACAACCCCCGCAGAACCTCCCGCCCCCTGCCAGACAGAGACACTGCCACCACCCCCCACTGAGACAAACCTAATTCCCCCACATAGGAAAATGTGCCCCTCCACCAGACCTTCACCCAAACACTCATGGCTCCTCCCAACCCCCCTCCCAATGGAGACCCTCAAACAGACACACAACAGGGAGCCCACCTCTCTTGGCCCAACTGCAATGCTAGGGTTCAGGGCCCACAAGCCTGAAGCCCTCAGCAACCCCTGCTGCACCCCAGGTCTCTAGGCTCCCGCTCCCCAACCCTCCCGGGTGACCCACCATCCCCTCCTGCTGGTCCATACCTGCTCATACCAGTCCCGGTTGGTACAGGTGCACTCAGGCCACCAGTTGGGGCCACTGCCGTTGAGTTTGGGGGTGTTCTTGCCTGGGACTGGCTTAGGGGGCACTGGCCCCACATCTCGGCTGGTAGGGATGAGCTTGGCCTTGGTGCGAGGGGTGGGGGTGGCCCCTGCCTGGGAGGGCAGAGTCTGCGAGCTGTAGCCCCCATAACCAGAGCTAGCCCCGTTGCCCCCACCTGGCCCATAGGGGTCAGGCACCTGCCCCCATTCGCCATAGCCCGGAGGCTCAATTCGCCGCAGGGCGGCCAGGCGGGTCACCTCATAGCACTCGGGGCACTTACAGCAGTGCTGGTGCTTGTGCATGGCACTGCCCCCCGCGGCTCGGACCCCCCAGCCCACGCCAGTTTCCACGCCGCCGCTGCCGCCGCCGC
>NW_022900951.1:55067096-55123223 GCF_012274545.1 Fukomys damarensis | reverse complement strand
GCTCCGTGTCGCCCGTCGTGGCTCCTGGGCCGAGGCCCAGCGGCAAAGAAGAAATAGGAGCCCAGGCAGAGGCTGGGTGCAGAGAGGACCGCTTCTGCTCGGGTCCCCAGGATGGATGAGTGGAGTCGAGAGCATCTAAGCATCTCTCCCCGGCTCCCTTCTCAGTTGATTCCAGCCAATCAACGCGCAGAGTCAGGCAGCGGCAGCGGCAGGAATGCTAAACAGCGGCTTCTTAAAGGAACAGAAGCAGCGGCGCCCCCGGGCTCAGCCCCAGCTTCCCGGATCTCTGGGACACTGCCGACCCTAGGGTGGGGTGAGGGGCTTGGACCGCTGGAGAGCTCAGGCGCACGATGCCGTACCCCTACACCCCCAATTTCAGGTCGTCCCCAGCCCTGCCCCACCCCACTTCCAAGAGAGAGTTGCCGAAAGATGCTCAATGGGTCCCTGGGTTTGCTCTGAGCTGAGCCACCAGAAGTGAAGATTCCAGGCAGCAAAACCGACCAAAGGACGTCTGAACGCGGTGAGGAAGGTGCTTTCTCCTACAAGGGACCAAGGAAGAGGGCAGCATATGAGGCCTGCTCTCCTATCAATGCCTTCTCCTCGGGACTATTGTTCTCTTATCCTCTAGACCCCTGAAATGGCCATGACTTCACACTTGACCTCCTTACATCACCAGCGAGGGAACTCAAACCCTAGAGTAGGCGGTAGCAGAAAACTGGAAGCCCTCATCCCTGACCCACACACTGCTACCCTTGGTTATGTGCTTATGACAGTTGTGATGGGGGAGGGAGCTTCGGGAAGCTAAGAGGAAAGGGTTCAGGACGGGAGAAGGGATAAGAAGAGACCTGAAGTAAGAGAAGCCATTCTGTGGGTTTGGAGATCTTAGGAATAACTATCCAAGGATATCTCTTTAGCCTCTGGTTGCTCCAACTGTTGGGGTACGGAGGGAAAGATGACAAGCCAGGAAGGCTCTTTTTGTTCCTTTGGTTTTGCCTTTAACTGACAATTATTGAGTCTTTACAAAGTCTTGAGTGCTTTACATGCAAACAAAAACTCAACCAAGGTAGTAATGTTATTATTAGAATTTTGCTAATGAAAAATTGAGGCTCAGAAGTGTTAATACAGGGGCCAGGGATTTAGCTAGGTGGCACCATGCCTGCCTTGCAAGTGCAAGGAAGGTCCAGAGTTCATTCCCCGGTACCCCCTCCCCAAAGAAGTGTTAACAGCTAGGTAACACAGCTGAAAGTGGCAGAACCAGGATGCAATTCCTAGCCATTTTATTCCAGAGTCTGTCCTCTGAACCACCCTAGTACAAGAGGTATATTTAAGTTCTGCAGACCTTAGATCTGAGTTCAATTCAAGAAACATTCATTTAATACCTATTCTGTACCAGACCTTGACATAGATGCTAAGCATAGAAATTCATCTTTAATTCAACAAATATTCATAGAAAACACTGTCCCAGGATAGCAGCAAACAGAACAAATTCCTATCCTTGGGGAACTTACATTTTAGTGAGGGGACACAGACAAAAGTAAGCACAATAAATAAGTGAATTAAACAGCTCATGTGAGGATAGGTGCTGTGGGTAAAAGAAAAAAGTAAATCATGGTAAGACACATTGGGAATGCTATGGGAGGACACTGGTTTGGGAATTTTTTCTTCAGGTTTTTTATTCCTATCTTTTAATATGAAAATTTTCAAGCATACAGATAAACTGAGTTTTACAGTGAACACTCAAATTACTCACACCTGAATTCTCATGAACATTTTACCGTATTTACATATATCTATACCACATATCTATCCTCTAACTGTTTTAAAAATGAAAACTTACCAGTACACAGAAATGTTAAAAGAATAGTACAGTGAGCACAACTATGTTTACCTCATAAGCCAACAAGTGGTAGGTGATGTTCTGCTGTGTTTTTCTCTATTCATCTCTATAGCTACACTTTTCTTCTGACCCATTTGAATGTCAGTTTCATTACGCTTCACCTCTAAATACTCCAGTGCGCATCTCTCGGTAATGAAGACATTCTCCCCCATAACCACAATATTATTATGACACTTAAGAAAAATAGCAATACTCTCATATCATCTAAGGCTCAGTCTATATTTGGAACTTTAGCAAAATTTGACGTTTTATTTTGCAGCAGTGGAGATTCAACCTGGGCCCTTGCTCATGCTAGGCAAGTGCTCTATCACTGAGCTACATCCCCAGAATTTCCCAGACTGGCCTCCAACTTGTGATCTAGCCTCCCGAGCAGTTGGAATTATGGGCATGCACCATTGCACCTGAAAATTTTGCCTTTCATATTTTAAAAACAGAAGAAGGGAAGTCTATTTTATATACTCTTATTTTTTTAATTTTTATTTATTTATTTATTTTTGGCAGTGGGGATTGAACTTGGGTCCTTGTGCTTGCAAGGCAGGTGCCAGAACCACTGAGCTAAATCCCTGGCCCTATATAATCTTTTTTAAAAATTTTTATTTTGTGGTACTGGGGATTGAATCTAGGGCCTTCCCACTGAGCTACATTCCCACCCACTTTTCTTTCTTTCTTTTTTGTACCGGAGATCAAACTCGCCACCCACCCCTTTTTTAAAAAGATTTTTGTTTTGGGGCAGGGTCTTGCTAAATCACTAAGTTGCCCCAGCAAGGCTTGAACTTGCCATCCTACTGTCTCAGCCTCTCAGTGTTGGGATGACAGGTGTGAACCACCTTGCCTAGCTTCCTTTATTTTTTTTTCTTCTTCCTGAGATACCACAATTTCTTCTTTTATAATTTTGTGTTTGAAGAAGTTCCTCAGGAATTCTTGTAGAATGGGTCTGCTGGCACAAATTCTCTTAGTTTTTCTTTGAGAATGTCTTAATTCCCCTCTCATTTCTGAAGGACACTTTTACCAGATGCAGTATTCAGGATTGAGCTGTTTTCTTTAAGTACTTGAAATATGTTGTGCCATTTATTTCTGGTGCCCTTGGGTTTTGATGAGAAATACACTGACATTGGTCTTGTTTTTCTCCTATAGGTGAGGTGCTTTTTATCTCTTTTGATGCTTTCAACTTTTCTTTATATTTAGTTTTCAAGAGTTTGATTATGATGTGCCTTGGTGTGAATTTCTTTGAATATATTCTTTGAGGTTTGGCCACTTTCTTAAATCTGTATTTTGCTAAATTTGAGAAAATTTCAGCCTTTCTCTTTTTGTTTTTGTTTGTCTCTTTGCTTGTTTGCTTGATTTTTTATTTTATTTTATTTTTTTTGAGACAGTGCCTCACTATTTAGTTCAGGCTGGTCTTGAACTCACTATGTAGCCCAGGCTGGCCTTGAACTCACGGTAATCTACCTGCCTCAGCCTCCCAAGTGCTGGGATTACAGGCTTGCACCACTACATCTGGATCAGTCATTATTTCTTGAGTACTTTTTTTTAACCTCATTGTCTATCTCTTCTGGATCTCTAATGACAAAAATGTTAGTTCTTTTATTATAGTCTCACATAACCCTGAAGATCGGTTTCTTTCTTTTTTTTTTTAAAGTGTTTGCTCATTGCTATTCAGATTGAGTATTTTTAATGCTCTACATTCAAGTTCACTCTTTCCTCTGTCCTCTCCATCCTACTGTTGAGCCCATCCACGGAGTTTTTTAGTTTGGTTATTGTAGTTTTCTATTCTTAAATTTCTGTGTGATTTTTCATTACATCTCCTATTAGCAAAATTTTGTAATTTTTTATTTGTTTCAAACTTGTTTATAACTACTCATCAAAACTTTTTATGTTGGCCACTTTTGACCTTGTCAAATAATTGAAACCTCTATCACTGTTGGCTTCAGTTGATCAATTCTCATTTAACTTGAAGGTCTCCTACTCTTGATATTATGAGTGACTTTTTTATTGAATTTATTGGTACATTCTAGGTAGACAGTACAGTTACATTCATTACTGGGATCTTGTACCTTTATATGACAGGTCTTGGTTCTCATTTTTCCCTTTGTCCCCACCCTCCCTTCACCCCCTCTTCCCCTCCCCACCTACAAAGACTTTAATTCCATTTTTACATTTTCTCATATTATGAGTGACTTTTTATTGCATCCTCAGAGTTTTTGTTCTAAGACTCTAGATTTTATTTAAATCTTTTATTTTTGGTAGGCTTCTCTGGCACCATTGCCATTAGAGGAAGGGGCTACCGCCTAATTATTGCAGGGTGATGGTTAAAGTTCAAGTTCCCCATCAGCCTCCATAGATATATTGGGGCTGCTCCTTGTTACTAAAGTAAGGATGGAGATTCTAGCTCCTTATCAGGCCTTTATGGATGCCTTCCTGGCTAGGAGGGGTTGAAGTGCCTCTTTACTGTTCTTTAGGCAGTATGCACTGACACCACAGACAGGATGTAGAAGAGGTGTTGGGAAGAGGAAGAAGGGGAGAGCAGAGGCCTCATTAATCCTTTCTTGTACTGAAAGTTCTGACTCTCTACTAGGCTTCCTTTAGCACTGTAGGCCTTGTTACCCTCTCAGGGTGGAAGTCTAGGTTCTCTAGTTAGCCTTCTCTCAAACCACCCCAGAGAGAGTAGAGGAGCCTGGACAGAATGAAAGTCTACATTCTCCACTTGGCCTTTATTGGCTTGAGTGAAGGTACAGTTTTTATGTGGTGTTTGGTTGCACTGGTTATTGTTTATGACTTTTCTGTCTGGCTAAGTTGGCCTTTTGGCCTGAGAGAACAAGCTTTTCTTAGGGCTTTTTATCCCATCTATTTGAGGTGGCATTTCCAAGATGGTAGTTTCTCCAGCACCCAGTCTGAAATACAATGAAACAAGAAATTCCAGAGAACTCATCACCGTGGGTTCGGGTCACTGCCTTTTTCTCCTTTCAGAGTCTTATGTATGTTTTATATATGATGTTAAGGGTTTTACTGTACTTAGTATGAAGAATAGGAAGAAGTATGTCTGTTCTGGTGGGATCCAGAACTGAAAGTCCCCCATCTTTTTGAAAAAAATTACCTATGTAAAAGTACTAATTTTGTAGAATATACTACATTCTAGATCTGTCTGTTCTTTTCCTCATGGTGTCATTTATCTTGGTCTTCTATACCCAGTATTTGCTGTAACCTGGAAGTTAGAATAGAAGGAATCTTAAATAGGTTGGACAGGGGAGGCCTTACTGAAAAGTTGACATTTGAGCAAAGACTTTAGGGAAGGTAAGAAAATGAATCACTCAGAAAAGTATATCTAACAAAGGAACAGCCCGTGCAAAGGTCCTAGTTAAGAGTTTATGTGGCTTGTTCAAGGAACAGAAAGAAGAACCAAGTGGCTAAAACAGGGTAAGGAAGTGAACAAGTACCAAGAGATAAATTAACAAGTACCAAGATATAAATTTAATAAGGAACAGATTGCATAGGGCCCTGTAGACAGTTGCAAGGATTGTGGCTTTATTCTCGGAGAGCTGGGGAGCTATTGGAAGGTTTTGTACAGAGAACTAACATGATATGACTTGGTTTTAGCAAGAATGCTCTGGTTTCTTTGTGGACAACAGGCCACAGGGGTCAAAGGTGGAAGCAGCAAGATTAGTCAAGAGTAATCAAGCAGAAGGGGAGTTGTGGCTTAGACCAGGGTGGTAGGACTGGAGGTAATAAGCGGCAGAATTCTGGGTATAATTTGAAGATATAGCTGATAGGACTTGCTGATGAATTGGATATAGGTGAAATCCCAAGAAAATCTTGCCAGAGCAACTGGAAAAGTAAAACTGCTCTTTATGGGGATGAAGTTGACTTTAGGAAGGATCATTGTGGGGGAGAATGACAGTTCAGAATTGGACATGTTGAATTAGAAAGGCCTACTAGACATCCGAGTGGAGATGAACTTAAAAGCCCTGTCACCAAGGTTCTCAAAGTTTGAGAAATGGAAATATGGAAGCAATACTTGTGAAAAGGGCTGTTTCAGAGGAGTGTACAGAAAAGTATGCTCTCAACATTTCTTGGGTAGGGGTGGACTTAAAAGACATTTCATAAAGGAGATGACATCTTTAGTTTAGTCATGGGAAGAGACTAAGTGTCATTAGGTAAAGACAGAGGTGTCACAATTTCTATATTCTTAGATCATAGCACACAGGGGTTGCTCAGATCCAATCCAGTCACCAATTGTGTGACCTTGGATATTATTTAACTTCTTTGAGACTCAGTCTTTTTTTAAAATCTGTGAAATGGAAATAATCATAACATTTTTGTGATGATTAAATGCAGAACACTTAATACACCACCTGATGCAGTGAATTAGTGTAACTTACTATAGAATAAATAAATATATTCTTTAATGACCAAGTCTAGGCTAGACTGGCAAGCTGTCTTTATATCCCACCAGACTTTTACATGCTCAGCAGTTTGCTGGACTCCTTTCTACATCTTTAGAGTGGCTCAGGAAAAAGCCCCCTATATTCTAGGTCTTCAGAACTACTCTGAATGAGGAATAAACATTGCTAAGACTGGAGTGAATGGAGAAGCCCTAACTGTCCTTACAAGTTTGTCCTGTCCCCTATCCCCTTCAACTTCTTCCTCCTATTTTTCCTATCTCCTTACCCTCTTTTCATTTTATAGTGAATCTGAGTAAAATCTCTTCAGATTAATAGTGAGCTTCTCTCATGCCACAGGCTCTCTGACACTCAGAATAGACCAGGCTGACAAGCCTGGAAGAAGATCGGCTACACTGAAACACTTTGACACTTAAGGAAAGGGCCTGCCAACTGCCAGGGCGTTAGCCCAAGGCCCCAGGGAGACAGACGCCCCCTACCGGCCGAAAGCAGCCCCCCCCACGCCCCTTCAGGCTGCCGTGGTTGCTAGGCGACCGGGGCCCTGTGCTGAGACGGAGGCTACGGAGGTGTTCCGGGATTTTGGAGGAGAGAAACCTTTTCTCTCTTCTTCCACCGCCTCTCCCGCCCTTCAGCAAATAGATGGGCTTATGTGCTGAGAGAGGCTACGGAGGTGTTCCGGGATTTTGGAGGAGAGAAACCTTTTCTCTCTTCTTCCACCGCCTCTCCCGCCCTTCAGCAAATAGATGGGCTTGGGCGGCGCTGCTGGCTGCTGTCTCATAATCTGAGCTCATTCTTAAAAATAGAGCTTCATCAAATGACCTCAGTCTTTGTGTGTGGACAAACGAACATCCTCACCCCAAATGTAGTTTCATCTGGGCCTGAGACCCAGATCATTCAAGGCAAAACTTTCTGGTTCACAAAGCGTGGACAATGAGCATTGCTGTGGGTGTGCATCTGTAGTCAAGGGGAATTCTAGCAAATTGGGAAAGGGTGGGAATAATTTTGGTGAATAGTCCAGTACAGTATCAAGATTTCCCTGATCATTCCCAATGTGTATATATATTTGGGAAAGTCCTACTTTAGTTTTACTCTATTCCATTAAGATAGAATGGTCCCCAGGAGTGATAGTGTATAAATGATCATCGATACCTCAGTGGGGCAAGTTTCTTGGTGGCTTTCCTGAATTAGGTTTCTCTGTGGAGAAGGGAGAGATCATGAGGTTGGTGGACCCCTATGAGTAGGGGCAGAGCCCAGAAAGAGGGAAAGAAATGAAAGAATGGGAAGGTAGTAAATGGAATTAGGCAGCTTCTTAGTTTCATGTCTGGGTTGGAGATCCTGGCTCGGTTCCCCATCTGCTAGGATCATGCTGAAGCACCATCTCTTTATGAGGGTCTTTGGGTACCAGAAATTCACAGCTTTTCCTTCCAGAAACCTAGCATTCTGGCCAGGAATAGTCCAGCGGTCCAAGGCCTTAACCACAACCTCTCCATCAAGATTTGCCTCTCCCCTCAAAGCTAGTATAACAGAAGCTTCACTGTGGCAGAGTCCCAAGCCATGGCAAGCTTAGGGGAGAGCTGTGCCCAGGAATGTCCTCATGCGCTTTCCGTCAAAAGTTCCAAGGTAGAGATACCAGGCTGAGGTAACTGGCAACCAGGGAACATCTGGCCCAGCCATGGCCTCAGTCCACAAAATCTCCATAAAAGCAGGATGGCAAGGGAAAGGATCTTTGTCCCCCCCTCCCCCGTTTCCAAATTGAACTGGGTCGGGGCTGTGCCTCCGCTCTATTAATATCCCACTAGCCCAGCCTGCTAGCCCCAAACCAGGATGCCAGAAGTTGTGAGTCAGCAGCTAAAAATAACAAGTAATTGCAGTGAACCCCAATGAGCAGCTCCCCCTGGTCCGCCTCCTGCAAGGCCTCACAGAGGTTAAGTGCGATATAGCTGTCCAGTCCTCCTGGGAAGAGTGTAAGGATTTGTAACACAGGCCTAGGACTCAGTTCCCAAGGTTAGGGGCTAGAAGCAATGGCTGGAGATGGGCGCTGGCGTTCTGGTGGGGAGTCTGGAAGCTAAGATTAGAGGACTGCAGCTGAGAGCCTGGGAGCTGGGAGGTTGGGGCTGTGGGGGTGGAGAAGCTGGAGATGGACTGGGTTGTGGTCGGAAGGGGAGGGGAGGTATGAAGAGGCAGCAGTGCTGCTAGCCTGGGGAACATACGGAGAACAGAAAAGAAGGGATGAGGATAGTGGTACATGGTAAGAGGCGACAGCCCGGCAGTACCTGACAGGCTGGGGACTCCAGAGCTGAGGTCAGTAGTCGGCCTGACTGAGGGGCAGGATCAGAAACGGCAAAAAGTAAGAAAATACAGCTTGAAAAGCAGTGTGTGAAGGAGACCTGCTGGGTGTAAGGGGGCGTGGACACCCAAGCAGACCTGGACCCAGGCAGCAGCCGCGGCACTGGCTGCCCGTGAGCCTCAAGCTTACCCGCGTGCCCCGACCCCCACACCAACAGCAGGCCAGGTATGCTGCTGTGTACGGCTACCTGAATGTGTATTGCAAGAGTGTGCTTGGAGAGGGTGGGGCGTCGAGAACGAAAGGGGACCGGAAATGCCCAGAGGCATACTGGGAATTGTAGTTCCCATGACAGTCTACAATCCGGGGTTAGGGTCTTGCCCCGAGATGGCAGTGCTACCCGTCCTAGGTCCCAGTTTGGCAAGGGAAGAGGAATTGCGAATCGACTCTCCTGACTGATCAACCCCTTAATTCGACTGGACTTTGTGTGGAGGCACGAACCAGGGGGAATGTCAGTGTAATGGAGGACTGTAGGGTCAACCACAGGGCCCTCTTCTAGTTTTACCCTGCGCTCCCTTTCCTCCTTTCTACAGTTTCCTCATCCTATGCCAGCTCCGCCCTGTCCTCTTCAACTACTTAGACCAGAGACACACAAGCAGCAAATACACTGGAACACTTGCTCCTGGAGAGAAAGGCTGGACCAGAAACCTGTAGAATGAAGACCTGTGGAAATCGGACTGTGCCCCTAGAGTCCTAAGTCAAGGACACAAGTCTCCAACAGGCATGGAAAACAGGTGTCTTTCAGAAAATACGTCAGGGTGACGACGGAGGCGGCCCTCCTTTTGAGGCAGGTGACCACAAGGTGGAGCTACAACGCAACCCTCCGCTGGGTGTTTGCATCACCAGGAACGGCCCCCTAGGCGGCTGCTCTACACCTCGCCTCTGGCAGTTCTTTATTGCAGCAGATGGTTCTCCTCCCACCTCCAATCCTCGAATCTCCCCCATCATGATCCTTCAATGTCAAATCACATCCAACCCTAGACGGAAGGTGTCTCCTCCCAGCCCCAGAGCTGAAAAGATTAGACTGTGATCAAATAGGAATGAAATTCATCGAGTAACAGATTAATAGACAAGCTACCGACACCATCCAATCTCGAAGAAAAGATTGTGTACAGCAAAAAGACACCTGTAAATATAGAATTACATGACTAGATGGGCTCTTTATCTCCTAGTCCTTGCTGAATTGCATGGAATGGGGACTGTGTAGCCATCTTCTTAGAGTGCTCCAGGAAAGGTCATTTTATCCGTCTTTATTCCAAATGGTCCCACCCCTGACACACCCTGTGCCTTCTGTGCAAGAATTCATGCACCCAAGTCTCAGACTTTATCTTGGCAATTGCCCTTTTACTTCCTCATTCTAGTTTCTTCTTAGGAGAAACTTCTCATGACTCACCGTCTTCTCAACTGCCCCATGTCAAAACTCCAAGAGAAGCAGATTTCCTAACAGATTGAGGACTGCCCATCACCTAAGCAGAGGGCCTTGTGGCTGAAACCTCCTGTTGGCGAAACTCACTACTCCAAAATAGTCCACTTCAGCCCCACTCCCTCTCTTACAGGTAACCAATGAAGACAGGCCTTAGACTCCACACGGGGCAAAGGCAGGGCAGGGTGTTCACTCTGTCATGAAATTGTTGATCCTGGTCAGCAGCACTGCTGTTTCTAAGCCTGGGGAGGTGAACAGAGGGTGGGTCACATATGGAATGAGCAAAGGGAAGACTAGGAGGAGAAAGTGAGGTGAGGGGGAAAGTCCTTACCAGTTCTCTCTCTCTCCTTAGCACATCTCCTATAGGAGGAAGAAAAGCTTTCCTTTGTGAGTTCAGCCAGCTTCAAGCAGGACCTTCCAACCCCTAGACTGCTTTCCTCAGGTTCAAGCCAATTTGGTGATATAAATAAGGACTTAAAGCTCTCAAAGGAACTGAACAGACCAAACCCCAGTCCCAGGCAGTACATATGAGTCTGAATCAGCCTCATCACTGGGGACCCAGAGAAAGTAAGGACCCAGAAAGCTGAGGCACAAAGCACTTACCCTTGGAGAAGGAAGGTGCACAAAAGCAGCAGGGTGGAGACACAATTAATAATAATCCACATCATTAAGTAGGTTTGAGGACGCTGTGGAAATAGGAAATAGTCAGGGGCCAGATTTCCAAAGGTGGTATATGGGGGAAAATAAGTAAGGGTGAAATGGACAGGGTTAAAGAAAATCAGAGATGGGAAAAGAAAAGGAATGGCAATAGTCCCAGAGCCCTTACAATAAGCCAGATGGGGTAATGCATCTGCTGCAGCAGCTGGCAATCGTTGGTGGTGACCGAATCGACCCCCGCACACCAGAGCAGAGAGAAGAGCCAGGGCTTGTTCACTACAAATAGGTTCACTGAGACATTATCTTGGTGCAGTGCCCTGTCAAAGTGGGAAAGAAATGGGACATCCAGAACGGTGGTGCAAGAGGCATGGGTGGCAGCCCCCTGCATGTCCTGGAATTTAGTCTTACTGCCAAGACGGGTATCACTTCTAACTCTGCATAGCAATCCCTTGACCCAAGGTGATTTTCGTTGCGTAGCTGAACTCTTGTCTCCTGGTAGATTCCATCCACCAGCCCTAACTTTGCCATGTGGAGACACACAAATTTGTTTTTTTCCTTTGTTCCACGATAGCTCTTCCGAGGCCTCAGGAACAGAGGCCACACCTCCTTGAGCTTTCTCTTCTCCAGGCCCAAAGTGCCCAGCGCTTTCAACCATTACTCTTGAGGCCTGGTTTGTTATTTCCTTTACTGTATAAGCTTTTCTAATCTGGCTTTGCTCCACTTTATCAATGTTCCTTCAAAAATATGGAGCCTGCTTTTCAACATGTTATCCTGGATGAGCTTGGAGCAGCTTTCAGTAGGCCAAAATTATCTCCTTCTACTTCTGGACACTACGCCTGTATGTGGGCAGCCTGGAGTCAGGTTAGGTCTGGTAATGGCATCTCCCATGATGACTCACTGTGCCCACTGTTCAAAGCCCTGGGCTTTTTCACATATGTCCCTGCTGATGCCAATGTCTCCTCTTTTGTGTTTGTGTGATTGAAATTCTTTTGGGCCCCAAATATAGGTCTTTACATCTCTGTTGCATTTCATCTTGCTAGTTTTGACCCATCATTTAAAAGTATTTAGGCCTTTTAAAGCCTTGACTTGTCATCAGTACATTCATTACCAATTCACATCTTTTGGAAATGTGTTCAGCAGTCCTTTTTGACCAGGACCAGGTGAAGGCAAAAAATTCTGTCACATTTCCTTCCATGGTGACAATTTAGGGAAGGGCCCTTGAAGTACTTATGGTAACTGAGCTATCATTCAGTTCACATTTTTTTATCCAACCACGGGGACGTTATAAAAGACCTTGGCAACCTCATGTTTTGAAATCGATCATGTGTACTCCTGGGTCAGCTTCTGCAACCCAGTTCACATCTGGAACTCTCCCAGTTCTTCCCTAAATTAATTTATTCATTCTATCCCCCCACCTTTCTTAAGTGTTGGGGATGGAACTTATGACCTCATGCATGCTAGGCAAATCCTCTACAACTGAGCTATGCTCCCAGCCCTACTCTGATCTTTGTAGTGTAGAATAAAAGCTAAAACCCTTATGGCCTACAAAACGTTGCCCACTTTGGCTCCTGCCTACCCTTGAACATTAGGCCGTTATCCTTGCTTTTCCTATAGTCAGCTTCTTGTAACCATCAGGTCTCAGTTCAGCAATCATCACTTCTTTAGCCATTCTTCTTAATGTAGCTGCCCTGACCCCTGCACTAGCTCCTCACTCTGAACCCGAGTCACTACTACATCTCCCTGTTTTTTTCCCATAATATTTAGCACTACTCAATATGCATGCATTTTAAGTGAGTTACTACTTAGCTCTTTCACTAGTATGTACATTCCACGAAAGTGGAATTACTTGTCTGTCTTATGTATGTTTACACCCCCAAAACCTGCAATATATACTACCTGATACACAAATATTCAATAAATATTTGTCATATGACTGAATAAATAAATAGCCTTTGCCCTCCCTGCATGGGCCCTTCCCTTGCATTAGTCCATAAGATCACCTCAATTCCTTTCTCTGGCACTCACTTGATATCCAACAATGGCAGGTCTTGATAGGGGAGGTTGAGAAACTGGGGCTTCTCTGTTCTGTTGCCTCTCTGCTGTCCATATATCTGGCGCATTCTGGGTGCCCGTTGTTGGACATGAGCCCTATCTTCATCTGGTAGCCAAAGGATCTGTGGTTCAGGGAAGATGGGCATGAAGATGAGGAAGACCCAGGGATTTGAGGGACAGGGGAGGGGTGAGAGGTTTGGCTACAGAATGGGCTATGTTTAGCTGGGTTGGGGTGGAGGGGGTACTGGGGCAAGAGGCAGTCTCAAAATCACCAAGGCTTTGAAAAGGCACGGTGGGAAGGAGGGCAAAATGGGGCTCTTGGGAGCCGTGGCAACATCACCATGGCTTGGGGCACCCTTGCACTCAGCACAGTCTCCAATGTCTGGTTCACAAAAGTGTCATGATATGTGTGGTTTCGTGGAGGTTGGCGCAAGTCAAACATGATGGAAAGGTTGAGGGCTTCTGCTGCTTTCAATAGCTCTTCTAATGTTGGTACTGTCTGATTCTCAGCCTCTTTCCGATCAGGCCCTGACAGGTGCTTGGCTCCCCAGAAGGGTTTCCTCTATAAGAAAGGAAAATCATTTCAGTACCAGAAGAGGCCTCCAGACTTTCCCCTTATTCTTGCTGTCTTCTCCTATATCCCTCACTTGGTGTTTCGCTGCTGCCTATCTCTGCGTCTGGTCTTTCTTCTAAACTGTGGTTCTCTTCCCTACCATCTAATACCATTCCCTACTCTGTGACTGCAACTTCCTACTTCTAGCTTCATTTCTTTGTCCAACTACACCTTATCTTGCATCTCACGGGACCCTAACCCTTGGTTTCCTCTCAAGCCATCAGCTCTCTTTCAGCTGCACCTGCATCCCTTGCCATGGTCCATCCATAGCTTCAGATACTTTTCTACAGTGCTGCCAGCTCCCTCCCTGTTCCACCTGCCCTACAACTTCCAAACTTTGATTCACTATCTGCCTTCTCTACCCCTAGCTCTGAGGGATGAACATTGCCATGGGGACAGTTGGCATTGTAGTTCTGTGTTTTGCTCAGTGCTGCTTAGCAAAATTTTTATTTGCTGTTGATCTGCTCCCTTTCCCATTTCCCCTAGTGGCTATTCCAAGCTTCTGCCATTCTACTCTCCTTCCCTTTGTATCAAGGAATGATCTCATCTTCTAATCCCTGACAGGGATAAAGCTAACAGTACCGAGTACTTACTGTAGTATTTACTGCAGGCAAGGCAATGTTCTAAGTACTTTGTATTAACTAACTTAATCTTCCCAATAATACTACAAGGTAGGTATTGTTCCTATTCCAATTGCACAAACAAGGAACCCGAGGCACACAATGACTAAGAAATATTGCCCAAGGTCACATAGTTAGTAAATGCTGGAGGCATAATTCAAACCCAGGCATCCCTACTCTTAATCACTTTGATATGCGATATCAAATATAGATCTCATATATTGCTATATATCATATATAGCTTTTTAAAAATATTGATTGATTGTGGCACTGGAGATTTAACTTAGGGCCTTCACACTGAGCTAGATTCTCAGCCCTTTTTGTTTTTATTTTGAGGCTGAGTCTCACTGAGTTGCCCAATCTGGTCTCAAGTTTGTGATCCTCCTACCTCAGCCTTCCTGTGTGCCGGGATTACAATTGTTCACTGCTTATAGTTAAATTTTTTAAAAAAAGCAAGTTAGTAGAGGCTGTGTCATGATCCTATTTATGCAAAATAAAGTATATATACATATATAGTTTTTATTTTTCATAAAAACATTATATATTTTAAAGTAATAAATATATAACTATATATTTATGTAATATAATGTATATATACTATATTTATATGTCATACAACATGCATATAAATTTATACAATGAATTTGTATAATATATAAATATATATAATTCATATACACAATATATATGCATATAATTTAAAAGTAATATATTTATAAATTATGTAAATATGTAAATTTACATAAATATATGTGCGTGTATCTCTAACAGTGACTGTTTTGGATGAATTAGATGGGAGGCTTTGATCTGTATTTTATTTCTCTGATGGATTACTTTTTTACAAATGAGTATTACTTTTGTAATCAGGAAAAGAGGAAATGAAAAAAAAAGTATCTTTTTAAATATTTTTTCACTACCTACAGGATTAAAGTCCACATTTCTGGGTCTGGCATTCAAAGACACCCTCTTCTTCTTCTTCTTCTTCTTCTTCTTCTTCTTCTTCTTCTTCTTTTTGTCTTTTGAGACAGAGTCTCACTATGTAGTTCAAGATGGTCTTGAACTCACTGTGTAGCCCAGGCTGGCCTTGAACTCGTGACAATCCTGTCTCAGCCTCCCAAGTGCTGGGATTACAGATGTGCGGCAGCATGCCAGGCTTTCAAAGCCCTTTAAGACCAAGACTCTGCATCCCACCACTTCCATTAATTGTATCTTGCAGTTATGTTGAACCACTTTTTGTTCTCTGGAAACACAATTTTTCATACTTGGCTTTTATACATGCTCTTCCCTCTGACTAGAATTCCCTGTCCCATGGATTGGGGGCATAGCTCAGCAGCACAGCACTAGGCCTAGCATGTGCAGGGGTCTGGATTCCATCCTTAGCACTGCAAAAAGAATTCCTAGTCCCTTCTATTTTATTTTGTTTATTTTGTGGTACTGGGGATTGAACCCAGGGGCACTTTGTCACTGACTTATATCCCCAGTACATTTTATTTTTGACACAGGGTCTAGTTAAGTTGCCCAAGCAGTACTGGAACTTGCGATCTTCCTGCCTCATCCCTGGCATTACAAGTGTGTGCCACCATAATTGGCCTGCTCTGTCCATCTCAGGAGCAAACTCCGGTATCACAGGTGCCACGCCTCCTCTCCCATGCAAATCCACTCCTGATCGCTCCCACACCTGTGGTCAAAGAGCAGAGTGATTTTTCTCTCTCCTCTCTGCCCATGAAATGTATTTTTATTGCTCTAGGTTACCTGTTCTAGTTGCCTGCTAAATAAGTTCTCTTCTTTATTACTGTAGGTGAGGTGACTTGAAGGCAGACACTGCTCCTTTTGGCCAACACAGGGCTCAGCAAAAACTTATCAGTGCCATGAACCTTGTCTTTTGAGTGCCCCTGCAGGTGGTTGCCTTTTCCCAGATGCCACTCTCACCTCTAGAAACCAGGCGCCAGCGTTGAGTCTCTTCAGTTCTGCCCAGGAGAAGTCACTGCTGTGGGCTGTGATTCGGGATGGGAACACAGAGGCTACATCCGTGGTTCTGCTTAGCTTCTCATCATGCATGAGGAAGGGGACCCCGTCGGAGCTGAGGGCACAGTTTGTGTCAGAGGGCCAAGTCTGGGGCTGGTCATCTTTTCCTGAGCTCTTCCACTGTGTCCTTCACTCCCCAGATCCCGCAAGCCCCACCCTCCATCACCTGACCATCACATCAGTCTCGAACACAGCAGCTCCGCATTCAGCTGTCTTCCGCAGGGACATCAGTGTGTTCTCAGGGGCCAGCTGAGAAAGGGAATTGGTGAAGAGGTAGCAGGGAAGGGCAGGAGTCTGGGTACCCACAGGCCTGGCTGCTGCAGCCCAAGGAGCAGATCCTCCTCACCCATCCAGCATTCTGCCCACCACTCACCATGGGGGCCCCTCGGTGTCCCATCAGCCCAGGTTTGGGAGGTAAGTCTTTGGGTTCCATGATGCAGGGTGAAAAGATGCATAGAGGGGCCAAGTAGATGACAAGGACAACTCCAAAAAATAGGAACAGTAGCAGAATCTTGGGACCTGTGGGGAGTGGGGGACAGTCTTTAGGGAAAGGGCAATGGAGGAATCTTAGGGGTGGAAAGCAGGCTGCAGGGCTGGAAACTGGATGAGTGGAGGGAGCCAGATGCATGGATGACCAGTGAAGGAGGGTGGCATGGAGTTGGCACCTCTTGGGTGGATGCGGTAGAAGGTATCAGCCACAGGCCAGGCCAGGAGGGTGATTCCAGCGACTGCCCCAATATGAAGGAATGGAGCTGTGGCCTGCAGACAAAAGCTGGTGAGGAGGGCTTTCTTCCTAGTGCCCCTCCCCTTCTTGGGGCCCAACCTTCAGAATGACCAAGCTACCTGCTGTCTTGAGAGACCAGGGAGCAATAAAAAATCTGGGATTGGCTGCAGGCCAAGGCTCCCACCTAGTCACCGAAAATTGGCCACTCACCTGCAATGACAGACGTAAGCTATGCCACTCCTGCTGCCACTGGATGTCCAGTCCCACAAGGCCAGTGGCCACAAGAAGCAAAATGAAGAGGAGCAGCACCTGGAGGGAGCAGGGATGAATGGGTCCCTCCTTGTCAACTTAAGCTCATGGCCACCTGGGTCTCCTCTACTGAGACAGTGCCTTTCCCTTTCCTAGACACATCCACTTTCTTTGTTTCACTCAACAAATGCTTCCTGGGTTTCAGGTGTGGGGCCCAACACCAAGGATAAAACAGCCCTCAGCAAATCGCCCTGCCACCCCTCTCCCACTCATTGCCACCCCTGCCCTACCTTGTGGAGACTGTGCAGATGTAGTGGCTGTCCACAGAGATGCAGGAGCAGGGCCAGGAGCTGGGGGCAAGGGGTGGTGGGACTTAGGAGGTGCCAAGAGGGGAACAAGATCACTGAAGTGGGCTTTGCCAGCTGATACTACCTTCCCTTCCACCCAACAATCAGCCCCCTTCCCTCAATGGCCAGAATAGGAACAAGAAGGTAGAGTCAAGCATGAAAAAAATGGGTAAAATGGGGATTGGACCAGCCTCCCCTGGACTCACCAACAGCAGCGATGCATATGTGACCAGTAGAGAGATGACCAGCAGGAATGCTAGGGACCAGTCCATCCAGTGTCCCCACTGGCGGAATAGGAATCTGTGGGAGGGGAGAAGGAGGTGTCCAAGTGAAGGAAGGGGTTGCAAGAGTGGCCTGAGGGGATTTGGGATGGGTGGCTCCAAAAGGAGGATAAGAAGGGAGTGAGGGTGAAGCACTTTGTAGGGCCTGGGGCGCCAAGGGTAAGGAGATTTCATGGAAGGATTTTCTAGGGAGGTTGGGTAGCAGAACAGCCAGGCTTGAGGGGTTAGGCATGGGCTGACAGTGGGAGCTGAGCACCCAGGGGTCAGGGTGGGGCATAGGGTGACAAACATGCTGAGGAAGAGGGTCGGTCTGTGACACACTCATTGAAGTTGTGCAGGTCATTGAGAAGGATGAGCCCGATGTACAGCCAGCTCAGGGAGAGGAGGAAGGTGAGGAAGAGCAGGCCAAACCAGATACAGTCGCACTGCAAAGGAGTGGGAGAGAAGCTCACAGCCCATCTCCATTTCATGATGAGTCCCCAGAGGAGGCAAGGGTGCCCCTTGTCCTGCCCTTCCTGTCTACTTTGCGCAGCTCTTTCCATATTTGAGGGAGATTTTCTCTTGGGGAGAGAAAATCCCTTCCTCCCAGCTGCCTATGAGCACAACTGGCCTCCTTATCCCCTCCAGTCACCCTCTGTCTTCCGATTTTCAGCCTCCCCCATCCATCCGTACTCCACCTTGCTGGTTTGCATCCTCTCTTTGGGGCATTTCCTCCAGTGGCAGCTATACAGGCCGTGGAGGCAGCAGGCCCAGCTGGGGCAACAGCTAGGGGACTCAGCCATGGTGAGGCCTAGGGAAAAGGACACTTAGCCATCAAGAGCCTTGGCGGAGGGCAAATCTCATCCTCTCTGCCACTGTATCTGAGGAGCCTGAGGGATGGGCAGAGGCCTGAGCAGCAGAGGGAGGTCACTGGGCAGGTCAGTCCCAGAACACTGGATTAGGTAAGGCAAAAGGCTCCGGCTCCAAGACCGGCAAAGAGGGTAGTGTCTGGGGTATTTCTTTTACCTTTGTCCTTGGTGTATGGAAGACAGTGGGACAAGCAGGAAGAACGCATACCCATTTTCTCCAGTGGCTCCCTACTTAACAACATCCAGCTAAGGGAATGGAGTGGCCGGGGTGGAGACTCAGGAGAAACTTCCAAGGGTGAGGCAAACTCAATTCAGCAAGTTGAGGCAGATCTGGCCAAGTTTGAGGCAGCCCCATGTTGAGTTACCTTCTACCCCAGGAAGTAGGAATAACCTGAAGCAGAGGTTCCACCTCTGACCTGGGGCAAAAGGAGGCCCAGCTAGTTGGCTAGTTGCTACGGATACAGAGATTATACAGACCACAAAGCCCTGACTAAAAGATTCTGTGTCTTTCCATAGAGCAGAGGACAATGCTATTAAGAGGAAGGCTTGAGCGGGTCATTTTCACCCTTCTAACAGACACTTTTCCCTAAAAGCACACATTTGGAAAATCCAAGCATTGCCCCCATAGTTTTGTCCTTTCCTGCCCAGTTTCCCCCCTCAAACAGAAACCCAGTTCCCACCTTTCACCTTGCAGGGGCTCCACCCTCTGAGTTAGCTTTGGTAAAAGTACAACACACACAGGACAAAGGTGCATGTTATGGGGACATGGTTATCTTGGGGCTGGGGATCCCTGTGCTTTATGCTTCTGGCTGTGAGACCAAACTAATCTCCAAGCTGGGCATGTGACTGTGACTCCATGTGAGTGGTGTGCAATTTGTGCCAGCCTATGCATGTGTGCACTAGTGGCTAACAGTACAAATGGGTTTCTAGATGACACGATGTAAAGGAGCCCCTCAATACACCCAAAGCGCGCACAGGCTCGCGCACGCGTGTGTGTGTTTGTGTGTGTGTGTGTGTGTGTGTGTGTGCACGCATGCGCATGTGTGGTCTAAGAGACAGGACCACTTGTTGTCCAGGTTCCCCTAGAGGCTGTAGAGTCTTAGGGGGTACACAGTGGCTGTGCCCCTGCAAAAAGGAAGAATGTGGCAGCTCCTAAACCTTCCTCCCTTACTCTATGCTTGCCTTGGGAAAGGAGGGCTGGGGTAGGGGATGGAGGAGTAGGGGGTTGGGGTGGAGGAAGGAAACCTCTCCCCTGTCCCTGAACTCCTTCCCAGGAGACAGTCAAGCCAAAGGGAGGCCCCTGTCTCTGCCCATTCGGAGGCTGGGGTGCAGTAGCCTGTACTGCACCCCAGTCTGCACCTCAGCGTCCCTTGGGGGTACTACTCCTGCACCCCAGGCTGCCTTCCAGAATTCCACCTCCCTCCAGGATCTGGCTGTTGAATGGGATCAGGATCTGAGCAACTTGGAAACCCTAAGCAGGAAATCTGTCGGGTGCTGCCCAAGTGCTGGGCCTGACCCCTGCCTCCCTGCCGGGCAGAGCCAGTTCTCACCCCCCACCTCCCGCCTGTAGCCCTCAGCCTCCAAACCGTCACACCTTTTCTCAGCCGCAGCTCTGCTCTCTGCTCAGCTCTCTGCTCTGTATTGCTTTACAGCTTCTCTCCGAGTTGTGTGCCTCCTCCCTCTTCCAGTCCTTGGCTCAGCCCCACCGGTCAAACAGGTGGCACTATTGCCACCTACAGGACAATGTATGGGTCCTCTCTGAAGGTCTGCAGCTGCTCTCTGGCCTGGGCCAGCCAGGGTGGGAGGGAGAGCAGAACTGTTTCTTTACCCATTGGCGGTCAGGGGGACTGGGGGAGAGGAATTCCTTTGTGCAGCCTTTTCTGTTCTGTCCCTCCCTTTATTCCCCTCCCAGTCACTGCTGGGGCTTTGTCCTGCTTAGGGGGGCAGGGCTGAGCGCAAGCCGGGGGGAGGTGATCTGCAAGTTGGCAATGAGAAGGGGCCCTGCCAGCCCCCTGGAAAGGCCTACATGTGTGAGGAAGTCTAACGTCTAGTCTCAAGCTCACTTGGACTAAAGCCTCAATTTATTAGCCCCCTTTTCTCTTGGGCTCCTACTTCCACTTCTGCAAGGTGTATCTATAAGATGTAGTTGTAAAGCTACTTCCCGAACTCTGGGCAGCAGTTTGCTCAGCTTCTGGGCCAGGGGTCCCCATGGGCCTTGTGGATCCAAGGTGATACTTGGCAGTCCCTCTCCCTTCCCCCATCACTTGACACAGATGTTCATTCAGGACACATAGAGATTTCCATCATCGCCACTTTGTCCCCAGAGCATTTTTACTTTCTTCTCAAGAATTGCTTGAGGGGCGTATAGTATATTGGGGTTGCAGGCTTTCTGGAAGATGAACACATACAAAAGATGCTGTTGCTGTAGCATCAGATGGGGAGGGTGGCCTAGCAAGCTGTAGACAGCTTCAGGTAAGGTACAGGGGTTGGTGTGGGCGGGGGGCTGGCTTGATCAGAATCCCTCCCTGCATTTTGGCTGATGCGGTGACTTGGGTCTAGAGGCTAGCAGGGTGTTGTTGGGAAAGGATATCCTCTCCTGGGTTAAGCCTGTCCCCTCCCCCCACACGCACTGGATTTCCAGCAGTGACAAGGAAGACTAGCTCTCTTCTGCCAAGAGCCCTCCCCCTCCCCCCTGCCTTCCCATTGTATCAGGAGGCTCTAGTTGGCAACCACAGAGGCTCCCTTGGAATTAAAATGCAAAGAGAAGCAGGGTTGCTTGTTGGCAGGAGGCCTAGGGCCAGCGGGTCACCCAGTTCTCTGCCAGCTTTATTCTAAGCAGGTTGCAGGTTTCCTTTGCTTGGTCTGGGGTGGATTCTACAGTCTTGGCTTTCTAGTTCTTGGGGCCAGTATTGAGTTTTGAAGGGGACAGGGACATGCACAGATATGGTCCCCAGGGCTTAGGAACTCTCAGAAAGCTACATGTGTAGCTGGTAGCCCATATATGGCATTCCAGGGCTGCCCCCCTTCTAGCTTTAAGCAGAGATGGAGAGCCTGATGTATAGTAAGGAGTAACCCCTGCCTCTTCTTCTCCCTTTCAAAGGAGACAGCGAGGAGCCAGTGCTCTTCAGCCCTGGAACTGAACAGTAGTGTGGTCCCATGCCCATCCCATGTCCATAGAGCAGTTAGCAGGGCATTAGACATGTGAGATCTGAGTTCAAGCCCTAGCTCGATTACTAAACTTTGTGACTCTAGATAAATTATCCAACTTCTTGGCACCTCAGTGCTATACCTTGGATCCTTAAATGTCTCCCAAAGGCCCATGTATTTAAGGCTTTGTCTCCAGCCTATGGCACACTTTGAGAGTTGTGGAACCTTTAAGAGGAGGGGTCTAGTGGAGGTTTTCACTTCAGTGGGAGAACCCACTCCCCAGCTCCTTCCTTTTCCTATGTTTTGCATCTTGGACATGAAATGAGCAGTTTTGCTCTGCCACTTTCTTCTGTTGTGATACACTGCCTTACCACAGGCCCAAAAGCAACAGAGCCAAGAGAGTGTGGGCTGGTACTTCCAAAACTGTGGATCAAAATAAATCAACCTATTCTCTTTTTAAGCTGATTATCTCAGGTATAGTGATGTGAAACTAACTCATTCTGTTTCCTCATCTACAAATATCCTGAGCATTTTTGTGATGAAGGCTAAAGAAAATCATGGCAGGAACATCGAGCTGCCTGGTAAATGTGGTTCCTTCCTCCCAAATCTGGAAGTTCTAGAGCGGTTAGGCTACTGGCTTTGCTAACATTGTTCCAATTTCCTAGGGCAGCAGACAAACATAAACACAACATTATGCTCTACACTCTCCCTGGGAAAGAATAGGGTAGGCTGGGGATATGGCTCAGTGGCAGAGCATGTGCTTATCAGCATATGCAAGGCCCAGGTTCCATCCCCAAAGTAACTTTTCTAGAAAGGGCAAGAAGGGTTAGGAAATTGTGATGAATCTCCCTAATAGTTCTAAGCTCAGAGGCTTAAGAACACAGGTTAAAATTTTATTTCTTCCTGTAGTGCGGAAGGAACTTCCTGAACAGTAGACAGGTTAAGCTTTATTTATTTAACATTTTAAAATACTTCATTTACTTCACTAACATGGCGGACAAATGAAGGTCTTGTTAAAAGATTTAAAACCCAGAGGCAAGGCAGGAAAGATTCCAGCTGTATTCCTGAGCCAGGCTCCTCTGTAAGCTGAGATTACATAAAGACGACTGCTCACAAGCAAGGAAGAGCTAGATCCTATTGGGAACTGGTTCCTGACAAGTCACTAGGGGAAAGTCACTTGGTTCTCTCTTCAGTAGGTGGCTTAGTATCTTCTGGAGAAAAAAGGCAGAAGCAGTCTGGGAAAAGGGGCAGGAGACTGAGGGCCAACATTCAACAAAGGTTCCCTTCCTTTAGTAACATTCTGTCCCCTCAACAGCAAGACATCTGAAATCCCAGGGTAGTCATTAAAAAATCTCTCTTGGCTGTAACCTGAACAAGTCTCCCAAGGCAGATAGGGATCCAGATGATAACTCCAAATCAGTGGTCCTCTTCTTCAATAGGGGAGCAGCCAGAGAAGAAGCTGGTATTGCTGGCCAGAGCCCGTTTCTTTTTCTTCCCTGGAGCTTTATTTTCTTGGGATTCTGTTGAAATACGTTTTGATTCTGGGAGGTCAAAAGAAGAGGGAGCCGGAGCAGTCTTCTTTGATAGCACCTGCTCCACATCACACATCTCTTTCAAGATCTAGGAAGGAAAGAGACAGATATGAATAGACCCTGGATAGGGGTAGAAGGTCAGGTCAGTTGAGCCACTACAAATGCTTAATATACTCCCAGAAGGATGAGGTATCCCTAAGATTGCTGTATTAAGAAAAACACTCCAGCAGGGTATGGTGGTGCATGCGTTATTCCCGGCTATGTAGGAGACTGAGGCAAGGGGATTGCCAAGTTCTAAGTCAGCCTGAGAACCTCAGTGAAATTATACCTCAAAATGAAACTTAAAAAAGGCTTGGAGGTATGGCTCAGTGGCAGAACATTTGCCTTGCATGCATAAGGTCCTGAGACCTATCCCTAGTACTGCAAAAAAACAAACCAAAACAACAACAATAAAACCCTAGTCTATTCCCGATTCCCAGTTCTCAGTAAGATGATTATATCTTTCTCTCACCAGGCTCTATCATAGCTAATGCAGAGAAGGATGCTAACGTAAATTTTCTAGTGCCTGCCTTCAAGCTCCCGTACCTTGCTATTGGGAGTGGCACAGACAGGGTTGAAGAAGCTCATTCCTGGGTTTACTTCTGTGGGGTCTTCTAGTTTGAAGGAGCCTTCAGAATCCTGAGTCCGCTCAACAGTACCCAAGCTATCCTGAAAACCAAGCAGACAGGCATATTCTGCATTTGTGCCACCAGGTTTACAAAATCAGTGTGCTCCTCTCTAACCAGGGAGGTCCTAGCTCTGAGTACCTGATCAGTCAGTCTGAGTAAATATCAGGCATATTGCACTCAGAGAGATCATAGGGTTCAACATGCTCTCTCCCTAAAGGAATGAAGGAATGCTTGGAGGCAGCCTTTGAAGGCAAAGGTCTGAGGATAGCAAAACAGGATATATCATGAGGCAAGGTTCAAAACAAGGCAGACCTTGGTCATTGCTCTGATTAAACCTCACCTCTCTACAGTCTGCATAAGCACTCCTATAGGGCATTGCCTGTATTAGTAGTATTCCTTTCTGATAGGGAAACCAAGTGAAAGAATTCCCTTAGGTAACAAGGTGACTCTGTGTAGAGCTCAGATTAAAATTACAGTCTGTTGTCGTGGAAACAGAGCTGTATTGAGTCAGAAGCCTGAAGTCTAATCTTAGTTGTCATGACCAGCTGTGTCATATCAAGTGTATCATTTAAACTTATCTCTAGGTTTTAGTTTCCTTCTCTATAAAATGGAGGCACTGGACTAGACCAGTGGTTTTCACAACTGAAATCCTAAGAAGAAGCTTAATATGTAAACAAAGAGCTAGCTACTTTGGATAAATGGGATTGAACAGCTTCAGGTCACCCCCCGACCATCCAGGCCCTTCCCATGTAGGAAGCAACTCTCTAGTCTAGAACCCAAACTGGAAAGCCATGGGAATTGGGAACCCTTAAGGTCCCTGCTACTTCTATGATCCTTAGCCTAAATTCTAGTTTGCCACTTTAGTTCTCTGGTGTTTACTTATCTCAGAAATCTTTTTCTTTGGTACCGGGGATCGAACTCGGGTCCTTGCGCTTGCAAGGCAGGCCACCAAACCACTGAGCTAAATCCCCAGCACAGAAATCTTTTTAACAGAAGATCCATGGCAAAACTGTCTATGTATAGGGCCAGGGATTTGGCTCAGTGGTGACACTGCCTGCCTTGCAAGCGCAAGGGCCTGAGTTGGATAACCGGTACCAAAAAAAAAAAAAAAAAAAAAAAAAAAAAAAAAAAAAAAAAAAAAAAAAAAAAAAAAAAAAAAAAAAAAAAAAAAAAAAAAAAAAAAGAAAGAAATGCATGATGAATGGTCATTACACTATGCTTGATGGAATGATTGTATTTCACATAGACAGCTGGAGCAATGAGCTTTTGTCATGGACAGGCAGGTATTTGACAAGTACAGAAATCTGATCTGCTTGGTGCTGCTCTTTTCTGAGCATATTTTGGTTCCCTGAGTTTGTTATTTTCAGGAGCAATACAAGGAAGATAGCTACAGTTAACTTGGTTCACAACAGTGGCTAGTAGAAAGACCTGATTCCTGTGGGTCTTTTCCTAGAGTCTGGGAGCAGCTGGTTCCCTGGAGAGGGGCTAATAATTAATATCTCAAGATATCAGGAGGATTCACTTCCTTCCTGGAAGCTGCCACCTCAGCATGTGGCTCATTCAGTTCCAGCTAAGCCTTTGGACTAGTTTGATCCTGTGTGCTCATATGCCTGTAAATGCCTGCTTTCCTGTTCTTGTTCCTGCCTCAGAAATTGGACAGAAACTTTGCCACTAAGACTGGGGGTGGGGATCTGAATACCTGGGAATCTCCTGGAATGGATGACAAACGAAAGGCAAGGAAGAAGGACTGAGAGTCAAGTGTCTCTTTCTCTGGGTGCAGAGGGAAAGTGAAAATGTAGGAAGAGCTGCAGATGTAGGTTTCAGGGTGTAAGATAGAAGAAAAGGATGCAACTAGTGGGAGGTCTCAGGGAATGGTGAGGGAAAACAGCACCGATCCTACCTGGCCTTGCTGGCGGTTCCGACACTTTGTGGGGTCACAGCTGCAGGTCACACCACAGTCCGACTTTTGCTTCCTGCACCCACACTGTTTGTTCCCACACCAGCCCTTGCAAGAACACTGCAAAACAGGTTTATGGGAAGACATATTGTTGAAAGGATGAGAATATTAGTTTAAAATACCTTTCCTTCATTTGCAAGCGTTTCTAGAAAAATGGAAAATACCATCATCTTTATCAAATGTCAGTGTCCTCAGTTCTCTCCTTTTGTGAAACACTGGTCTCCAAGGATTATCACACGTTTAGTAGAAGAAGTCATGAAAGACAAACACATTTTCTTTTTTTGGCTGTATACTCGAAGGACAGATGAGAGGAATATCATAATAATGCAAAGCAATTGATAAAGATTTTACAACAGTTTTTTTTTACGTTTACAACAATTTTATGAGCAAAGTGAAGAACAGTGAGTTGGGCAGTAGTATAGCTGGGTATATTTAAGGATTGAGCATAAGTTGCTTGATGTCTTTTTTAGACTAACTGTACTTTCATCCAACTCACATTTTTACATTTTGCTGTCAGCCTGGGCTTTATCCTCAGCACTACAATCATCCAACATTTTAATAGATTACTGGGGATACAAAATAGTCATTTGGTAGCACTTTATAGTTTCTAGAGTACTTTCATATATATAAATATGAAATCATTTTTTTGAGACACAGGGTCTTGCCATGTAGTTCAAGCTGTCCTTGAACTCACTATGTAGCCCAGGCTGGCCTCAAACGTGCAGCAATCCTCCTGCCTCAGCCTCCTGAGATATGAATTATAGGGATTATAGGTGTGCACCACCATACCCAGCATAAATATGAAATGTTATAACCTGTCTACTAGGTAGGCATATTTATCGGCTCTAGCAGCAGCACAATGCTTGGAGGATGATTAATAGGTTAAGATAACACGATCACAATCCAAAAATATTTTGACAGGCTGGAATTATGGGCTGAAAGTAGAAAGAAAAGATATAGCAGGGATATGTCTAAGTGTGGTATTTAGGTTTCTCCCAATTAGCCACATGAATAGAATATGGGAGAAAAATCTAGCTTATAAGTAGTTTTTGCAGAAGGGCCTAGGGATTTGAGATGTCAATAGCGTGAATGGCTGTCAAAAAGCAAATGTAGCCAGGAAAAAATTTGGAGTTCAGAAACATGGAGAGCAATTATTTCATTGTGCCCTAGGTTAGTTGGACCATACAGTATTTGAAATAATGTGTCCTATTTTAGGGCACCATTTCTTCACACAAAAGCATAGACAACAATAGGAAGAAAAACCTGACTCACTCTGCCTCTCCTCAATAAAGTGAAGATATAACTCAGGTCTCTTGTCTACTCTTTCCTGATTCCATTTGCCTCTCTGTCCCCCAGGAGTAAATAGTCTCTTGAATTAGGTATTTATCACTCCTATGCATGACTTTTTTTTTTTGAGATAGGGTCTCACTTTGTATTTCAGGCTGGCCTCAAACTCAGTGATCTTCCTGCCTCAGCCTCCTGAGGATTACAGGCATGCACCCCACACCTTGGCTCCTATGCATGTCTTTTACCATACACAAGTTCTACAAAAAATATAAGGAAGTGTCTCACATGTCTAAAGTTTATCTAAATAGCATCTTATGTATTGATAATATGTAGCTGCAGTTCTATTTCCTTTTCATTCTAAGAACACACCGCAATTTATCCATTCTCCTGATAGTGATATTTTTCACTCTTACAAACACATCGTGGATTCATACTGAGTTTATGATCAATCAAATTCAAACCCTTAAGCCTTTTACATATGACAACCATTTACCTTCATTTTGTAGTTGTGAAGGTAAAGCAAATTGAATTTTTTATGATTATGTGGATATCATATATCACTTTATAAAATTGGAAATAAAAATGATTTTAATAGCTGTATGTAATATTTCATCATGTGGACATGTCAGTTTATGTAACCAGTCCCTTAATATTAGGTATTAAGATTGTTTTAAAAGTAATTGTTTGCTATTATAACTCATGTTGTAGTGTATATCTAAACCTTACCTCGATTGACAAGACCTTCCCTGATCTGGCCTGACTACCTCTGACTTCATCTTGTGTTGCTCTCTCCTACTTCTTAACACTTTCTAGCCATACTGGCTTTTTCAGCAGTTCCTTGAGACACCAAGTTCTTTCCTGTCATGAAGGTTTTGCATCTGCTGTTCCCCTTCCCTGAAATGTTCTTCTGATTCTTCTATTTGCTCCTTCACATTGTTCAGATTTTAGCTTACACGGGTCTTCCTTTCCCAAATACTCTTTTTACCCCATTATTCTCTATGATTTCACTATATTTTCTTTTATTTTTCTATCTTACCATCTAGAATTATTTTGTTTTTCTAGTTACTCTGTGTGCCTCCCCACATTATGTATTTCATAATGGCATTATGTTTGTTGTATTCTTAGCACCTAGAAACAGTAACTGATACATAGGTGCTCAGAAAAGATTTGTTAAATGAATAAATTTATTTACATATCAATAACCATTTTTCCTTAGTATAAGTTCCTGTATGTATAATTACTGGTTCAGAGAATAGGGACATTTTCTTTCAGTATATGTGCTGTTAGAGCAAGCATGATGGGAACATTTTTAAGGATTCAGATAGTATTTTTCAAGTTGCCTTCCAGAAAGATATATGAATTTACATAAAATCTTGGTTGCTTTGAATAAGACACAGCAAAAGACAGACTTCTATGACATGCCCTAGAGATAGTTCACCAGGATATCACTGAATCATTGAATGCTACCTGGGTACAATCCTCTGACCATTTACAAATTCATCAACATGCTTCAAAAGTGCTGTTACCCTGTCCTTGTTTCTCTATTTTATCCAAAGGGAAAATATGAAGGCACAGTTATTTGAAGGGCTGTCATTAAGATGAACAATTAGGTTCTGACATAGCCAAGGCCCATTAATGGGATGATTTATTAGAGAATAGCACATTTCAGCAAAATAATTTCTAACAATTAGTGGAATGGGCAGCTCTGTGAGACTATGAAGCTTCTCCTTACTCTAGTCTTCAAGCAAGTAGAGGCTAGATAAACACTTGTGGTACTACAGAATAGCCACTGCACACATGATGTAGTCACACGAATGCCATGCGTATGAGCTATGACTTCATCCCATTCTCTCTCACACCAGGATGCAGATTTTAATGTCAGAGAGGGAGTGCAACTAACACAGACAGAACTGCAAATATGTATGTATGTCTGTGGGGTGTGTATATATCACAACTGCTGACAAGCCACCAGCACATCCCAGTACTATGGCTGAAAAGTAATAGGATTCTTTTTCTTTCTTTGCAGTGCTGGGGATTCAATCTAGGGCCTTGCACGTATTAGATAAGTTCTCTACCACTAAGCTACACTCCCAGCCCATGTTATTGTATTGCATGTACTGTATTGTATTGTATGTATTTTGAGACAGGGTCTTGCTAAGATGCCTAGGCTGGCCTTGAACTCAGTCTGTCTCAGCCTTTAGAGTAGCTGAGATTATAAGTACGCACCATTGTGGCCTGCTTAAGGCTTCATTATATAGAGTGAAAAGCACAGGTCAAAGACCTACGGGGTTCCCTTTAGCTTGTGGTCTCAACCTTGGCTGCAAATAAGAAATGTCTAGAGAGCTTTTCAAAAAGGTTAGGCCTACCGCAGACTAATTAAATCAGAATACCTGGAGATGGCATCCCAAGTTCCTTGTGTTTAAAAGTTCCCCTGGGGATTTCAGTGTGCAAAGCTGAGATTGAGAATTACTGCTTTAAAAACTATGATTACTCTCAAACTAAATTCAGTGTTACATTGTATCTCAGAAAGATCAGATCTGGTCAAAATTTTCCCCCCTCTGGTACTGGGGATCAAACTAAGGACTTTGCCATTGCAAGGCACACTGAGCTAAATACCCAGCCTTGGTCAAAATTTTTAAATGGATAAAAGCAGACTATGAATTAGGAGACCTGGGCCTTAATCCTAAATGTAATACTTGGCATGATCTTTGACAGGTCACTTCATCCAAGTTCATCTCCACTCTTCCATTAGGAAGAAACAAAAACATCTGCTCCCCTTTTCTGGCACAGGTGACAAATAAAGAGTATTTGTAAAATGTTTACAGTGCTTTGATAATAATACCTGCATGATATTTTATCCTTCACAAGGTGTTTTTTGCATATATTCTCTTTTAACTCCTCAGATGCAATATAACACCATATAAAAGTAACATTATTAAATCCCATTTACCTAACTTTGACTTTGATTCAGGAATTAGAGCACTGGAAGGGATCCTATACATCTACTCTAATCTCTTCATTGAATAGATAAGCAATCTGAGGCCAGGGAGGTTATGTGACTTGTTCAAAGTTACCCAAATGAATGAGTGGAAAACTCAAGACTAGAACCCATGCCTATCTGACTTTTAAGTTATTCCTTTTTCTATTATGTCACATGACCTACTCATCAGCATCTCCTTAGTGAAAGCAGAAAATGTGGCTGAGTGAGAAAGCCATTAACTCTGGACAAGCCATCATTTTGGTGTCTGTTGCAGTCTCCTTTTCAGTAACCAAGTGATAGTAGCAGCCATCTTCAGCTGGGCTGAAGCAATAATAATAAAGATGGCATTCATGCATAACTAATGTGTCTACAGCAATCTGATCAACAGAGGTCATAGCATCCACACAGGCTGCTAAAAGGGAAAAACTAGACTTTATGCTAATTTGCTCCTCCTCTTGAAATCCAATGGTGTATACCTCCCAAGTTATAAAATTAGGGAAAAGCTGGGCTACAGATTTAGTTCAGTGGTTCTGCCGCCTGCCTTGCAAGCTCGAGTTCCAGAGTTTGATCCCCGGTACAAAAAAAAAAAAAAAAAAAAAAAAAAAATTAGGGAAAAGCTTAAAAAGAATGAACTCTTACTGTTTCAGAATTAGGATTTAACATTGATAGCAGGTACTATTTACTTGTAACATTTACTATGCTTCTGTATTTTCCTTTTAAGTTAGAGTAATATTAACAAATATATTAAGCTTTCCTCAAGGACAAGTATATCCATATTTGCTTCTTAGTTGGAAAACTCTTTTCCAGAGGTTTTAGGCCCTCTACCATTTGTTTCTGTGTGTGCTTCTCAACTCTGTCTCCTATGCATAACTAATAGTAGTAGCAGCAGCAGTAGCAGACCTTTAAAAGTACATTCAGCTCATGCTCTGTACTTCAAGTACAGGGGAGTGTTCATGTTTGCCAAGTAAATGAATGAAAGACAAAGACATATAGTGTCCCATTTTCTCTAAGTGTCTCAACCCCTTGTGTTCTACCTTCTTATAGTCTTTGCAAGATGTTATGCATTATTGTGTAATGTTCTCCCTATTGCTCCCAAGACTGTGGTTCCCTTTCTACTTTATAATGTAGCAATAGCCACCTCCTTCAATGGCATCTTCTAAAACTATAGCTATTTCATCTGGCTCTAAAAACCAAAAGTTCATCTCCCTGAGATGAATATGCTGAGATTCTAATGATGCTTTGATTTCTTTGCTCTGTTTTCCCATTAAATTATAAGCTCTCACCACATATGCTAGCATACACCTATAATCATACTACTCATGAGACTGAAGCACGAGGTTTGCAAGTTTGAGGCCAAGCTTGGAAACAGTGACAATGGATCCTTAAAAAAACTCAAGCAAACAAACAATCCATTCAACTCAAAATTACAAGCTTTTTGAGGCCAAGGATGAGCTCTTAGTCCCACCCATGAGCACATGGTATGTTGCATTCCTGACAAATCTGACTGACCACATGACTTAACACTCCATGGCCATTTATTTCTTATGGCTTGCTTTGCTCTGGTGCTGTGGTTTCATAATGCTTGGTTTCCATGCAGTATACTATCAACTAATCAAATCAAGTAAGCTTCTAGGAAAACAGCTAAGGTAATTTGTAAACTGTCCTTTGTGAGTATAATGTGGCTGCAGGGTATAGTAGGGTCATGGTGGCAAATTGCAGTACCTGGGAAGTTAATATTTCAACATAAAACATTTATGTTTGATAACTATGTAGAACTATCATTGTAAGTAAATAAAGTATGCTTCAAAGTCAGATTTTTGCTAACTAGCCTTAACTTGATGTGTTTGATCTTTATTAGCTTTTTCTGTAAATCTGTTTTCCTTTAGATTAATAAGCAAAAAGGCAAAGATGAGTACCCACTCAGCTTCTGATCTGCAGTTATTACTGATGTGATCATAATGTGGTGGAAACAAATTAGACTCAATGTTAGAATATTCTGTTTCAAGTCCTGAATGTCACTTAGTTTTATGACTTTCAGTCACTTCTTTCTTTTGAGTCTAAAGTTCATTTGTAAAATGCAAATGATCAACACATCTGGATTTGTTTGTGATGATTAAAAGATTATATATATGAGAATGGTTTATGAACTGTAAGGAGCTATAAAAATATGGTCTGACATGATCACTTTGGAATCAGCTTCAACAAAATGGTATAGAATACTATATATTCAGACTGGTAAGATCTTAAAAAAACAGAGAGTCAACTTGTCTACTCCAGGTTCTACAGAGCTGGCCCAATAAGCCCCACTTAGTGGAGTCAATGCTTCTGAACAGAATCGAAGGGGCTCAGTTGCAGGACTGGGGCCAGCATATTCCTAGATTCTCAATGACAGAAGATTCTTAGCTGTCTCAGTGACAGTGAATACTAATGAGTAGAACCAGTGACAGAGTTAAAGAGCTGGCTCCTACCCCTTGGATGTTCTTCCTGGACATCTTAATTAATTTTGATGGCTTCCATTCCTCATCGTCACCATCATCACTGTAACCATCATCATCTTCATGCTCATTCACAGAATGCTCTGAATAATATTTTAGATCCTCGATGTCCATGCTTTGCTCCAGGAACTTTTCTTTAACACGGAAAGGTCTTGGCTAAGAAAAGATTTCAAGTGGTTATTCAATAAAAATGTTAAAAATACACATGGCATCATTATCTTCCCAGTAGCTGTTGCCAGCTATTTTCTCAGAAGCCCTCAAATATAGCCCACTAGGCTTTACTAATTAGAAAAAAAATCTGCTTTGATCTCTAGCCTCAGACTCTTTGAAGAGACAGAAACTGGAGGCTGGTTAATCTGAGAGAGGAAGGGAGGACTCATGATGTGCTAAGTATCTTTGGATGGACATTTGGACATTGCTCTTTTCCCCTCTTCCTCCTCCTCCTCTATTGTGTTACAAAATGCCTGTGTATGGCCAAAAGTTAGTCTTCTGAGGAAGAAGAATATCTGTTTTCCTTAGGATTGTACTATAGCTTTATCATCTGGAATGTCACAGAAAACTGAGATGCTAAAATTTAAGCATTTTAACTATTTTTCTTTTTAAGGTAGGGCCTCACTCTGTAGCCCAGGCTGGTCTTAAACATGGCATTCCAAGTGCTGGGATCACAGGCTTGCACCACGACATCCGGCTGGGAATTTTAACTCTTAACCCCCTATAAAAAGTGATTTTTAGTACACTCATCCCAAACCTGGGCTATACAAAGATATCATAGGCACTAAGCATTTTACCTTTGGTGGGATATATTCAAAGGAAGAGTCTGGAGACAGAAGGATATCCTTAGGAAGAGGTTTCTGCCTGCTGGCTACTTGGAGAAGGGTCAGTTTCTGTTTGAAAAGGAAAGACAGAGTGTATAATGTAAGGCAGCTTCTGGGAGTGTTCATGGCTAAAACAAGGATTCCAGACCTAGACTAGCTCAGTTTTAAACCATAGTAAAGTGAAGCAAGACCACGGTAGAGTAGGTTTATGCATTCTAATGTTCTAAAATCAGTATTAAATTCAGAAAAGGGCATATTTAAAAACTTCTTTTTATGCCACTTTGAAATGCACAAGATGGTATCACCTAGAACTCTGTGCAGATCTTACAAAGTAGAGCCAAGCCATCAAACTGAGGGCTGCTCCCAACCACTGGCCTTGGTGGCAACAGGGTCTCCCGGAGCTTAAGTGGTGAGAAATCTTGTATTACCTGCTTGATTATTTCATTCTCCTGGAGAAGCTGCTGATTTTGCTCACACACTTCTTGCATCTTCTTAAGCTCTTCATCCTATTTCCAGATAGTGCAGTGATAGGCAGGGTTATTTTGGGTATTACATGTGGGTTACCACACAATTCACATAGATGAAAACATACTGCTGCCAAGTTGCTGGCAGCAGATGGTTTTTGCACAGCAGGCCACATTGGCACTCTGAAAAATGTCTTATTCTCAGTTCCTAAGTGCCTTGAATGCCACTTCTATTCCAATGATCCCCAGCAGCCCTGACCACATTCCTAGGAACCACGGGTTCTGTCCAAAAAGCCACCTTTATATTTTTCCATTCTCTAGTCTCACACAGTGGTACCTCGGTGCACGAACTTAATTCTTTCCACAAATCTGGTTGCAAACCAAATTGGACAGGAACCGAATCAAAATCAATGTTTAGGTTCAATGTTGACCTTATGGGGAAATTTGATTCAGTTCTCATCCAATTCCATGTGCGACTAGAATTGTGGAAAGAATTAAGTTTATGAACCAAGGTACCACTGTATTCCCTATTCACATTAGGATGCTGATTTGGAAACCCACAGAGGTCAGCTTTGCTAGGTGCTTCCATTTATCCTTCTCAATGTAGACTAGACAGTTTATGTGCTATTCTAATGCGCCTGATTAAACATCCTGGCACTTAAGAAAACTGGATTCATATCTACAACTTTAACTAGTTTGGTTATGTCTTAAGTGGGAGATGCCAAGGAAACCCTAGAGGCTGGTGGTGCAAGAAAAAAAGATTCTAATTTGGAATAAAATAATGCTCCAACATGCTACTATAGGGTGTGGTGTTCTCAGCCTCAGGAAGGAATGCAGACCCCGGGCATTTTATAAACATGTCAGGTCTCAGCTCAGAGCAAACTCAGGAAGATACAGTTGAATGCCCCCAGGATTCTAACTACTACATGATTTCATTTCTTCAGCTCTAGAGCTCAGAGTTGAGGCAAAAGAACAGAAGGTTTCAAAGTCTGGCATGGAGCATGTACTGCTTTTTTGGTACAAAAATGAAGTTATTCCACATGTGTATTACCCCTAACCTGGGCCACAAAGAAAGAGGCTACCATTGTTAGCCCTTCCTTCTCCAGTAGGTAATAACTCTGCTGTAAGGATAATGGTCTAAATAAATGAGACAGGATTCTCAGTCAGGCCTATGCAGTCCATCTCAGGAGACCTTTCCCACCTTCTCATACCTGACACTTCAGTGTACTCAGCAGCTGTTGTTCCTTTCCACTCACCGACTCCTCCAGCTGCTTCTCTGCCATTTGGCTTTGCTGCAGCTGGCTAAGAAGGTACAGCACCTGTGGAAAGACACAACACACTGAGTGGTATCAAAGGAGCAAGAAGAAAAAGGAATTTCAACCTAGTTAAGCCAGGTTACCTCATTGTGATTTAGAGGTAAACTGTTGTCTTTTGCTCATATGGCTTGAAGTAGTAAGCACAGCAGTGATGCTTCTCAGAACATCCATCCTGGGATTCAAGTTAAAGGCTAAGAGCCACTGTCACTTACACTATAAACACAGACAAGTCATTTCTCTCTGTTTCAAGGTTTTTTTTTTTAATTTACAAAATTTGGAAAAGGCGACACAGCTTTTGAAGGAAGCTACTATTTTTAAAAACCAATAATAAAAGGCAATGGTTATTTGTGTCTCACTATAGCTTCTGGGCTTGCCAGTTTTACCTTCTCTTGGTGCTGTTGCTCCACTCTGACCAGTTCAGCTTGCAACTCTGTCTCTATTTCAGCAAAATGATTTCTTTCCTCAAACAGCATCTTCTGCATGTCAGCACAGCTGGCTGTGCTCTGTTTCAGGCTGCTTTCAAGCTTACTGACCTGTACTTTGGATGAGACAAGCTGGGTGGGATAGAAGAAGATCAGTTTATTTGGAGAATGACCCTCCTTTCCCCATTCATTAGGTAGGTAAATGGCAGCTTTCTTGAAATGGTCGGTGAAAAATTCCTCCATGTCAAAGTTCATTCTTATTTTTTCATGTCATATAGATTCTGACATTGAATACTAAAAATACCACTGTTCTATTCCTAGGCTGAGTCTATATTTCTACTGAGACATATATTCTAGGGTTGGAAGTCACTGTTAAGGATGTTTTATTTCTTGCTGTTCCAAGACAAGAATAAACCTAACACAATTAGCATCTGACAACTCTAATATTCTGACATTTAAAGACTTTTTCCTTAATTTTAAAGAATCCACAGAACACATCCTTATGACCAAATCTGACTTGTCTTAGAATGTCTGTGTTCACATGTCAGAACTTGTAGGCACATTAGCTGAAGCTGCAGATCTGGCTCTTTAGGCTAGATTCATGTCCTGTGCTAGCCTAGCTTCACATACACTAGTAGACTAGATGGTGAACGTCAGAAATACCAGTTTTCACAAGATTAATCAGATTCCTCAGTTGAACAAACCTGTTAATCCAGCACAAAACATATAAAGGGTGGTGTTGCTTGAACTTGTGAATTTGGACAGAGTATGTATTCTTGCCTTAAGTGAAAAGTGCCTCAATCACCAGTGCTAATTAACTTTCATTCCTCTGTGACAATGTAAGATGATATATTATTTTCAAGTTAGTGAAGATACTTTTCCTTAAAATAAATCTTTATATGTAAGAAGATGCTTAAGTTTTCCTTTTTCTAGACTGGTTTTTAAACTTTTTGAATATATATCTCATCAGTGCTTTAAAATAGTATAATATATAATAGTTTATGTTTAACCATGGCCTACTATGGCATCCTGATCTTTTTGTAGTTAACAACAGCTAACATTTAATGAGTACTTGTTACATGCCAAGTATGACAAGTGTCAATTTGTGAGTCATTATCTTTGTGACTGGTGTATACTTGCTTGGTTTACCCAATAAACTTAATGTTAGTGCCATTAAGTGGGGTTTCTGCAATGAAAAGTGGCAATGATCTATGACAGCATTCCAAGGTATCTTATTTCAACCTACCCACCAAAATTCCTAGCTGTGGGTAGAGAAAGTGACATTTACCTCTCCAGTTAAATATTTCAGGGCACATTTGGCTTCCAGAATTGTAGCAATATTCTCCCAGCGTTGTTTCGGCCTGTCTTCACTCTCTGCATCCAGGAGCTTCTGTTGGAGGTCAGCAATCTGTGCACTCCTTCAGGGAAAGAGACAGCAAAGCTTGTTGTAAATAGCCTTAACAACAATAAGGGGAAGCACTCTAAATTTCAAAGACATTTATGCATGGAATAATCAGTTAAATAGTCATTTAAATAATGATTGAAGCCAGGCATGGTGGCAAATGCCTGTAATCCCCACACTCTGGAAAGCTGAGGGAGGAGAATGCCAGGTTGAAGGCCAACTGGAAAACTTAGCAAGACTGTCTCAAAGTAAAAAATAAAAAAGTGAGCATGGAGCTCAGTGCAAAGGCCCTGGGTTCAATCCCACTACTACCAAAAAAAAATTGAGTCATGTGGTTAAAATCTCAAAATATGTTATAGATAGATTCTAAGAGATTATCCAAATAGTTTTTATTTTACTAACAAGTGGGTGAAAGAAATGGGTACTATATAGAGGGACTTGAAAAGATGTATTATAGCAAGGCTTTTGTTGTGTGCATTGAATATACTATGACTTTGTCTTGAAGTCTTATATAAATTCCAACTGTGATACAGTGGCCTGTGCATACAAGGAAAGATTTGGGTTAGAGACCTGAAGAAAAATCTCCCAAGAACAAACAGGTAGATTCTGTTTGTTAGAATCAAACACCAAATTGAAGGTGTTATGAGAAGTTACCTTGACTTGCCAGACAAGGGACTGAGAAGTCCCTTGTCTAAATACCCAGACTAAATACCCTGACCCAATCAAAAGATGGAGGGAAGGAGGAGAGGGGAGGGGAAGGGGATGAAAATAGTGTTATGTACATGTAGCAATTCTCCACTGTGAATGTAATCATTATGTACTGTAAACATGTAGTAATAAAAATTTTTAAAAAAGATAACCTGACCTTGCAAATAGCTTCTGGATACTTTCTGATCAAGTATGGTGTAGAACAAAGTGTACACAATATTTCAGTTATATTAATTAGTTTCCTTCTCATATGTGCTGTGTTAAGTGAGAGGGAGAATACCAGCAGGTGTTTGAAACATGCAGTGCTATGTTAGGTAGTTGTAAGGAAGATGACTACAAAAGTAATCTAAGACAGTAGCTCTCAAAGTTTGGGGATCTCAGGACCCCTTTACAGTTTAAAAAAAATCAAAGACTTCTAAGAAATTCTGTTCAAGTATGTTATAAATATAGTATAAATAGAAACAGAAAATTTAGATTAATTTACTTAGAAATAAATAAGTCACACATGTGTAAATACCAAATAGTTTCCCTGGTGTGAATATTCTGCAACAATGCATAAGATTCTAATAAGATTACTGACATTTAGAAATTTGAAGAAAGGCGCTAAAGGTGTAGGGAAGGTGTGATGCGTAGGGGAAGAACAAAAAGGGAAAAGAAAAATATGTGAGAGAATGAAAAGATGAAAATAAAGTGTTTGTAGATGGGGAGGGGAGGAGGGGGTGAAGGGAGGGCAGAGGTAAGGGGAAAAAATGAGAATCAAGACTTGCCATGTAAAGGTACATGATCCCAACAATGAATGTAACTGTACTGTATCCCTAAAATGTACCAATAAACTCAATAAAATTAAAAAAAAAGAAAAAAATTAAAAACCTATTATGCATAAATATATTTTATGACAAATTACTACATTTTCCAAGGCTAAAAATGATTGAGGGAGAAGAATGGAAATATTTTACATTTTGCAAATCTCTGTAATGTCTGGCTTAGTACAACATAGTTGGATTCTCATATTCTCCTATGCACTCAGTCTTTTGTGACATGTCATTCTAGTTTATGTAAACGAAGGCAACCTGGACTCATATGGATATGAAGTTAGAAAAAAAGAGGAGTATTTCAGTAGCTTTTTTAGATAATTGTGGATATTCTTTAAGACTATGGTATAGCTTGTTGAGGAGTAATTCTTTAAAAGTTAGTTACAATGTAGAAAGGGAAAGTATTATTGTTTCTTTTGTCTTTTATTTATTTTAAAAATTAAATTTATTTTTCAACTACTACACAAAAACTGATGATTCGATACATATATATGTAGTGTAATGTTTAAGTCAGGTTAAATAACCATCTTCCCAAACATTTGTCTTTTTTTGGTACGAGGGATCAAACTTGAGACCTTGCGCTTGCAAGGCAGGTGGTGGAACCACTGAGCTAAATCCCTGGCCTCCATTTGCCATTTTTATATGGTAAAAACTTAAAAAATTCTTTATTCTTTTTTTGAAATATACAGTATACTAGTAGCTATATTCACTCTCATGTGGAAGAGCACACCCAACCCTCTTACTCCTAACTATAACTCAGTATCTACTGATCAATTTGAACTATTATTAATAAACTTTTAATACTGTCACATGGTAAACTATTTTTTTGCTTGTGAATTTATATTACAAAAAATTCCATATGTATATGGGAGTGTGTACATATTTAAAACACATAAGATATAGGTGTAGCCTCAGAAAATTGAGGACAGATGTCCTTTTGACCAAATGTTAGGAATGCTAAAGTTTGGGTTGTCTTTGAACTTCAGTAGCGGCTGTTTTCAGGGAAAACAGGCAGAATTCGGAGGACATTTAGAGCAAGTGATGCTGTGGGAGAGTGGGAAGTAAAGTGAGATTAAGTTGGCCTGGACAGGGCACGATCAATGGCCAATGTTCTTGTTAAAGTTCTATGTAGTCAGAGCTAAAACAGATTCCTACTTGAGACAGTATGAGACATAAGTCAAGTCAGAGTATCTGGGGGTCAGAAGTTAAGAGGAAATCTGTGGCCGGGGATTTGGCTCAGTGGTTCCACTGCCTGCCTCACAAGTGCAAGGGCCTGAGTTCGATCCCCGGAACCAAAAAAAAAAAAAAAAAAAGAGGAAATCTGATTTCATAGTTGAGAACTGGTGATGAGGGCAAAGATAAAAAAATAAGGGAGATTATGAGCAATTAATGCAAATAATAATTATTCAGTTTGGGCTAGTACTTGTATGGCTATTAATTGGTTTGGAATGGCTTGAAATGTAATTGGGTAGAAGATGTATTGTAATAAAGTACCACATTGAGGTAAGTCAAATAAATAAATAATCTCCAGTGGTCTATTTTGCAATTTGGTCTTTTGCCCATTTATGATTCTCTAACATGTCATTTTAATAGTAGTAGTCCACTGGGTCATACAGGTCCACAAAAATTAACATTTTATTTAAAATATATTTAAAAAATCATATTTTTACATAGCATTACTGGCCTTATCAGAAAAGTTGTGAAAAACCATCAAGCTTATAGTAGGAAATACAGATTTTCCAAAATTCTGTTTTGCTTCAAAGAGCTACTTTTATCTTGGATAACAAATGCTATTAGGTGTTTTCTTTAAAGTGACAGGGTCATTGTTCATTTCTGAGAACATGACTGCCAAGTAATCAGGTCTGAATAACCAGTTTACCTCTCAGTTATTCTTCTAAATAAAACTGATATTCCATGAAAAAGAGGTGTGTTGAAGTAACACCTCAAACAATGACATAGTGCTTTGCCTGGGATGACTATTGTGCTGAGCATGTAGCCGAAGTGCTTCATGTGTTCTTCCTGTTTCATAACACATATTAGAAAGATGTGAAGCCAAGGGTCCAGATTTAGTAAAATTAACAATTTTTAGTGCTTTATCAAAGCCACTCTTAAGTAAGACTGGCTTGTTAAACAACTTTAAACTGTCACGTACAACTAACTGACCACTAGTTTGTGTAGGTGCCACATTTTTTGTTCAGTCTAAGGTGTCAACAGTTTTATTCGTTATTGCTTTCGCACTATTAGTTCAAGTGTCAACATAGTAAAAAAGGTAAGTAAGGTCTTACTATTATTATGTAAATACTTCCTGGTAGTCAGGCTCCCTAATAGGATCTTGGAGATCCCCCAGGGGTCTTCAGACTACACTTTGAGAATCCTTGTCTAATATATATTCGTTTTCTTCAATCCCTTAGATTGAGAAAACTAAAACATAAATGCTAAGCACAAAGACAAACGGTATCTGTGCCATATAATTAAGTAATCTAAGTCCTAAAGGGGGTGAGAGAACACAAAGATAGAGTAAGTGGGGGCTGAGAATGTAGCTCAGTAGTACAGCATGCATGAGTCCTTGGATTTGATTTCCAGTATTAAAAAAGAAAAAAAATTAGTGAGGGATGAAGAGTCAGGGCACCTTGGGAAAGAGGCAGCCTCAAGAGAGCACTTCAGAGTCTTATTATATGCCCTTTCTTGTCTTCTCGGAAAATTCATGTTCCTTATTCCTTCTACTTGGCACCTGCCCTATATATCATGTACATAATCATTATGATGTGGGGTGCAGGTGTATGTTTGTCAACCAACATTTAAAAAACTAGCCCTTAATCAGCTTCAGTGGTGCATGCTTGTAATCCTAGCACTCTAGGAGGCTGAGGCAGGAGGGCAAACTTAAGTCCAGCCTGGGCAACTTAACAATTTAGTGAGATCCTCAAAAATAAAAAATCAGCCCCGATTTGTAGCTTTTGTCAGTTTCTGTCATGTAAATACTTTCATCATAACCAACTGGAAGTGATCAATACCTCACCACATTTGTGAAACTGTAACAAATGACTTCATCAATACATAAATTCTACTTGACAGCAAAGATAGTGTCATTCTTCTGTTTATTGCACTGCATGTAGTGCAGCACAAAGCAGGAACTCAAATGTTGAGTGACTTATCGATGTATCCAAATATAAACAACTAGCTATGTATTGCTGAAACCAAATTAAATAATCTCCAATGTATCTAACATATCTAATATAGTATATGATTCAAAATATTCTTTCTTTTATTTTTCTACCCCTATAAATCTTTTAAAAACTAAGCTTTTGAATCATGAGGTTGAAAGGATGTATTTTTGGTTCCAAGCATAAATGTTTATGTGTTAAAGACAGTCCTGTTACCTGAATTCCATTTCTGTCTCTAGGCTTTCAATCTGCTTTGTAATAGAACTCTCTGACTCTGAAACTTGACCAGGCATTTCAGCAAGTGAGAATGTACGCCTCTGTAAAGAAGAACAGTGAGTGTTAAGGGTAAAGTTCTAAAAGAAAAGTAATTCTCTAAAGCAGTGAGGATTTCTGGGGAATGCAGCGTCTTAGCATTGCTAACATTTTTTTTTTTTTATAAGGGCACTTACCCGGAGTTTAGGAGGAGGATTCTCCCCAGATTCCTTTTGCTGTTTGAGTTTAGCCAGATCCTGAGCCAGGATCTTCCTGTCGTCAAGAAGGTTGCTCAGATGACGTTTGGCTTCCTCAGTACTGACCATAACCTCAATTTCATTTCCAAGCCAATTCTAGAAGTGAAATCAGGGATGAGGAATCATTGGTTGATGAGCTAGATTCAGATTCAGACCTAATTTCATTTGGACCAGAGCTCAAGTAATTAAAAGTGAGATTTCCATTTGTATCTCTCAAAGAAGCTTTAATAACAATATGCCAAAGGGGGACAAGAAAGGATTTCTACAGAAAATTTTTCTATAGATATCCTAGTATTTCTATCTATTTTGTCTTTACTTTCTCTATTTTCTTAAAATTTGTGTTTCTTTTTCTTTTTGGTTTTTTGAGACAGGGTCTCACTTCATAGTTGAGACTGACCTGGAACTCACTATGTAGCCCAGGCTGGTCTTGAACTCACAGCGATCCTCCTGCCTCAGCCTCTCGAGTGCTGGAATTACAGGCATGCACCACCACGCCTGGCTTTAAAATGTTTTTCGCCTTTAGTTATGATACAGAATTGAAGACTATTTCTACTATTTTATTTAGTAAATAGATATCCATTGTAACTTTTACAGTGAATGAAAGGTAATTTTAAGAAATAAAACATAATTTTCTAAATTAATTTTCAAAAATAGTAACCTCAATTGCTTCTCCGCCTTTTGGCTAAGATTAAGTACAAAAATAGTAACCTCAGGAGCTGGGGATTTGGCTCAGTGGTAGAGCATGTACTTTAAGATGCACAACATTGTGGGTTCAATCCCCAGCACCAAAAACAAAACAAAAAAAGCTAGTAGTCATTTCTGAGAACTTATCTGCTTTTGATGAACATATATTATGTTATAAACATGGGTGCACATATATCACTGTTGTATGATTCTTTTAATTCTTTTGGGAATATACCCAGCGGGGAAATAGCTGGGTCAAATGGGACTGCTAATGTTAGTTTTTTGAGGTATCTCTGTACTGATTTCCATAGTGGTTGCACCAGTCTACACTCCAACAGTGGAGAAGGGTTCCTTTCTCCACACAACCCCGTCAGCATTTGTTGTTGGTTGATTTCATGATAGCAGCCATTCTTTCTGGGATGAGGTGGAATCTCAGCGTTGTTTTCATTTGCATCTCTCCAATGACCAGTGTTGGTGAATATTTTTCCGTATGTTTCTTTGCTGTTTCTACTTCATCTAAGAAGTGTCTGTTCATTTCAGATGCCCATTTTTGGATTGGGTCTTTAAATTTGGGAGGTCTGATTTTTTTAAAGTTCTTTATATAGTCTAGACAGTAGACCTTTGTCTGAGGAACAGCTGGTAAAATTTTTTTCCACATTGTGTGTTGTCTCTTCACTCTGTTGGTGGTTTCTCTTGTTGTACAGAAGCATTTTAATAAGATGACATCCCAGTAGTTGATTCTTTGTGTTCACGTGTTACTGAGATTTTGTTCATGAAATCTTTTCCTATGCTAATGTCAACAGTTCTTTTACCTAACCTCTCTTCCAGCCAGTTTAGTGATTCTGTTTTAATATTTAGATCTTTGATCCATTTAGATTTTAGTTTAGTACATGGTGAGAGTTATAGGTCTAGTTTTAATCTTTGGCAAGTTGAAACCCAACTTTTCCAGCACCATTTATTACAGAGGCTATCATCTCTCCAGTGAGGGTGCTTGGCTCCTCTGTCAAAGATGAGGTGGCTGAGTGTGTCTGGAGTTGTTTCTGCATCTTCTATTTGGTTCCACTGATCCTCAGGTCTGTTTCTTTGCCAGTACCATGCTGTTTCTATCACAGTAGCTTTGTAGTATAGATTCAAGTTGGGGACTGTGACACCCCCTACCTTGTCTTTGTTGCCTAGAATTGCAGCCATGTTAATAGTGACAGCTTGTAATCACTAAAGCTTGGAAACAGCCCAACTGTCCATCAATTGGAGAGTGGATAAAGATGTGTTTTTTTAAAAATAAAATGGAGTACTACTCAGACATTAAGAATGAGAAACTAGAGACACTTATAGCTAAATGGATGCATATTGAGGCTGTACTCTTAAGTAAAATAAATAGGACACGTGTGTAAATATCAAACAGTTTTTCTGGTGTGAGAAACTGAAAGTGTAAATAAGGATCAAAATGTATAATAGAAAAACGTGAGCCAGGTGTGGTGGCGCACGCCTGTAATCCCAGCACTGGGGAGGCTGAGACTGGAGCATTGCTGTGAGTTTGAGACCAGCCTGGGCTACATAGTGAGTTCCAGGTCAGTCTCAACTACATAGTGAGACCCTGTCTCAAAAAAACAAAAAAAAAACAAACAAACAAAAAAAGAAAATGTGAAATAGGAAGAAAACGTCCAAAGGGGAAGGGGGAATGGGAAGGAAAGAAGGGAAAAGAATAAATATGTGAAAAGGAAAAAATGGAAACAAAGTCTTTGTAGATAGGGTAGGGTAGAGGTGATGAAGGGAGGGCAGAGGAATGGGGAAAAAATGAGAACCAAGATATATCATGTAAAGGTACCAATTTTCAATGATAAATGTCATCATACTGTATATCTAAAATGTACCAATAAACTTAATGAATAAAAAAGGATATACTATGATAACAGCAATAAAAAGAAAGCTGGAGTGGCTATATTAATATCAGATGAGGCAAAATTCCTATGAAAAAAATATCACCAGTGATAAAAGGATCATTTCATCATGATAAAGAAGTTTTATTTTTAAATCCCAGCACTGGAGAAGCTGATGCAGGAGGATCGCTGTGAGTTTGAGACCAGCCTGGGCTACATAATGAGTTCCAGGTCAGTGTCAACTACATAGTGAGACCCTGTCTCAAAAAAAACCCACTTCTTTTTATTTATTTATTTATTTATTTATTTATTTATTCGTTTATTTATTTATTTTTTGAGACAGGGTCTCACTATGTAGTTGACACTGACCTGGAACTCACTTTGTAGCCCAGGCTGGTCTCAAACTCACAGCGATCCTCCTGCCTCAGCCTCCCCAGTGCTGGGATTACAGGCATGTGCCACCACACCCGGCATGATAAAGAAGTTAACTGTTTAAAAGAGAACATAAACCTGAATGGCCTAAATGTTTATGTGCCTAATGATAAAGCACCAAAATCTGTAAACCAAAACCAAACATAGTAAACCTTGGTTTGCGGAAAGAATTTGTTCAAAGCACTTGTATATCAAAGCAGAGAGAGAAAGGGCGGGGGAGGAATGAGTTGTGATCATGTGACATTTGGCATGATGTACTACTTGTACTGCAAGACACTGCTTTTTTACCAAGTTAAAATTTCTTAGAAATATTTGCTGGTCTTGTGGAACACTTGCTCATCAAATTACTTGCAATCCAAGGTTTGACTGCATAAGTCAACAAAGAAGGAAACAGAACCGACTATATGCAGTCTTTCAGAAACACCTTTTAAAAATGAAGGCACAAATAAGTTAGAAAGGTCACAAAATTTCATGTTAAAATCAATCAAAAGGAAGCTAGAAGGCTGTATTAATATTAGAAGAAGCAGATGTTAAGATAAAGACCAGACTATTATTAGGATAAAGAAGTTCATTTCATAACAATACATAACAATTAATCCTAAACTTTCATGCCTCTAACAACAGGTCTCCAAAACATAGCAAGCAAAAACAGAACTACAAAGAAAAACAGACAAATCTGAAATAAGTATTGGAGATTTCAATATTCTTCCCCCAATAGTTGATAGGACAAGTATGCAGAAAATCGGCCAGAATATGGTAGGAGTGCAGCACAATCAATCAAATCAGCATGATTGACATTTATAAAATGCTCTGCACAACAACAGAATACATACTCTTCTCAAATACACATAGAACATTACCAAGACTGACCATATTTTGGGTCATACAATTAGTCACAATGATTTCAAAAAGATTCAAGTCATACAAAGTATGTTCTTTGATCATGAGCGAATGAAGCTAGAAATCAATAACAAAAAGATATTTCGAAAAACCTCCAAATATTTGGAGACTAAATAATATTCTTCTAAATAACTCATAGGTCAAAGAGGGAAATCAATGGGAAAATTAGAATATTTTTTGAATTGAATGAAAATAAATATAATATCAAAATTTGTGGGATGTTAAAGTTCTATAGCATTTCTAGCACTAAATACCTATATTAGAAAACAATAAAGATTTTAAATCAGGGCCAGGGATTTAGCTCAGTGGTAGTGTGCCTGTCTTGCAAGCAGAAGGTCCTGAGTTTGATCCCTGGTATGGTGGGGCTGGGGGGTGGCGCATAGAAAAAAAAGATTGAAAATAATTGATGTCAGCTTTTGCCTCAAGAATCTAATAAAATAAGAGCAAATTAAATCCAAACTAATCAGGACCAAGGAAATAATGAAGATTAGAGGCAGCTGTGGTGGCACACATCTGTAATCTCAGCACTCATGAGGCTAAGGCAGGAGAATTACCAAGAGTTCATAGTGAGTTCAAGGCCAGCCTGAACTACATAGCAAGACCCTCTCTCAAGAAGCTTAAAAAAATAAAAATAAAGAAGATTGGGGTGGAAATTAATGAGCTGAATTAAAAAATGTCTTATTGTGATAAAATATATAAATATATATAAAATATAAAATTTACCATTTTAATCATTTACCAGAATGAGTTGGTTCTTTGATAAACCTCAGGAAAAAGGTAAAAGCAAAGAAAATATCAGTAACAGAAATGAGAGAGATGACACCACTATACATTTTTTGTGGTACTGAGGATTGAACACAGAACCTCACACATGCTAAACAAATGTTCTACTGCTGAGCTACATCCTCAGACCTTTCTATTGTAAGACAGCGTCTTGCTAAGTTGCCCAGGCTGACCTGGAACTTGAGATCCTACTACCTCAGCCTCCTGAGTAGCTTGAATTATAGGCATGCATCACTACACCCAGCACTGACATCAATTTTTAAAGTTCAATTTTAGTAAACATCCTTCTTCTAAAAAAGTAAAAACAATCAAGCAAACACCCTCCAGGCCCAGATGGCTTTACTGGTGATGGTGAATTTTATCAAACTTTTAAGGAAGAAACAATGTTAACTGTATACAAAGTTTTCTCGACAACTGAATAGGAGGGACTACTTCCTAAATCAATCTATGAGGCCAGCATTATCTTGATATTAAAACAAAAGAAATTACAAGAAAATTATAGACCAATATCCTTCATGAACATAAATGTGAAAATTTTAAACAAAAAATTTATTTTACATACTGATGTTCCTCAACTTATAATGGGGTTACATCTCAGTAAACCCAGAGTAAATTGAAAATATACTAAATTGAAAATGCATTTAATCTACTGATCATCATAAATAGCTTAGCCTTGACTCTCTTAAATGTGCCCAGAATACCTACATTACAGTTGGGCAAAAAGTCCATTTTATAATAATAAAGTATTGAATATCACATGGAATGCACTGAATACTATACTGAAAATGAAAATGATTGTATGGGTATAAGAGAAAAAGATAGGTGTTTTGTAGTCATGATGAGACATAAAAACACATAACACAATAACCAAAAAGTGCTGACAACACAGTATACTACAGAGTATCAGTGGTTTACCCTCATGATTGTACAACTAACTGGGAGCTAGAACACGCTGATGCTGTCCAGCATCTTTAGAGTACCCAACCATACATTATTAGCCCGGGAAAAGATCAAAATCTAACACTTGAAGTTGTTTGTAATAAATACATATTTCACACCACTGTAAAGTCAAAACAGTCTAAGTAAGCCAGCTACTACCTGTACTGCTGAATTCAACAATACATACGAAGGATGATGTATTACGACCAAATGGAGTTTATTCAAGAGATGCAAGGCTAAAAGCACTTGACAAAATTTAATATCCATTCATGATAAAACTTACATCAAATTGAGAATAGATAAGGATTTCCTAAACTTGATCAAGGGCATCTATGAAAAACTTACAGCTAATATGATACTTAATGGTGAGAGACTGAATGCTTTCCCTCTATGATTAAGAAGAACAGGAGGACATGTACTCTTTCTAGTCCTATTCAAAATCACCCTGAAGGTCTTAGCAGATACAATAGGGCAGGTAAAAAAGTTAAAAAGACGTATAGATTAGAAAGGAAAAAATAAAACTGCATTTACAGGTGGCATGATTTCTACATGGAAAACTCCAAAAAATCTACAAAAAAAGCTACTAGACCAGTAAGTCATAAGATAAAAGTTAATACACAAAAATCAATTATATTTCTATATACCAGCTCTGGATAATCAAATTAGCAGTTTCTTATAAAGCTAAGTATACACTTAACAAATGACCCAGCAGTCTTACTCCTAGCTATTTACCCAAGTGAAATGATTTCACACGTTTATAAAGACACTTGTATGTGAAGCTTTAAAAAAACAAAACAAAACAAAAACAGCAGCTTTATTCATGGGGTGGTTAATTTCAGGCGTCAACTTCTCTGGATTAAAGAATAGCTACAGAACAGCAAAAGCATTATTTGTGGTGTATTTGAAAGTGTTTCCAGAGACTGGCAGCATGAGTAGGCAGAATGAATAGCGAAGATTACCCTCAATATGGGTAGGCACTATTCAATTGGTTGGAATTCTAGACAGAATAAAAAAGGCAGATAAAGGGCAACAAAAGGCAAATATATTTGTATCTTTTAGGAAATAAGATTTGAGGTAAAATTTTATATTGTGTAGTGTTTACTTCTAAACCATAAGAAAGCTATTTCTCACTTCTTCCTGTCTCCAGTGCTAATAAGACAAATGGCAGTTCAAGCTGTCTGTACCTTCAGTCTAGCTGCAGTGCCTTCCATTCCACGGCTCTGAATCTCTTTCCGCTTATCTGCGACCTCCCGTTGCTTTTGGAGAGCATCCTTGAGACGCTTGTTGGCAGCTGCTGCCTAAATAAAAAAGGCACACAGTTATGTTGAATGAAAGGTAATAAGAAGAACATTCTGATTTTACAGCATATTAGTAAAAAAATTTTCTAAGTTTAAGTTCCTATAGGAACCAGGTTTACAAGTCTCCATGGATATAACACCAGTGAATCATTACTACTTTAGAGCATAGGGGAGAAGAACATTTCAAGGATGTTCTGTAGACTAAAAATGCCTGGAAATGTCACATATTAATATTACTCTGTGCTTTTTTGGAATGAAACCCAATTAGAAAAAGAATCTTTATTTAAAAACTACCATTTCCCAGCATGTTTTTATCTACTCATAGTTCATAACATATAAACAGGGAACCAGACTTAGGAATTTTTGGTCATGATTGAAATTCCTGATTTCTCAGAATACCGGCAGCATCTAAGTCTGAAGATGACAACACTTTTGACCTAGCAGCCTGGGTTTTCTTACTTACCTCCTCTGTTTTGCGTCTGAGCACATTGGACTGCTTCTGGAAGTTTCTTTCAAGTTTCAGCAGCTCATATTGTCTCTTACGGTCCTAAAAATAAAAAAAAAATCAGATCTTAATTGCTGTTCAACTAGCTAAAATAAAACTTTATATCTAAAAGTCAAGACAGGACTGGGGATTTAGCTCAGTGGTGCCACCGCCAGCCTTGCAAGCAAGCACAAGGTCCTGAGTTCAATCCCCAGTACAAAAAAAAAGGAAACAAACTAACAATAAAAATTAAGACATCTTTGCTACATAGAGCTAAATACAATACAGTAAGCTGCTTTTAATTTTCCTATTAGAGTTAAGAACTGGTACTTCTAAAATCATGGTTGTATGTAATGGAAAGATGGTTTCCTTGTTCAGCTCATTGTTCTGCAGCTAAAATCTTGAATTCAGTCTTAAGTCAGTTATTGGTAATACTAAAGAATGTGAGACCTAGAAGGAATTTTAAAGACCATCTAAAGAGCTATCTTCTACATAGGTAGCTATTGATAAAGCTGGGAGTCAGGTCTCCTGATAAATAGACCACTGTTCTTTCCCCCTCAAGCCTACTAGTCCATCTATGTTAAAATACAGTGGCTGAGCTGGGGGTTTAGCTCAGTGGTTCTGCTGTCTGCCTCACAGGTGCAAAGTCCCAAGTTCGATCCCTGGTAACAAAAAATACAGTGGCTGGCAAAAAGGAGAGAGCCTATCATACAGCCAGCCACCTATAAAATTAAGGTAAAGAGTGTTCCACTCTTGAACAAAACCAGCTTAATACGGAACACAGGAATATCCTCTCTTCTCAGAGACTAAAGATGAAAAAGACAAGAAATCTAGTGGGATATTGCCTGATTCAACTGAACACACTACATTTATTGCACTGATTTCTTAGCACCTTCCCTATTTTACTAATCCATTAAGCTCCTAATGGCTTCACTTGTTCCTTAATCTGGAGAGCACAGTCAGCCATTTTAGTCATGTATTTGCCAGCACACCGGAACAATTCATTTCATTTAACCCATTTACAAACTAGGCACTGTGCTACATTTCTGGGATACAGAGATGAATATGATGTCGTTACTATTCTTATAGAACACTGGAGAATACAAAAACCATACCATACACTTGTAATAAAATATGATGTATACTGGTATGAGGAATTAAAGAAACACAGCTAGGAGATTAAACTAGTCCAGTGAAAAGAAAAAACCTAGCACTTTTCTCACCACCAAACTTCTTAAAAGGTATTTAATATGGCTTATTGGGCGCTTGTAGGGACCAAGCACTGTGTTGTGCTAGAATTTAGGAATACAAAGATGAAGACACAAGTATGGCTAAGGCAGAATTGAGACCAGGTATCTCATGATGTGAATTATTTGCTGCAGTAGATCAAGAGTGTGAAAATCATTAAAACTCAAGACTGATTCATTTATTACTTCAGAAAAAATTTACTGAGCACATTTATTGTGCTCAAATTATGTACCGGGCCCATGTAATAAGAGTCGAGCTATGGCACTTGCCTTGCTCTTAATAAAAATAAGGAACAAGTATGAGTTCTGTACATAGGGAGGGGAGAGGGTTTGAGAGAGGGGTATGGGATAAAATAAAATAAAATTTATTTTAAAAAAGAACAAGTATACAGAGTACCATGAAAGAGAAATGCAAGGTAACAGTACCTTGTGAATCTCCAAAACCTTGGAGGAAGTATGTCCAACATGAAATCTGATGAGTAAATATTAACTAGGTGAAGGGGAAGGGGTGGGAGGCTGAGGAGAGTCATGAGCAGTGTAGAGCTGGTGTGGCAATTCTGAAACAGGTGAAAACAGTCTTAAGCAAGGCAATGATGGAACCAGATTTTTGTTATTTGTAAGTTCTTTTTTTAGCTACAGTATGGAGAACACATTGGAAGGGAAAGAAGTAAATGTGGCAAGAACCATTGCAAGTAAGGAAAGTAAAGATGAGGGGGTATAACAACAATAATAACTAGTAGTTATGAAAGTTATTATGTATAGGCTCTGTATCAAGTGCTTTACATATAGTATCCTGTGTAACCCTCACAGCAACGTTAATGTTTTCATTTCTACTCTACAGATGGGAAAACGGACTCATACAGATTAGGTCACTTTTCTAAGATCAGACAGATAGAAAGTGGTGGAACTAGGCATTCTAACACCAGAGATTTATTTTTGTTTGTTTGTTTGTTTGTTTGTTTGTTTTTGGTACTGGGGATTGAATAGAGATTCTTTACTACTATACTATGTAAGAATTGTGTCTGAAAAGAAAAAATGCTGAAGTCTTAATTCTTGGTACCTGTGGCTGTGATCTTATTTGGAAACAAGGGTCTTTACACATATAATCAAACCGAGATACAATACTAGGTTAGACGCTGTTGGATCTTAGATCCAGTGACAGATTTCTTTATATGAAGTATGATACAGGGATTATATGTGATGTGGCTACAAGCCAAGAAACCCTAAGGATTTGTAGCAGCTATCAGATGTTAGGAGAACTATGGATGAGATTATCCCTCAGAGCTTTTAGAAGGCATCGGTCCTGCTGACACCTTGGTTCTGGACTTCTGGCATCCAGAACTGCGAACATAAATTTCTGCTGTAATAAACTTCAATATGTGGTGCTTTGTTATGGTAGCCCTAGAAAACTAATACAGATGAGAAGATACTTTAAAGGTAGAAAAGGGAGAACATAATGCTGGACTTCAGGAATGAGAGAAGATAAAGTCAAAGATCTCTTAGGGGTCTCTGGTTTGAGCCACTGATAGTACTGCATTAGAGAGCAATATGTGCATACATGATCAGAGGGCAAATATTATTATATTGATGTTTTTGAATCTTCACAATTAAAGTAAAAAAGGAATTACTGTCAATGGAAAGGATATAGTAGAGGAAAATTGCGGGTAACAGTGGTGGATAAAGAGGTAAAAGCATTGTGAAGTATGTTTTGGACTTGCTCAATTTGACATTTCTATGAGACATACAAATAGGGATGTAAAATAATCATTGGATTTAAATATATAGAACAGAAACATTAGCCAGGGTGGGAACTGAAATTTGAGTTTGTCAATTAAAGATGATAAATGAAGCCATGTGAGGAGAAAAAAGTATTTAGGGAAAGAATAGAGTAGAAACAGAATTTATGCTTAAGATAGTCCTGCAATCTCCTCTGGTATTTAATGTTTAGGTAGGGGTAGAAGAGCTGACAAAAAAACTTGAAGGAGCAAAATAGAGAGCTGGGAAACTTAAACAGTGAGGTCTGACTAAAGTAAAGATTTTTTTTTTTTATACTGGAGATTGAGCTCAGGACCTTGTACTTAGGAGGTAGGTGGCAGAACCACTGAGCTAAATCCCCAGTCCTAAAGATGTTTGAAGAAGAACGATAGTACCATAGGAAAATGTGTCTGAAAAGCCAAATAAGAGAACTGAAGAGAGTTGTAAGTAGTTAGAGTAATTTGGATCTTTGGTGATTTTAAAAGAGCAGTTTTATATATATATATAGCACTGGGTAAAATCAAGATTGAGATGAGAAGTAGAAAGTGACACAATGGAGACAACAAGGTTACCTAATTTTATCATTAAAGGAAAAGAAGAAAAAGTATGTTGAAAGAAGATGCATTTTGTGGTCTCTTTTTGTTTTGCTTTTTAGACAGGAAAGACTTGAGATATTTGAGCAGTGACAGTGAGAACTAGCCTTAGCCAGGTGTCTTCAACAAATCAGTGCCCCAATGCATGTGAGGAAAGGTATTTGTAAGCAGTTTGTGAACTTTGAATTCTGGTGCAAATACCTGTAAAAGGTATCTCAAGAACATATGATGAAATATGAATATGGCCTAGGACAGATTAAAAAAATCTAAAACAAACAAACAAACAAACCAACCCCCCACCAAATTCCATTGCTTTCATTCTTATAAATGAAATAAAAAGGTTCTCTTCTTTTTCTACATATTCATCTCCATCATCTCATTACTCCTGTGATTTTAGTTTACATCTATGCAGGACAATTTCCCAATTACTAAGTCCAGCTCAACATCTCTCAATTTGGTTTACACTATCCATTAGCTTTTAGGTCTCTCTGTACCAAAGATAATTTTCCTAAAACAAATTTAGTACTTCAAAGTACGTTTCCTCTGAATTTGGTTAACTAAAAAGCATGGAGTAATATTTAGGCTCTTTTCACTTCCTCTTTTATTTAAAAGGCAAGTTTTGCATTTGTTATCAATAAAATCATTCAACAAACACTGAGTAATCATTCTATGCTAATTACTTCTAGCTGGGGGAATACATAAGTGAAGAAAATAAAGATTCTTGTCAATATGAAGTATACCTTCCTGTGCAATGTAAACATGTCATTTTACAGATGTCTGTTCTTCTGTTTTTTTAAAGTTCAATTGAAATATGTCACCTATATAATTCACTCACTTGTTTAATACACATTTAATTTTTTTGGTACTGGGGATCGAACTTGGGCCCTTGTGCTTGCGAGGCAGGTGGCAGAACCACTGAGCTAAATCTCCGGCCCTCATTCAATGTTTTTTTGACCATATTAAGAGTTGACATAACTAACATCACAATCAATTTTAGAACATTTTCATTATCATAAAAAAATCTTATACCTTTTATCTGTCAGCTCACAATACTGTCATCTTGTTCCCCAAAGCCCTAGGCAACCATTCATCTGTTTTCTGTCTCTATAGATTTGCCTATTCTGGACACCAGCCATAAACAGAATCCTGTATGTCCTCTTTTTGTGACTTTTTTCACTTAGCGTAGTTTCCAAAGTTCATCTCTGTTGTAGCATGTATCAGTAGTTATTTCTTTTTATTGCTGAATAATATTCTACTACATGGACAAAAACTTTATCTGTTTAGCAGTTAATAGACATTGGGTCTTCCCCACTTTTTGGCTATTATGAATACCACTCTACAAACATTTATGTGCAAGTTTTGGCATGGGACCTGTTTTCATATCTTTGGGATAGACAGAACTGAGTGGAATTATTGGAACATACGATATCTCTATTTCTACTTAACCTTCTAAAGAACTGCCAAACTGTTTGCCAAAGCAGCTGTACAATTTTCTCATCCCACCAGCAATGTATGAGGTTTCCAATTTCTCTACATTCTTGCCAATAGTTATCTGACTGATTCTAGAAATCCCTGTGGGTGTGAAATAATATCTCATTGTGGTTTTGACTTGCATTTCCTGATGGCAATGACACTGAGCACCCTTTTGTGTGTCTTGCTTGTTCATTTAGAAACTGGGTTATCTTTATTACTGAGTTGTAAGAGTTCTTTATATATTTTAAATACAAGATCTTTATCAGCTGTATGATTTGCAAATATTTTCACTCATTCTATGGGTTGTCTATGCACTTTCATGATGGTATTGTTTATAGTGCAGAAGCTTTTAGTTTTGTGTAATTTAATTTCTTAATTTGGCTGTTTGTGGTTTGGGTGTCATGTTTTTTAAAAATTGCCTAATCCAAAGTCATAAATATGTCTTCTAAGAGATTTATAATTTTAGCTCTTTGAGGTTTTCATCTATTTTTAATTTTTATATATGAGACAAGTTCCAATTTCATTATTTTCCACATGAACATACAGTTGTCTCAGCACCACTTATTCTTTCCTCACTGATTTGCCTTAGCAATATTGTTGAAAATCAACTGACCATAGGTGCATGAGTTTATTTTTGGACCCTCAATTCTATTCTACTGATCTATGTCTATTTGACATAGTATTATAGCCTTTTAAATATTGTTTTCATAAGAAGTATTAGTATCAGGAAATGTGACATCTCCAAATTTGTTCTTCTCTTTGATTGCTTTGACTATTCTGGCCTCCTTGCATCTCCACACAGAGCCAGATGGAATTTTCATTCAGATTGTGTTGAATGTGCAAATTAATCTGAAGGATAATCAATCTTTAGAATATTACGTCTTCCCATCCTTGGACAGGAGGTATTTTCCTATTTACAACTTCGTTTTTAGGTCTTCTTTAATTAATTCAATGTTTTGTAGTTTCCAGTGTATAAATCTTACACTTCTTTTGCTACATTTATTCATGTTGATGTTATTACAAATGGAATTGTTTTCCTAATTTTATTTTCAAATGGTTAATTTCTAGTTTACAGAAACAGAACTAATTTTCTTACATTGATTTTGCATCCTGCAAACTTGCTAAACTGATATATTAGTTCTGATAGTGTCTCACTAGGATTTTCTACATGCATGATAATGTTATTTGCGAGCAGATAGTTTTGCTTGCTAGAACCTCCAGGGCAATGTTGAATAGAAGTGGCTAGAACAGACATCCTTGTCTTGTTCCTGACCTAAGGGGGAAATTTTTTGTCTTTCATCAAGAATAATAGTAACAGGGCTGGCTCAGTGCCCTGCACCTGCCTGGCAAACACAAGGTCCTGAATTTGATCTCCAGTATCAAACAAATAAAATAAAAAAATAAAACAATAATAATGGTAACAGTGTCCTTTGTCAGGTTGAGAGTTTCCTTCTAGTCCTCTTTTTTTTTTTTTTTTTTTTTTTTTTTTTTTTTTTTTTTTTTTTTTTTT
>NW_022900951.1:55054515-55067080 GCF_012274545.1 Fukomys damarensis | reverse complement strand
GTTTTTTCAGACAGGGTCTCACTAGGTAGTTGAGACTGACCTGGAACTCACTATGTAGCCCAGGCTGATCTTGAACTCACAGCGATCCTACTGCCTCAGCCTCCCGAGTGCTGGCATTACAGGAGTGCGCTACCATGCCCAGCTATTTCTAATTCTTGAGTGGTTTTATCATGAGTGTTAGATTTTTGTCAAATACATTTTCTCTGTCAATTTGGAGGATTATGTGATTCATGTCTCTTATTTCACCAATGCAGTATATTGTATTATTTCCAGGTGTTAAATAAGTCTTCTTGCATTTTTTAGCTAAATCTCACTTGGTCATGGTGTATTATCTTTTTGTGTGTGTGTGGGATGATACTAGGGATGAAGTCCAGGGACCATCTACCACTAAGCTACAGCCCAAGCTCTTTTAACTTTTCTTTTGAAACAGTCTCACTAAATTGCTCAGGCCGGCCTCAAACTTGGCAATCTTCTTGTTCCTGCCTCCCAAGTAGCTGGGATTACAGGTGTGAGCTACTCCGCCTGGCTCTTTCTTCATTTTTAGAATTTACATCTATAAAATCCCTTTAAATACTGCTTTCACTGCATCCCATAAGTTTTGGTATGTTATCTTTGTTTTCATTCATCAGAATGTATTTTTTTACCTTTCCAGTGGCTTATCCCCCCCACACTATTTATTTAGAACTATATTAATTTCCTCATATTTTTGAACTTATCAAATTCCTTTCTTCTACTGACTTCCAATCTCATACCATTGTGGTTGGAAAAGACTGTATTGTTCCAATCTTTAAAAATTTATTTGAGGCATGTTTTATTGTCTAGCACATGGTCTATCCTGGAGAATGTTCCTTGTGCACTTGAGCAGAATATATGGCCTGCTCAAGTTAATTGGAATGTTCCATAGATGCCTGTTAAGTCTAAGTTTATAGTTTAGTACAGTATATAAGCTACATGTTGGTATTTCTTATGAAGATAGATGTGAAAATCCTAGGTTATAACACTGTTGAAATCTTTGATATCCTTGAGCATCATGTGCCTATCTGTTCCATTCACTATTGAAAAGTAAGTTGGGGCCAGGGATTTAGCTCAGTGGTTCTGCTGCCTGCCTCACAAGCACAAGGACCCAAGTTTGATCCCTGGTACCCCCCCCAAAAAAGAGAAAAGTAAGTTATTAAAGTCTCTACATATAACTTGATTTGTCTATTTCTCCTTTCATTTAGCCAGAGTTTGCTTCCTATATTTGTGGGCTGTTACTATGTATACATGTATATTTATACAACCATGTACCATATAACATTTTGCTCAGTGACAGATTGCATGTATGATTATATATGGCTCCACACAATTATAATGAAGCTGGAAAATTCCAATTGTATAGTGACATCATAGCGCAACACATTATCCTCATGTTTTGTTATGTAAACAAACTATGCTGCCAATTATATAAGCCTATAGTACATACAATTATGTACAGTACATAATACTTGGTAATGATAATAAATGTCTGTGCTATTTTATGTAATTACTGTATTATACTTTTTATTATTTTGAAGTGCAATCCTTCTTATAAAGTATGCAGCCTCATATATTTTGTGTTTCCTGTGTCTGTTGATTGAACCATCTAGATTTATGTAAGTATACATTCTGATGTTCACAAGGATAAAATCACCTAACAATACATTGTTCAGAATATATCACCACTATTGTGTTACATATGACTGGACTGGAATTATTATATCTTCCTGACGGACTGATCCTTTTATCATTATAAAATGTCCCTTCTTATCTCTAGTAATAGTCTTGTGTTTTAAAGTAGTTTTGTTTGATACTAGTAAAGCCGCTTCAGATTTCACAGTTGTTTGAATGGTAGATCTCTTCTTACATTTTTACGTTCAAATTTTTTTGTATCTTTGATTCTGATATGTACCTTTGGTAGACAGCATACCTTATCATAGATCTTGTTCTTTAATCCTTGACTTACAATCTGTTTTCTGATTAGACATTTAATCGTCACATTAATACTCTTCTTTTTATTTTAAAAATTAAAGATCAAATAATTTTAAATAAGGGAAAATACGTTTTCTTTAATATTAAGTTAAATAAATATGACTATGTTGGCTTAAATTCACGAGACAGAAAAGCAAGACATAGTATAGCATTTTTTATACAAATAAGTACGTAAAAAGTGATTTACTTTTTCCAATAAACAAAAAATAGTAAATTTAATACTAATATAATTTCTCAAATACCTGACTCAAACATGGAAATAGCCTCTGGCAATTTCTAGTTAGAGAGAGCAATAATTTATTTTTGGTCTTCTTTGGGTGTTATTATACATAATCTCAATTTTTTTCTATAAGGTACATATGGGCTGCTTCCTTTTATTTTCACTGGCACTTTCCATTGTCATTCATAAAAGATAGGGATTATATGGGTCTCTGTATCTCACACAAGTGTCTGCTGGCAAGACTACATTAATATAAATAATAGGGACTGCACTGTATACTTAAAAAATACCAATAAACTCAATGAAAAAAAAATGGGAGTATGTTCTGTTTTCCTTAACTATTAGAAAGTTTTCTCTTCCTTCCCTTCCCCTTCCTTTTCTTTTCTTTTCTTTCTGAGGGCACACCCACACCAGTTCTTATGCTATGAACCTAAAATGTCCAATTTACTGGTACAATTTAAAATGGGGGAATGACATAGGAGCGATCAATATGCTATATAAATCAGCTTAGTTACTTGCTCTATAAAACTTTTATACTTAAACATCTTTTAAATATAAAATGGGCCAGGAATGGTGGTGCACGCCTATGATCCCAGCACTTGGGAGGCTGAGACAGGAGGAACACTATTAAGTTTGAGGCCAGCCTGGGCTATATAGTGAGACCTTGTATCCAAAAAAAAAAAAAAAAAAGGATTGCTTTATTGTAGTTCAAATATATACTGAACATTAAAATATCTTAAAATTAAATGCTCAGAATATAGTTTACTGTGAACACGTAGAAAGGTAATTTGTTTAATCCACATTATTGATAAAGATCACTTCATGACAAATAAAATGTTTCACCAGCAGTTCCATTTGGGCCAATACCTTAATAACTGTGGTTCCAAACATGAGAAGAAATTGCTAAATAAATCTTCTCTTGGGCTAAACAACAAGATGAGTCTTATAATTCAGAGGGGACAATCAAAGCATATAAATTCAAAAATTTAACAGTTCTTTAGAGATAAAGTTAAAAGCATGTACATTACAATAATCTTAGCCTCTGGAAAATAAAAACTTTCAGTGTTTTAATTGCTTAAAAAAATTAGAGCTGGGTATAATGGTACATGCCTGTAATCCTAGCACTGTGGGAGAATGAGGAAGGAGGCTCACAAGTGTGGGGCCAGTCTGGGCAATTTGCCAAAACCCTGCCTCAAAATTTAAAGAAAGAAAGAAAGAAAGAAAGAAAGAAAGAAAGAAAGAAAGAAAGAAAGGAAGGAAGGAAGGAAGGAAGGAAGGAAGGAAGGAAGGAAGGAAGGAAGGAAGGAAGGAAGGAAGGAAGGAAGGGAGGGGATGTAGCTTAGTACAAAGGTCCTGAGTTCAAATTCCAGAACTATAAAAGCAAAACAAATCACAGCTTAGATTTTCTTGAAGTCTAATACTTGCATCTTGCAAATTCAAACCACAAATGCTCTTTAAGTGTTCTATGTACAATATTGCTAGGAAGAACATCACCAAAAGTTACAGACTTCCACATCTCATAAAAAGATGATATTCTTAGTTTCAAGCTTTAAATTTACTAGATTTACTAGAATTAAAGCTTTTTGGGGGGGTACTGGGGATTGACTTTGTGCTTGTAAGGCAGGCAGTAGCACCACTGAGCTAAATCCCCAGCCCTAGATTTACTAGAAATAGCCATATGTGAGAGTGTATTTCAACTATGATACACACATAAAAGTATTTCCAAAGTATTCTGTTTGGAAACTTCATAGATGTTTGTTTCTCAGATCATTTTGCAACAGTTTGACTAATATACATCTATCTAAAACCTGGAGAATTTGCTTATGTTAGCATTTTGAATTAGATTATCCCTGTGAAAGTGTATTCAGAATTACTTTTTCTTGTGGGGTCTGAGAAAATGGGAGGTGGTGGTGAACCTTGGCAATCTAGGTCAGTAGCATATGCCACTAACAGCTTATGTTTTTCTTCTGGCACACAGTCCAGAAGTACATATCCTTTAGTATTCTATATAATTTTGTCTACATCTTTCAGATTATTGGATTAGCTTCTTCAATCTTTGATGCACAGAGGACTTTGGTTTGCAGACCTACCAATCCTAGCATCTTCCACAAGCTTTAACTTCCACATCTTTCTCGAAATTAATTGTATGTTCTAAGTTTGGTCTCTTTCAAAGTATTCCGAACTTAACTTTGGTTGTAATATACTATTTGTCTCTGATATACATATATATATATCATTATTTTTACTTTTCACTGAGGAGAAACTAATGTACTTATGAGCTTCCTTCATTTTTAAAAATTTCTTTATAAGTAGATGTTAAGGTAATCATAGAAGTTTCATCATGAAGTTGCCTAAAGTCCTCTTTTTGGCAGATGCTTTAGTGTGTTCATGAAGCTTTTTTTTTCCAACGAAGAATTAGATATCTTTTTAGATAGTCTTCTGACTGTCAAACCATAGTATATCTGAAGAACATTCCTTAATAATCCTGAGGAGTAATGTAGAAGGATTTAACTCCTGGGGTTAGTATACCTCCAGCCCTACATCTCATGCTGTTTTAAAAACATCATGGGATAGAACTCATATATCATGTATTTTAAATGTATAATTCAATGAATTTGAGTATATTCATAAAGTTGTGCAATATCTCAATCTAACTTTAGAATACTATGCTTTTGTCACCCTGAAAAGAAGCCCCATATCCAACTCTCCATTCTACCCACAGCCTTAGGCAATCATTAATCTTTTTGCCTATTCCAGACATTTCATATAAATGGAGTCATACACTATGATTATTTGTGACTGGTTTCTTCACTTAGTAATGTTTTCAATGTTCATCAACGTGTAGCACATAAAAGCTCTTCATTCCTTTTTATTCCAAATAATATTTTATTGCATACCATATTTTATTTATCCATTTATTGGTCAATGAAGATTTAGATTGTTCCCACTTTTAGGGTGTTAGAACAATGCTACTATGAACATTTCCATACTAGATTTTTGTAAACATGTTTTCAATTCTGTTGATTATAAACCTAAAAGCACAGTTTCTCTTTTTTAAAAAATGTTTTTTACATTTATTGTGATTTCTCACAGATGTGCCATTTATCCTATCTTTTGTCCAATCTTTATTAGCACAAAATTCTTGAATTTTGTGTGAAAATAAAACAAAAATTTACGACAAAATAGTAAGAGAATAAGGAAAGTTAATACACTGTGTATCACTATCTTCAAAGTAATTACTTAGCCTACAAGATAGACAAAACAGATTCTTTCCTACAAAGAAGAAACAGACAATAGAACAATATTTTCTTTTCAATGAACTAAGAGAAACAAGTAGAATAAATGAAACAGATTAGCATACATATTGAAAAAGTTTTGAGACAGCGTAGCACAGTATCTAAGTTATATGGTAACTGTTTAACCTTTTAAGAACTATTACCCTTTTAAGGAGTCTATTTTTCAAAGTGGCTATTCTGTTTTACATTCCTATAGCAATATATGAGGTTCCTATTTCTCTACACCTCCAGAAACATTTATTACTATTTCCTTTTTAAATCATAACCATACTAGTGGATATGATTTGCTATTTATTTATTTATTTATTTATTTAGTGGTACAGGGGATGAAATTTGCACTTGCAAGGCAGGCGGTGGAACCACTGAACTAAATCCCTGGCCCATGGATATGATTTTAAATTTCTTGATTGTGTTAAGTATCATAAGTGAGATAAGGAAATATTATTCCTGTATGAGCCTATTCTTTCCCAGTTTTGTGCTATTGTTATGCACACAACATCTATAAATAACTCTCATACGTTAATGTAATTACTAATTTTTAACATTTATATCTTTTAAGAAAAGAGAAAAAACAGGAGGAGCAAGTACATATTTATCATTTGTTATACTGACTTTCTCATTCACCTTTTCTGACTCTTCTCATTTCTTCCTGTGTATTCATATTACCAGATATTTTCTTAAATGCAACTTTGTTTCCATTCACCTCCTTTGATCTGTTACTGTCAAATATATTGCATTTCTATATATTATAGACCTATAAATTATATGTACACGCACACACATAGTGTTATACAACTGCTATTTACATCAATGAGAAGAAAGGAAAACAAATATTATACTCTTGGAATTACTTACATAATTACTTCTACTGGTCCTCTTTGTTTTTTGTGCAGATTCAAGTTACTCTCTAGCATCACATGCTTTTTTTTTGTTACCAGGGATGAACTCGGGATCTTTTGCTTGCGAGGCAGGCACAGTGCCACTGAGCTAAATCCCTGGCCTAGCATCACGTGCTTTTAGTTAGTTCTTTTAGTATTTCTTGTAAGGCAGGTTTGCTAGTAATACATTCTCTTAGCTCTTGTTTATTTGAGAATGTTTTTATTTGCCTTCATTCTTAAAAGATAATTTTCCTACACATAAGATTCTTGGTGAGAGATGAGGATATAGCTCAGGGGTAAGAGCACTTGCCTAGCAAATGTGAGGCCCTGGGTTTGATTTCCACTACAAAAGAAAAAAAAGATTCCTGGTAACAATATTTTGCTCCCGCACTTTGAATATGTTATCTCACTAAATCTTCTGGCCTCCATTGTTTCTCATGTGATTTCAGCTGCTAATTTTATTGGTGCTTCTTCATAGGTATGAATTATTTATCTTGTTGATTTTAAGTTTTTGTCTTTGCCTTTCAACATTCTGATTGTGATATGTCTGGGTGTGGATCTCTTCCCATTTATTCTACTTAGAGTTCATTGAGCTTCTTGGATACAGTGTTTTTCATTAAATTTGGGAAGTTTTCAGCCATTATATCTTTGAATATTTTTACTATTGTTTTACTTGCTCTCACAGAGTTACGAGTTTTCCCTTAGTTACTCACCAAGTTTTGTTTTTGACAACCTTTGAGTTGAAGTTCCCCAAATTATACCTCCAGTCAGTCAATCACTTTAGGAAAGGCTACATTTCTGTGGCTATTCCTATGGCCTGCTTTTCCCCTAGGCAGAACTTCTACACTACTACTTGGTGCCTGGGTGTGGGGACAGCATCTTACTTCTCGGGATGATTCCGTAAGTAGGGTTCTGAGTAGGGGCTGGTATACAGTACTCTGTTCTTCTTGGCTTGCCTCTCCTGACATGAAATCTACAGCCTATGATTAGAGGGATTTGGATGATCAGAGTTCAGTATTCTTGGCCTTCTGCTGTAGGGGCAGTGCTTGGGAATTTTGTGAAAGAAAGGGTGCCAGACTTCTTAGCTGTTACTGCCTAAAATAGAACTTTAGCAACAAGAAGCTATGGGAAATGAAAAATGCTATAGGTCTGGTCCTCCTGAGACACAGACTGGGAGCTGAGGGATGAGGGGTCATAGCTCGGATGCCATGGATTCTTGTTGTTTTCACAAACATTCAATAATAAGTGTCTCATTTGCTGTATGCCCGCAGGAGTTTCCAGAGACTTTTTGTTTTTACTGTTGTGGCTGTTCTGCTGGAAAGAGAATCCATAAAGATCCTCAAGCTGCTATTGTAAAAGTGCCTCTCCTTCCTTATCTTTTGACCCAATACATTAATTCTGGCCAATTCTAGAAATTTGCCCAAATCAGTGTTTCTTCCAGTGAGCTTCCCAAGAACACTCTAATTCAGGCCCTTATAATCTTTCTGGATCATACAAGATCTCCCTGTCCTGTAGTCTCTAGGTTCTCAATACTTCAGTTCATTCTACATATTACTTCTAGACATATCTTTTTAGATATTGTGTTGATTTAATTTTGTTCCTCAAAAACCTTAAATGCCTTTATATTACTAACAAATTAAATTTCAAATTTCTTGGATCTTTGACAATACAGGTTCAATTTGCCTTTCCAACTAAATCTTCTACTGCTATCCTCATCCTTCTTGGACCACTCACTGTTTCTTGAACATATCTACAAAATTGTTACCTCTGTCATTGTTCCTGCTGTTCAGCCTATCTGGGAGGGAACATCCGTACTTATCTTATCAAAATGATTTTTCTTTTTTAGGGCCTGTTCCACCATCATGTTGTTACTCCAACTGAAGTATATGTTCCTTTCTCTGAGATACTATTTTTATACCATTCATAAAACCCAGATTTCTTTATAAAAATCCATGCTTATGTTTTTTACCTTCTTCTTCAAAGAGCAGAGCTCACATACTGTTCCACTTTCTATTTCCTATGGTACCTAGTAGACAATACCTTGCACATAGTAGACATTTAGTATCAAGCTGTTAAATTCATGAAAATGTCAGTGTCAGCTATAACCAGATATTTGAAGACAATCTTTAATATTTGTAATCAGCGTAGAGAAGAATTTATCAGCTGAGCTTCTGAAAAGTTTTCACTACTTACTTGTTCCTTTAACTGGATCACTTCTTTGTCTTTTTGTTGCTTCCACTGTCTAAATTTCTCAGCATCCTCTTTCATCTGACGCATTAACTGTACTCGCTGGCTTTTCATCATCTGTAAAAACAAGCCAGTACAAGTATTAGTCATCTGTATGTTATTCTAGGTTTATGTGCAGATGGATAAAGTTACCATTAAGAAGAAAACCTAGAGCTAAGCTGAGAAGGCCACCAACAGATTTTCTGAGTAGGCTTGCAATACCTCTTTCTGTTACCACAAGGTTTCCAAGTATAGACTATACAAATGAACACTCTGAAGAAATAAAAGAAAAATGTACCTACAAGCTAAATAACAGCCCTAAATTCACAGTATATAAATGAAATTTCAAGAAAACATTTACTAAGTCTCAAGGAAAAATCCACCCAAGAACCATTATATTCCAAAGGTTTCAGTGCAAGTGACTTATAACCACCATTTGGCAGATGTTAGAAGTTGAATATTCAATAACTGAGAATATTTTCTAGGTATCTATCATTTTGCTACTATTTTATAAAATTACATGCTCAAGGTAAGTGATCAGGATATCATCACCAAATACTGAGATGTCTTGCTGGGCATGCTTGTAATCCCAGCACTTAGGAGGGCGAGACAGGAGAATCATGAGTTTGAGGCCAGCCTGGGCTACATAGCAAGTTCCATAGCCTGCCTAGACTATAGACAGTAGTTGAGACACTGACTCAAAATGGGGGGGCCTTTGTCTTTTCATTTTGGAGAATCTAACATTGAACTCTGTAAAAAATAAAAAGAGAAATTGAATATCAAAGCATGGTTTTATTATTCAGATTATAGATGATAACCTACACAATATCTGTCAAAGAGATATTTGTGGAAATACTCACTTTTGAAATTATTGTTCTGCTTACTACTTTCTCATCTGAAAGAACATCTATGGTATAATTCTAAATGGAAGACCTTCATCTGTAAGTTCCAATGCAGTAAATACAAGGATGAGAGTTTATTACCCGTATCTCCTGGTTCAGTTTGGTGACAGTATGCTCTGTGGATTCCTTCAGTTTCAGAAGTTTGGATTGTTCATTTAGTTTCTTCTTCAAATCAGCTATTTGACTCTCTAGCTCTTGGAGACGTTTGCGACGACGTTCACTCAACCTAAACACAGACGCAATAGGAGTGAAGACTAACAGCAACAGAGCTGGACTCCAAATGTGATATACCTACACAACGGAGTACTTAGCCACAAAGAAAAATAAATTTGAGTCCTTTGTTGGAAAATAGATGCGTCTTGAGACCATAATGTTAAATGAAGGTTATATATCACATGGTTTCTCTTCTATAAGAAACCAAAAGTACAAATAATTTAAACAGCAAAATAAAAGATAATAGAAACAGAAAAAGATTATGTAGAGATGGGAAGGGGATCTTGGGATGGGGGAGACAGGCTGGAGGGGGATCAAGATTTCCTATGTATATTTATCAATTCCCTACAATTAATTATTATGTATTGAAAACATATACTAATAAAAAAGGCGAAAATAAAATCTTTATATAGTTAAAAAATTCAATGAGTCTCATAACCTTGATATATAGTTATCTTTAAAACAACAAATACTGTCCAAACAACCAAAGCTGTCAATAGTGAGAGCTTCATACTAGACCCAGACATTTAAAAAATATAATATATACAACAATGAACTGCTTTAATATACTCCTTGCCACCAATATGTGTCAAAAGAATGGTTCTTTGAGACTGTTCACTTCGTTTTACCTGTAAGGAATAATTCTGATGATTATCACATAAACCTAAACAGAAAGTAAACATTCAGTATAACTTTTTAACATGAGCTTCCAATTTAATAGAGATATAAAACAGAGTCACTGAGGATATTCTTAACTGATTAAGAATAAGGAATAGTTAGATTGATTTTTTTAATCAATAGCCTGGACATTAATATGTGACCACAAGCTAATTTATCATCAAAGAAGGTGCAAGGAAAACTGTTTTTGTCTAGTAGGTCTGATAATCTTTAAAAACACATCCCCATGCTAACTTTTTGTAACTCTTTCCTTGATCATTCAGATGCAATTGACATATCCATTTACTGCCTAAGAAATTTATTTGGCTACTAACTATATAGTATGTTATGGCATTCTTTTATTGTTTTCCTGAATGTTATTTTAAAATCGTAATTACCTAATTTTTCTCATGTTTAGGTCTCTCTCCTTCCCACACTAGATTTAAATGCTTTGGGACAGTAAACTGCTTTTTTACTTCTCTATTCCATCTAAGGATCCTTATACATACTAGGGACTTAACTTTCATTGACTTTATTCTTACTTGGCTTGGTTGACATCTTTCTTTGCTGTCTGAAGTTCAAGAATCAATTCTTCCTTTTCCTTCTGCAGACTGATGACATCCAATTCTAGATTTTTTATGTTATCCTAGACAGATTATAGGTCAAAGAGAAATAAAGCATTATATAGCAAGGAAGAAAATCACTTCAACATTCTATGCCTCAAGGAACTGTGAATTAAATTTCACCACTTCAGTCGCACCCTAAAAACACTGGCTCTTGATTCAATGGAAATTAAAGTTATGTAGCAGGAAAAGTATGGTGTTGGAATCCAAAGGCCTAGGTTTGAGTCTAAACTATAATACCTGCTGTCTTATTTAAGTATTTTATGAAAAATCACTTTTGGCCTTAGTTTTTGTCAGAAAAGAGTTAATTATACCAGGCTGATGACTGCTATCCTTAAAAACCCTTGCTTGTAAAGTAGGGTCTTGGCATGTATGTGGGAACTAAATTTTGGTAGGGTTCCGGCCATTCTCTCACTGATAAGAGTGGCTCACTAATACCTAAACTGTGCAAACAATGTGATTTACTATGAATGCTTGCCTTCTTTTTAGGAGTCTATGTTGGTGCGTACAAGGTAGAGAATACCTATGTGACCGACTCCTGGTAAAAGCCTTGGACTCCTAGCTTAACAGGGCTTCCCTGGTACAGAAAATTTCACACATGATGACAACCCCTTGGTAGAAGAATGAAGGACTTCCTGTGTGACTTCATTGTGAGGGGATTTTTCTGGAAGCTTGTACTTGGTTTCCTACAGACTTGGACTATGTGTGATACACCTTAACTATGACTATTTGCTTCTAATGAATCATTGGACCTAGTGGTAGTCCTTAGGCCTTTTAAGAGTTTGTCTATTTATATCACTAATTATCAGTAACTTAAGCCAGATGTGATGGCACACCTGTAGTTCTAGCCACACCTGTAGTTCCAGCTATTTGAGAGGTCGAGGCAGACAGATCACACATTTGAGGTCAGCTAGGGCAACTTAGTAAGACCTTGTCTCAAAATGAAACAGAATAAAAAAAGAGTTGGGGATGTAGCTCAGTGGTAGATCACTTGCCTAGCATGCATGAGGCTCTGGGTTCAATTCTGTATACTGTAAAGAAACAAACAAAAAAAAATCCAAAAGTGCCTACCTCACAGAGTTGCAGGGAAGATCAATTAAGATAAAAAGTTAAAGATATTTTATAAATTGTACAGCTACACACAAATCAGAATTTTTAAAATTACCTGTTCAATCAATAGCAACTACAGTTCTGCATACATTTAGGAAACAAATTGTAGAAACTGAAATCTAGTAATTTCTAAGACTGAGAAAACCCAATGGTCAGGTTCCATTTTGTTCTTATAACTAAAAAAGATTATAAAAAACTGACTGATGAGTGGTTGGCAACAAAGGAGATTGTATAAAGGCCCCAGATCGGTACTGGATTGACACAAAGAAGCAAAGGAAGGCTAGGTAGCGCTATATCAGAAAAGCTTTCTAAACAGGCTAGAGCTATTTTCCAAGAAATGCAGTGAACCAATTAAGTATAAGTGCCGAAAATCAAACTCATTATTTTAGAGTTACTCTACATATTTAAATTTATTAATAATAATAAAGAAAAT
>NW_022900951.1:55020938-55054352 GCF_012274545.1 Fukomys damarensis | reverse complement strand
TTCTTACATGAGAATAAACATACTACTGAAAGGAAATGTGAAGATACAGAGGCAAGGCAGGAAGAAGAAAACCTTGATAAACTTTAATCCTATCCTTAGATATGGGCAGAGCATCAATAAAAAAAGGACATAAGAAATAATTAAGAGAATCAAAAATAAATCTTGGAAATTAGTAGGCAAATAAAAATTCACCAGGAGAAGTGGAAGGAAATCTCCCAGAGTGGAATAAAAAGTCAAATAGAAATAGGAGGGGGGGAGTAAGAAAAACAGAAAATCTAAGATAACCAATATCTGATTAAGAAAAAGTACAAGAAAGAATAGAGAAAATGTATTATCAAAGAAATGATATAAGAAAATTTCCCAGAGAAGAACACAGATTTTTAGATTGAAAGGACCCACTAAAAACCAAGAACAATAAATGAGAAAAGAACCACACCCAGGCACATAGTTGTGAAATTAAATAACATGTGGGCACAAAGAAAAAAGATCCTGAAAGTTTCTAGAGTGGGGAGATACAGACAACTACAAAGAATCATAATGGACTTTTTAACAACATTGGAAATGCAAGACAATGGAGCAAGGCTTTCAAAATTCTAAAGAAAAACAATTTCCATAGAGTTATAAACCCAGCCAAACTAATGAGTTTAAGAATTAAAAAAACACTATTTCATATATGCAAAGCTTTAAAACATTTTCCTTTCATGTATGCATTCTCAGAAAGCTATTAGATTATATTCCACCAAAGCAAAGAGGTATAAGGGAAGGCATGGGATGTGTTTTGAATCAAAGTACCAGAATGATAGTCCCAGGTTGATGGCTAGTCAACAGGTGTAGGGAAAGTGAACCAGGACAGCGAAAGTAAAGACCTGATTACTAATTCATTGGTCCACTGAGTACTACTAGGGAAAAGTTTAGTTACTTGCCAAACCATGTGACATCTACTACTAGTCTTTTCATAATCCATAATGTTAACTCAGACCATCTACTAAGAGATGTGCCTTTCTTGGAATCCAAGTAGTTATTAGAATACAATTTCTCTACATGTAGGGAGCACATTTATTACAACATTACTAAATTATTTGTTAAATACCAGGGGCATAAGATAAGTCATGAGAATAAACGGAACAAAAATACAGGTCCCTTATCCTGAACACATCCTTAAAAAAAAAAAAGTACAGTTCTACCGTCAGACCATTCATGTCATGTTATCTTTTCATTGCCAAAAATAGCATGCTTGTTTTCTCTCCATTCAGCCAAAGATGGTAGACAGGAACAAATGTTCTAGAAAATATGTTACCTGGTACTGGAACTGAATGGGCTGTAGTTGGCTGTCATTCTGAGTCATCTTCTTAGCCAGGGCCTCTTTCAGTGCAAGGGCTTTATTCAACTCAATGAGCTCCTTTGACATCTGAGCTTGCCGTAGAGCATGTTGAGTGGTGAAAACATCAGAAGACCTGCTGGTCTCTGGACTGGTTTCCACTTGCTGGAAAAGATAATGATTAGGGAAATAGAGGATACTGGTTTGTAAGAGATACTAAAAATTGGAGTTCCTTAGGCACTATTTCTTCAAGTTTTACAATCATTCCTCCATTAGCAATATCTCTGTTCCTTCACTACTGTGGCTTCTCATACAATATTTGCTTCAAACATCTGAAATAAATAAAGCTAGTCTATTTCAGTGTTCACAGTAGTACCCTCATATATTTTGACTTTTTTAGAGCCAAGGAAGTTTCTTTTCTTTATTGATCTGGCCAACATTCCTTACTGTTACCACCTTCCCAAGGGGTCCGTAGAGGAGAAAAGGCAATGGAAATGGCACTTTGGGAATGGTGGAAAAGGAAAAGAGGGATCCATTTATTCTTATCTAACTGACCCTTGGTGCCTCATTTGTCTTCTATTTTTCTTCTTTCAGAATATGAAAACTACCAACACACATTCATTTTAGGGGTAAAAGTCTATTTCAAGTGAACCATTTTCTGGCCTTTCACTTTGACTTTACTCTGCAACATCAAATACATTTTATTTATCCTTGAAATCTGAATACTCAAAATAATTTCTTTGGTTATTTTTACCCCTAATCATTCCATCCACAGAAAAGTATGCTCAGAAAAAAAAAATCTCTTCCATTTCTCTTTTAACGTTATTTGGACTATGCCATAATTTTCAAATTTGTTCTATCCTCATTTTAATTCGCTAGACAGTTGATGCAGAATATTAACATCTAATAAGAAGTAAGCCACACTGCAAATGCAGAATGTGATACCCTTGAGAAGTTTGTCGCCAGTTATACTATTAGAGATGGAGCCTATCTAAGTCGAAGGTTTTACAAAACTTCAGATTTATACTAAAGATTTCTGGATTTTCAGGGCATTCTAAGGAAAATGGTAGTGATCACAGATTCTCTTCTTCAGTAAAGTGTTACATTATAGGAAATAGTATAGTTAAGAGCTCCTGGCTCTAGTTAAAAGGGTGGGTTTACTTACAGCTTCTGGTTCTACTGTAGTATCGATGGCTGCACCCACGCAAGCAACAGTTTCATCCTGCAGTGACAAGTGTTTCAATTTAGGAACATATTTTGAAGTACATTTCATTAGTTGATTTTATATTGGTTATTTAATTTTTTCAAGTATACATAAAGATTATCTAAGGCAATGGATTTATTTTCAAGTCACAGATATCCTAACAGCAATACATTTCCATTTCCTAACTCTCAAGAGTCGTTCTTCTTCATAAAGGGCAACTGTGTAGTCTTTGTAAAAAAAAAAGTCATGTGACAACTGACATATTTGATGCACTTTTCTTGCTCTGCTAGAAATCACTAAGAAAGAGTAAACAAACCAGTGCAACAAGCTAAAGTTTATCCCATTTTTTAGAGCTCTACCCTTTCTTTTTATGCTTCTACCACCAATTATACCTCTATTAATATATAACAAGCCTAGCCACTTCTTGTGGGCATGCTATCCTAAATGACATCGGTGCTCTAGGTAGGTTCCCCAGAAAAATGTGCTCATTAAGTCAAAATGTATTATAACACCTCTGTCTCTCCTATAGATAAGAACCAATCATACAAAACTACTGTAGATTTACTAGGAAGGAAAGAATAAATACTAGTTCCCTCCAAAAAGAATGACAAATGTCTTTTGTAGGAATTTTCCTTCCGTATTTTATATTTTTCACATTGAGTTTATCGGTACTTTTTAGTTATACAGTACAGTTAACACTCATCATTGGGATCTTGGTTCTCATTTTTTCCCCATATCCCTGTCCTCCCTTCACCCCCTCCACCCTTCGATATTTACAAAGACTTTGTTTCCATTTTTTCCTTTTCTCATATTTTTTCTTTTCCCCTTCTTTCCTTTCCCATACCCTTCCCACTTTCCCTACTCCTTTAGCCCTTTTCTTCCTATTTCACATTAGCAATTATATAATTTGAACCTTATTTACACTTTTAGTTTTTCATACCAGAGAAACTATTCGGGATTTACACGTGTGTGTCCTGTTTATTTCACTTAAGCAAATTCCTTCTTTACAGGAACATAAAACCACTTATTAGGACTAATTTATTCATAGTCTTATCATTTGAGCAAGATCTATTCTCATCACTGGAATCTAGGCTTTATTTGGCACTGTAACATATGGATTACTGCTTCTGTTTAAGTCATACTGCAAGACCCTCGGAAGAAAATATTGTATCCAAGAAGTCACATGACTAAAGAGTTCATAGGTCAAAGAGCTACTGGCTTAATAGCAAAAAAAAAAAAAAAGAATTTAAGGTTAGTACATGGAGTCAGTAGAGTCTTTAAACCAGACCTGTGAAACATGATATCAACTTTTTTTTTTGAGACAAGGTACAGTTCAGGCTGGCTTTGAACTCACTATGTAGCCCAGGCTGGCCTTGAACTTGTGCCTCAGCCTCCCAAGTGGAGGGATTACATGAACGTGCCACCATAGTTATTAAAACTTGAATCTCAGTACCATTAAGGCAAGGAGTGAAGAAGCCCTTAATAAGTGCTGTTTATAAATCACTTCCTGTATTCTGCCCAGATTCCCAGCCAGTCAGGCTCAAAAAAACACTTAAAGGAAGCTGTAAGGTTTCCATATTCTTTCTCATCTGATTTACAGTAGTGGTATTTCTCCAAGTATAAGATACACTAAATTCTTCTTAAAAAAACAGAGCCTGACAATGCTATTACTGGTTAATGGTCACTTTTTCCTCTCTATGTTTCAATTTTTAGTACAAGCAATGGTTAGTTATAGTGCTATTTTTGACTATTAGGGAGACTTTTCCTAGTACCTTCCAGAAGGTCAGGATCAAAGTAGATGGATTAATCTTTGGAGAAGACATGTTGTTATTGTCGATTTATCTTTGGCTTTTGGTTTAGTGAAATTTCACAATGTTGAGGGTTAAGCTTAGGGCTATAGCGACATGTTTTGCACGAACATAGAATTCTGCTTTTACAATCTAAAATGTAAATATGTAAAAATTGGATATTTTAATCTAATGGACCATTTCTCTCCCAATGCCCCATTCTAAGGCTACAATTTAAAATCTCTTTTAAGTAAAAGGTATGATTTGCTAAAGGTTATGGTCAGGGCATTAAGGTTAGAGTACATTGTGCTATATTAACTATCAAAATCTCCCAAAATGAAGTTTGTGCCTGTAGACTGATGGTAATACCATTACCAGGCACACAAAAATGCCTTTTTATAGAACTGGTCTTTGAGGAGAGGGCATAAACAAAAATATTATTTGATTTTGTAGGAACTGAAAGGACAGCATGAATTTCCTCACAGGTAGGTCTGCTTGAATTATATTTTAAGGGAAGAAATGGTACAGTTTGGCGCTTAAAGCCCCAGGAGGAATATCCAGGAACAAAGGCTGCCTTCAAAACTGAAAAGAGGGTGTTCACCCATCACTTAAATAAAAATAGTTTTAATCAAGAATGAAGGGCACAAGCACTTACATTTGAAACACTTTGCTTTCACTGTAGTGGGTCTTAATAAGAGCCACAGGATACACTGTTGTGTATTTCCAAAAAAATATATAGTTGGGAGGGTCTCCCAACAATAGATGTGGAGAACTCTGATTCAAGGGTCCAGCAGGAGCCTTGGATAAAAAGGTTTACTCTGACAGTGGATGCAAGCCAGGAACTTTATCAGCTTGTGGCAATCTTTAGCACTCTGCTACTGAGTGTGCCAAGTGCATTTTAGTGGCAGACAACAATTCTACACAGCTCCTCTGAGCCAGCCACCACTAACAACTTCCTCTATAGACACACCAGGCACCAGTCATGTTGCCAGACCCTAAGTGAGGATGCTTTATCTTATTTTATTAATTTGGTTTCATAGGTCTCTTTCATCTTTCCCATGTGGCTCAAAAGATGCAGAAGTGAGGCAGTATGAAATCCTCTAAGATTGGTATGGTGGCCATGAACAACGATGTCCTGGATCATTATTTTCTAAGCTTGTTAATTTGGGCTCCAGTAGGCTCCTCCACCCTAGATTATCTTAATTCAGAGGCAATTTACTCAAGATCTTCATATATCAAATGTTTCAGTTATACTTAAGCAGAGCTATAGATGGTGACATTTCTCTTATGATAGCCATTCTCTGGTATGCATTCTATACTTTAGCCACACTGAACATCCTACAATTTCCTAAACTTTCATACCTCTTTACTTCTACATACCTTTTCATCTATAGATTGTCCTTTCCCCACTGTCTGTACGGCAAATTCCTATTTATTTTAGGAGCCAGTTTCTTCTGTAATACTTTCCTGAATTTTCTAGACTAAGAGTTAGTCACCCCTTCCTTGGTGTTCCCAGTGTGGTTTGCTCATACTGCTAATATGAAAGGATTAAAACAGATAGAACAAAGTATTCTTAGTTTTCCTTGTCTTCAATCCTCACTTCCTTCCTACTCGTTTTGTGCTATCACTACTAATTGTGAACTTTAAGCAACTTATAAACTACAAAGCTTGCAAAAAGAACTCTTAAGAAATAAACTGATTGAAGCCGGGTGTGGTGGTGCAACCCTAAATCCCAGCACTTGGGAGGCTGAGGCAGGAGGATCGCTGTAAATTCAAGACCAGCCTGGGCTACATCGTGAGTTCCAGGTCAGTCTCAACTACATAGTGAGACACTGTCTCAAAAACAAAACAAAACAAAAGGACCTGAGTTTGATCCCTGGTACCGAGAACAAATAAACAAACAAACAAACTGATCACTATCCCAAGGAAGAAGGATGAAGACAAGATCAAACTCTAACCAAAAGTTTCACAGCAATTAACAATAAAACCTGCCACCTGAGCCAAACCACAAGGACACATTTTTCTTTTCTTTGCCCTATAAAACTCCATTTTGCTTTCACTTGGGCAGTTATCTGGAGTTCAGGTGATCCCCAGGTACATCAACTGAATAATGCTTTTAACTTCCATTTGAGTCACTTAATATTTTCTTTTGGCAGTAATACAACATTTAGCAAGGATATATAGTAAATAAGTGGCAGAACTGGTTTCACACCAGAATGTGTCTGACTCTGGAGCTTAAATTCTCAATTAGTGTGTCATACTGTTAGATAAATAACTGTTACTTTGGACTGAACATGAGTTTTATATAGAAGTATTTGTTCTAAAACACTGCCTACTAGTTTTTGGGGAGTTTATTCATTTCTTAGAAGTGGTCACCATAACCTTTTCTCCTGATAATGTTGCATAGTTTTTTTTTTCCCTTCATTTACTCTTTAAGAATAAATCTAGAACTGGGGATATAGCCCACTGGTACACTTGACTAGCATGTGCAAGGCCTGGGGTTCAATCCCTAGGAACACACACAGGTACACACACACACACACACACACACACACACACACACACAGAGTAAATCTATGTATGGATAATTTTGTGATACTCTATTGGCAATTCCAAAAAATGTTGGGCAAAACCAGGGATAGGAGACTCATTGTTCTGGTAAAATAAAAATTTCCTTACAAGAATAAGGAATTACCACCAGCATTTACAAATATTCCTTACCAATAATAAATATATAGATTAAAAAACCCAACTACAACCTCTTAACAGAATGTTATGGTATGATTTTAATTTTTTAAAAACACATATATGCCTAAGGACTAAGACAGAGGAGGAATATCAAACATAAAAAATAGATCTTTTAGGGTGGTAGGATTATGAAAATTTTTCTTATGGGGAAAAAAACAATAAATAATTGGGTCAGGGATATATAGCTCAGTGGCGCAATGCCTGCTTGGCAAGCACGAGTCCTGAGTTTGAACCCTGGTACAAAAAAATAAATTAAATAAATAATCTCCCCTATTCCTAAAACATACCAAACACCCTACTATAACAGTTCTAAAAATAAATACTTATGGCAGAAGTCATTCAAATGTATTTATTATTGGCTTATATTGGTTAGAAAAGAGACCTATAGTATTCCTGGCTGCTTAAGCTATCTATCAGAACTCAGCTCATTTAAAATTGAGGCCTTATTAAATTGGCCTATACTGAGGAGACAGCAAATCAATGACTGCTACTCTTGCTACCTACCTAGACAGTTTTATCCAGCTATGTTGCTGCTTAAGGTGTTTGACTAGAATATGGAAATAATGTATTAATGCGTCATTGTACATGTGACCTATGAGTGTGTTTGTGTGTGTGTGTTAAAGGGGACTGAACTTTACCACTGAGTTACATCCGCAGTCCTTTTTATTTACTTATTTTTTGGTACTGGGGATCGAACTCGGGTCCTTGCACTTGCAAGGCAGGCAGTGAAACCACTGAGCTAAATCCCCAGCTCTTTATTTTTTATTTTGAGGCAGGATTTCACTAAGTTGCACAGACTGACCTCAAACTTGTGATTCCTATAGCTCTGTCCCCTTGCATAGTTAGGATTTAAGTGTGTGCTACAGTACCTGGCTTATGAATGTTTTAACAAACTCAGTGTTTAGATCACATTTAATGATTTATGGTCTCTGCCCTCAAGCAGCTCACAATCTAGTAGTTTCAACAAAAGCCTAGTTAGAAATACCTATATGCTTCAAGAGAAACAAATGAAAGTGACACATGTTGTATACAGTGCTTTTACTTGGCTTACTGAGAGCTGGATAATCACTTGTTGCAGGTTACGAATTATCTCCACATTTTCTTTTAATTCCTTGTCTTCCAAAGTTACCACTAGCTTTTGAAGATCCAGTTTACAGCTGAAAATTTGAGCAAAAGAACCCAAGGGTTAATCATACCACAAAGACCAGAAGATCCATGATTAGACACAAAGGTAGTATAGGCACAGATATCTGGTAGGAAACTTACGCTGCATGCTGCCTGAGCTCTTCTAGTTTGGCATTCATTTTTTCATTTGCTTGCTCTGTCTGCAACAAAGACCCAAAAGATCATCAGTGGCAGTGCCTGACAGGCTCACCTAATTATATGCTCTCTCCTCTCCTATGGATGAAAACCTGTGCAGAGAAGCTGCTTCTTTAGCTCTAATTGAGTGGTCTTTGGTTATTTCCTGCCAATGTGTTTTTTTAACAGTCATGGAAATTAGCTCTAAAGTCAATATGAACTACTAAAAATATCATCAGAGCAGCTGGGTTTTATGCTTGCATGAAGTTTAGACTATGGAGTGGAGTGTGAAGCCTTAATTCCATAAAGAAATTTGCAACTGGAGGAAGAAGCAATGCTTCCTGGCATGTTATTCCCTGTTGTTAGAAAAAAAATCACTTTAAACTGCCTCCTATACTGCACTGTTCCTTAGCCCCAGTATCAGGGCATTTAAAACATAAAAGGGCCTCACACTAAATGTGAGCTGAGTTTTTAAAATTTACACTGTCTGATATGACAGGCTAGTTTTAGCAAAAGAAAGCAAGAAAAGAGGTAAAACATAAGAGTGATGTCAGTGAAAAGAGAAATTGCAGAAGGCAGCTACATTTTGGGAAAAATGATTGATATTTTCAGTTTTATTTCAATCACAGAATCTGTGACATGCTGGGTGTTACACAATTTGGGAAAGAGTTTATACAGGACAAAAATGTTGAGCTTGTTTATGAAGTTTTGACAAGATATCAAACAGCAGGCCTATCTGAGATAGCCACTGTAACAACCATGCACAGATCAGATGAGTATGTGGGCCAGAACAGTAAGCACTGTCATGCCAGCCATGTGAACCATGGCTTCTAGAGTTGCTTCAAAGCATAAAATGCATACTGGAGAAAGAAAATTATATGCCTTGATTTTCATTTTTACTCTTCTTTTCTTGTTTTGTTGTGTTGGAGGTACTAGGGATGAACTCAGGGCTTTACTTTGAGCAATCAGCCAACTCACCTTTAATTTTGAGATGGGATCTTGCTAGGTTGTCCAGGCTAAGCTTGAACTTGCAGTTCTCCTGCCTTAACCTGAAACTACTGGTGTGTTAGCATGCCTGGCTCCACTCTCACTCTTCAGCTAGCAATGAACAATATAATCAATGTAGGATTTGGCTCCTTTAAAGAAAACTTTAAGCAGCTCACCTTTTTTTGACTAGAGAGCACACTGATGTGTGAAGATATGTAAGTTACATAGGTTCAATTACATTCTGGTGGGAATTCAATTTTGCTTCAGCAATACTTGTGCAACAAGTGATTGAAATGTATTTAGATGAAAAATGTTTAGTGACAGAGCCAGCACATACTGATCCAGGAGGTAACTATTAGACAGACAGTAGTATTCACAGCTGGTGTACCCTCAATAGTGAAATTGTGGAAACATCCTAGAAGCTCATCAACAGATGAATAGATAATAAAATGTGGTGTAGATACACAATGCAGTATTACTTAGCCACAAAGAAGGACAATTTTGAGTCATTTGTAGAAAAATGGATAGATCTTAAGATTATAATGTTAAGTGAAATAAATCACATACAGGTTAAATATCACATAGTTTTTCACCCAAAATATAAATTTAAGGAACAAAATAAAGAAGATGGTAGCACAAACAGAAGTAGACATTTTATGGTTAGGGAAGGGTATCCAGGGAAGAGGGAGATGGGGAGGGCTGGAGGGAACATTGGTATAAAATTATCAAGATTTCACATATATATGTATATATAAATATATGCTAATTCTCCAACATGAAAGTAGTTATCATGTATCACAAACATACATAAGTAATAAAAAAAGTAGTATAATCAGTCACATGGTCTACTATTTGGAAATTAACCATATGGAAAGTGAATTAAAATTAATTTTCTAGATGTTCTATTTCACCATGACAGCTATTGGGATGGGATACGAAATGTAACAATATTAGAGAAAGGGAGCTAGAGAAGAACTAAAAATCTTAGTGAGGGAATAGTTGCTTGGTACAGGATGAATAGCCCTTTATTCAAATGCTAGGACCAGAAGTACTTGGTATTTCAAATTTTTTTGGATTTTTAGAATACTTGTATACATTATGAGATATCTTACAGATGAGACTCAGGTCTAAACACAAAATTCACTTACCATTCATATACAACTTATACACAGCCTAAAGCTCATTTTCTATAATATTTTTATTGCACCCGTGTTTTAACTGACTTGTCACACGAGGTAAGGAGTAGAATTTTTCACTGTAGTGCCAAGTCAACACTCGAAGTTTTAGATTTTGGAACATTTCTGATTTCAGCTTTTCAGATTAGGGATGTTCAAACTGTCTTAATGATAATGTTAGGCAGGACTTAGGATAACAAAAGCACTTGGTTCTTTCCTTTTTGGTATTTTAAAAATCTTTAAAAATGGGATTCACGTAGATTCTTTGTGGTAGATATATAGGTATTCACTGTGTAATTTTTTAAAATTTGGACCTCAGGACCTTGTGCTTGCAAGGCAGGTTCAGTGGCACTGAACTAAATCCCTCACTTCACTGTGTAATTCTTTTACCTATTTTGTATGTTTGATTACACACCCTTGTAGCCATCACACAGGGCTCCCTTCAGAAAACAGGGAAAAAAAAAGTACATTTCTTTTCACATAACTTGTCTTACATCATGAAAAGCATGTTAAATATTTTGGAAACTAAAGGTACTAAATGTCCAAGCTGTTTGTATTTTAGTCTGGAGGCCTCACCAAAATGATTCTCTCCAACATCTGGGCTGTCTGACCAGCTGCCTCACTCAGACCACGACTTAATTTTTCATTCTCTTCTACCAAGGACTGATTCTTCTCCATTAGGGATTGTAGATTCTCTGATGGTTCCACACTAAAGCAAAGAAGGTAACATTTTAGAAAAATACCTGACTGGTAACATATAAACATATCCCACAAACCTTCTGGGTAGGGATTGGATTCAAATTACTTCACAACTGGGAAAAGTGAGTCTAATCCTATCTATCCTCTCAGCATATTGCATGAACAAAAAACACACTTATGAAGTACTCTAATGCTTGGAAGAAGGTAATAATTTAGAGCCAGATATGGTTATAACAGGAATAACTTTTATTTTGGCTTAAGGAAGTAGGGGCTGGAGATACAGATGAGTGGTAGAGCATCTGTCTCACATGCTCAAGGCCTTGTTCAATCCCCAACACTGTATAAAAAAAGCAGTTGGTATTATATACATTTACCAATTCTTCACGATGAATGCAATTACTATAAACTTGCAAATATGTACTAAAAAGATTAGGGAAATAGGGAAGAGATATGGAGGAGACAGAAGTAACACTTCTCAAGGTTGAAATTTAACAAGTCAGAAAGTTAAAATGATGAAGACCAGTGGCCACTGAGAACACATTTCACAATTTTAAACAGTTCTCTTTTAAATGCTTGCTTTGCTTGAAAGTGATGACTCTACAGCCTCTTGTTCATTTGCCTACTGATTTTAAACTGCTTAGAGTGGGTGATAGCAACAGTGGTGTCCACTTCATATATGACTGGAAGACATAGAGAGCTTAAAGGAATACATGTGATAGACAAGAACCTTTGGAAAGTATGCATATTAACTGGTATAAATTCTAGACTAAAGAAGGAGACTAGTAAACATAGGGCTTTTTTTTAATTCATTGGGAGGAAATGTTCAAAAGACTGAAAAATGGGACTGGTTAAAAAAGAGACAAAAGAAATATGAAGATTGGATCGGAAGAAAGCTGAAGGGAAAAATGAATAGTTGTCAAGGATATGATAGAGGAAAAAAAGGACAGGGAGCAGTTGTTCTCCATCTCAATAAAGGACAGAAAAGAATTTCAGGAAGAGTAGATGACCTCTCACCCACTTTAAGATTTCTATCTATTCTTACAGAAGATCTCAGCCTGCTCTTTATCAAAAAGTTAATGACCAAGTCCACATGATAAGATCTCATGCTACAGCTAAGAATTTGCTAAAGCTCTTATAAAGGAATGTTCAATTAAAACAAGAATTATAAAATAAACTATTATTAAATTTAGTGTTAGATTGCTGTTTATTTCCTTATAAACTGAAAACTTCCATGCAGTTCCTGTAAGTTGACAAGCTTCAAAGTAATGATATTTTTAACTCAATAATTTTCCCCTAAAACATTTTTCTAAAAAGGAGAATCACATTTTAGTTGAATGTTGATTTTTTCCAAGGAAAATTCAGCACTTAGAATTAAGTGCTTCAATGCAATTTGAGGTTAGTTAGGTTGAATATTTAAACACTATAACTTCGCTAACACATTAAATGTATTTAATTCTTACAACAGCTCTATGAGGTAGGTTCTATTGCCACCCCAATTTCACAACTGAGAAAAATATGGCACAAAAAGTCAAATAATCCAAAGCCATACAACTAGTGGGTTCTGGTAATGCTGGAATTTGAGCTCCATGTCTAATTGGAGAGTCCATATTCTCAACTACTATGCCAACTTCACAGATAGGTCATACAGGAATGCAGAGAATACTGGAAATAAAGGCTCAGAGTAGTAAGGAATAAAAGTTCTTGGTAAGAGTACAACAAAGCAGTACAGGGCCATAACATGAAAAAGGATACACATGTGCTGGGAAAAACTTTAAGAGTAAAGCAGAAAGTAGGGAAAGGACTAGATAAAAATCAGACAAAAAAGAAAATTCAACAGAAAACCAATGTTTCCTATTTGATATCCTACTTAATTGCCAATGATAGGAATTCAAATTAGTTGAGCAGGTGCAAATTGACACAAAAAATAAATATAAATGCTCTAGCGACACACAACCAAAAACAGAAAACCATAATCCAAGGACAAAATGTAAAATTACTCATATGTATAGAATGTGATTTTTGTAAGCAGCCTTGTGGAATGTATCTAAAAATATAAATACAGTTTTGAGACGAGAAGAAGCATCTTTATTTCTGTGAAAAAACTGAATCAATTCACCAATTGTTTCTTAGAGTACTATTTTTGCAGATGAAATTATTTCTAATTATGAATCAAAGTCTAAAAGCATAAAGAGAATATCAGTGCCACTTTGGACAATAATTTGGCAGTTTCTTAAAAAGTGAAACATATGACCCAGCAGTTCCACTCTTGGGTACCCATAAAGAGCTGCAAGTGAATGTTCACAACAGCATTACTCATAATAGTAAAAAATTGGAAAATAATGTGAAAGTCTATCAATTGGCAAATGAATAGACAAAATGTAGTTTATACAGACCATAGAATACGATTCAGCAATAAAAGGGAATAAAGTATTGATACATGCTATAACATGGATGAGCCTCAAAACAATGACTGAGGGTTAGGTGCCGGGGTCCAGCCTCAGCAAGAGTTCAGGTCCTGAGGAAGAGGGTTGGAGTCGGCGCTTGTGAAGGAATGAGACACATTCTGTAGGTATGAGGTGGTGTGCCTTCCGAACACTGGAGGACTTATTTATATCATATAGTAAAGGTCACATATGGAAATTGGCATACTTCACAATTTCTAGATAAAAACTTTTAAGATCATTTTTCCAATAAACTACGGCACATACCCATTTTATTATTATTCCTGGGAGCATTTTATCTATTGCCTCAGCTATTATTAATCAAACAATTTCCTAGTAAAAGCATAAATGAAAGCAAAATCAAAAGAACAATCCAAGCTTGCCACCATTTTTCAAAGTCCATGTCTATTTCGGCTACAATGGAAAGACTGCGGCCAACTCTTAACAGGTCACTAGGTTTTGATAAAGAAGTACCATGGTTATTCAACTTCTTGGTTAAACTTTTATTTTATATAGTCAGAAAGCAAGTATTATGCACTTCGTAATCCTTTCTATAACAACTATTCAGCTGCCTGGCAATAGTATTTACTTGTTCTTTAGTGCACAGACATCACTGTGTTCCTGAACATTTCATTCTTTCTGCAAAGGGCAAATCTTGATGTCTTACTCATTTTTTATCTTTCCACACCATTCTAACTTCATCTGTGTAAGCCCTAGTGCAGGAAACAGAGGGGGCGCTGCCTAGTGGCCATGAGATCACTCTACTACAAATCTTTGAGCACCTCTCTGGGATTATTATAAGTAATTGGACTCTTGGATGAAAGCTGGGGGGGCTCTTGTCAGAGTGAAATCCTCAATTATTGAAAAACTGGAAACCCCTTCAGAGAAAGTCCCTGGATCAGGGGTCAGCTTAGGGGTTCAATGACTGACACGACTGACACATATTTCTCAGAAGTAGCTTGTACAGGTTTTTTCACTAAAGCCAAATTTCCCCAAATTACAATTAAGCCAATCAAAAGTGCAAGCAAAAATAAAAGCTGGAGTGATGCTTTCAACCTGAGGCCCGTCATTGCTGGAATTTTGTTAAGCAGCAGTAGAGGAACCATGGGCCTCACCAGTTAGGGGTATACACCAGCAGCACAGCATTTATCTAGCATGTGCAAGACCCTGGGTTCAATTCTCAACACAACAAAATAAACAAAAAACATGAGTGAAAGAAGCTGACAAAAAAATTATAAACTGTATGATTCCATGCATATGAGAGGTCTATAGCAGGCAAATCTATAGACAGAAAACAGATTAGTGGCTGATCGGCCTGGTAGTGGAAATGGGAGCAACACTAAATGGGCCAAAGGGGTCCTCCTGGGTTGATAAATATGTTCTAAAATTGGACTGTAGTGACAGTTGTACAGCTGTAAATTTACTAAAAATCACTGAATAGTATAGATAAAATAAATATTAGGGAGACCTGGTCTCAAAATAAAAAATAAAAAAGGGCTGGGGATTAAGCTCAGTGGTTCTGCAGCCTGCCTCCCAATCACAAGGTCCCAAGTTCAATCACCGGTACCAAATAAATAAATAAATAAATAAAAATTAAAAAACTTAAAAGGGCTGGGGATGTAGCCCAGTGCACAGGCCCTGGTTTCAATCTCTAATACAAATAAATAAATAAATTTATTTTTGCATGACCAAAACACACCACAAGTAAAAGACTACTGACAAATTGAGAAAAAATATCTGTAATACACATCACAAACAAAAGGCTAGCTAGTATCATTAATATTCAAAGAACTAACAAAAAATGGCCAAATTAGGGTTTGCTATTATTAAAGAATAATACCAATGGCCGGTGATTTAGCTCAATGGCACCATGCAAGGTCCTGAGTTCAATCCCTGGTACCGTAAAAAAAAAAAAAAAAAAAAAAAAAAAAAAAAAAAAAAAAAAAAAAAAAAAAAAAAAAAAAAAAGAAGAAATTGAAACTTATATACATTGTAGATGGAAATATTAAATGGAGTAACCACTATGTAGATAATGGATGCATAACACTGTACGTAATGTCACTTGATTGTACACTTAGGATTAAAGTGATAAATTTTATATTACGTATATTTCATCACAATTTATTTTTACAAGAAACAAAGGACCAATGCTGGGTGTGGTAGTGCATGCCTGTAATCCCAGCACTCAAGAGGCAGGAGGATCTTGAGTTCAAGGCCAGCCTGAACTCCTAGTGAAACCCTGTCTCAAAAAACAAAAACAAAACAAATGAATCAAAGGACCAAAACCCAACAGAAAATGTGAAAAGACATGAATAGACATTTTACCACAGAAGAGATAAAAGTAACAAGGAAATGCAAATTGGAACAACACTAAGACTGCATTTCTAGCCTATCACACTGGAGAAAATTGAAAAAGTATAGCAACAGTTTCCATTACTGAGGCTGTAGTAAAACAGGCACTCTCATACTGCTGGTGGCAATGAAAATTGGTGCAACCCTTCTGGAACGGAGTACCTAACAAAACTACACATACACTTATCTTTTACCCCAGCATTCTTACTTCTAGAAATCTACCCAGAAGATAAATTTTTTTCCCAGTACTGAAGATCCCATGTAGGGTTGCTCTACTACTGAGCTACATCCTCAGTCCTTTTTCATTTTGAGACAGGGTCTCACTAAATTGATCAGGCTGGGTGATATCCCTGCCTCGGCGACTCTTGAATAGCTGGGATTATAGACAATGAGCATCATCCCCAGTTCCAGCTGAAGATAAACTTTTTAACAATACAAAAGTGCAGAGTCCGCCAAAAAATATATATACACACTTGAGGAAAAGATAAATAGTATGTTTTTTCAGCAGATGGTGTTACTCTCACATGGGGATCCTAGAGGATGTTGCAGAAAACCCAGTACACACTGCCAGCCCTTAGAGAAGAAATTGAAAATGCACATACAACAGTCTTTTTTTGGTACCGGGGATTGAACTCGTGTCCTTGCACTTGCAAGGCAGGCCGCCGACACTGAGCTAAATCCCCAGCCCCACATGCAATAGTCTTAATGACCAAGGTTACCTAAGCAGAAGTTGGCCATACTAATAAATGTCTGGAAGCTGATGGCCACCACTCGAGCACCACTTGTAACTACAGAGGCCAAAGATACATATTAATCTCATGATGTCTCAATAAATTTAGTATCAAAATATTTATACAAGTTTTTCTTTTCCTGAAGTGTGTATACATTTTTTAGTGGAATCTGTATATGCATAGAAGGTAATTCACTGGATCATGTTTGTAAATGTAAATATTAAGAACAACCAAAATTCACATACAGAGGTTAGATTAATGTTTGGCACATGTATACCATAAGAGTACAGCAGTCACCTCTTATCCATGGTCTCATTATCTGTAGTTTCAGTTACCCACTGTCTAAAAATATTAAATGGAAAATTCCAGAAATAAACAATTCCTAAGTTTTAAATTGTGTGTCATTCTGAGTAGCATAATGAAATCTTGTGCTATCCGGCTTTGTCCCACCTGGGATGTGAATCATCCCTTTGTCTATCAAATCCCTGCTATGTGCACCACCCACTTATTAGTCACTTAGGATCCATCTTGGTTATCAGATTAACTGTCATGTTACCAAAGTGCTTGAGTTCAGGTAATCCTTATTTTACTTAGTAATAGCCCCAAAGCAAAAACTGTTACAGTATAATATGTTGCAACAATTGTTACATTTTATTAGTAATATTGTAAATCTCTTATAGTGGCTTAATGTATAAGTTAAATTTTATTGTAGGTAGGTATATATAGGAAAAAATGATATATATGATTTGATACTGTCCCTTTTCAGGCATCTACTGAAGGTCTTGGAATATCCCCTGTGGTTAAGGAAAAATGAGACTGTTTCTTTCCTTCTGCTAACATCGGGATTAGATTGCTTTTTTATCCTTGAAGCATGTTTATTTGTGATCTTTTTTGATCTAGGCATTTGTTAATAAAAAAATTTTGGACTTATTACTGCTTTTGCCTAATCTCATAAGTTTTGGTATTTTGTGCTTCCATTTTCATTTGACAAGATATTTTTAAATTTCTCTTAAATTCTTCATTCATCTATTGGTTTTTAGGATCATATTATTTAATTTTCATGTATTTGTTAATTTTCTAAAACTCATTATTACCTTCAAGTTTCATACCATTGTGGATAAAAAGATACTTCATATTTCAGTTTTCTTAAATATGATACAAATTGTCTTGGGGCCTAACATATAATTTATCCTGGAGAATATTCTGTCTGCATTGGAAAAGAATGATTTCTGTTGTTGGATGAAATGTTCTTTATCTCAGGTCTGGTTTGGCCAAAGGTGGTAGTCAAATCCAATGTTTCTTTATTCATTTTTAAAGTATGTAAATGAGTCCAGATTATTTTATAATTTTCTATAATAGGTGTTCAATACCTAAAAATGTAAATATCACCTTTAATATATAAATATGGCTCTATAAACAAAGTCAGCAAGAAATCCTAAAAATTACTGTATACATATATAAAAATTGTAAGAATATCCATCACTTCTCAAATATGCATTTTTAAAAATTAAATGCAAGTAAATGAACAACTTGAAGGGGAAAAGAAAAATGTCAGTAACAGATTATTTGAACAAATATTTGTCCTCTTCCCAAATATCTAAAACATTAAATATATCACTGATTTCAGTAGCTTGTGAAACCCAAAAGTTCTCATTTTTTTTCACTAGTCTGAAATAAGTCCAGAAGAGATTGTACTGGTGAAATTTGGTTTTCTTCTGTACAATAAGGGCTGGGAGACCACTTCTCTCTACCCACTAGTTTGGGCAGCACTCCAGGGCCAGTCCTGCTTCCATTGTTCTGAGACAAGCAAAAATAAAACCAGAGAGACCCAGAAAATCCCTGAAGCCCCAGGCCAGAGCACACGCTTCTTAGATTTCCAGACCAGACCCCGAATAGCTGATCCCCGCCAGAAATTTGTTAATGGTTCTTAAATATGGATTGCATCTCATGTTTATAATTGAATCAGAATGAACTGTGGAAAAGTCCTGTGCACTAGACACCCTTGAAGATGACTCAACACCCTGTCAATCATTCCTGTCAATTTTACCTAGAGACCCAATGAGAGGCACCTGGGCAAAGGTTGCACATCTTTATACCGAAAGCCCAATTTATCTGTGTCCTGTGCTGTGTTTTTTATTTCCCTGTTGCCCCTGAAACTACTTTTGTGTTTCTGCTACCCTTTTTGTTTTGCTGGAATGGATCTTCCCTGAGTACATCTTTTCCTGTTATATTCCACAAACGTAGCAGCTTTTCTTTTACCATTGGGTATACATTTAGAAATTCATTGCTTGCCATACACAAGAGCCTGGAATGGAATCTGTCGGATCCATCACATGGTAACATTTCTGGATTTTTTTTATTTCCTCCTAATAATATTCACACTTTTTGGTAGATTTTACCAAAAGAAATTGTCCATATTCTTGATTTCACATTCGGTAAGTTCCTCAAGAGGATGACAGGATGGACATTTTGCCTTTATTGTCAGGTGCTCTTTCAAACTATTTATCGTTATCAGACCAGAATCATAACCAAATATTGAATGAAGGTCCTTTTCCTTATACCTTTTGCTGGATAAATCATAGCATCTGACTTTTGCTTTGGTTGAGATGCACAATGCCCATACTGAAATGAGAAATTTGTATGGATGTGTGTAGTCTACTTGGATAATGATTTACACTTAGTTCTTCTAAGTCACTGCCACTTATAATTCATTTATGCTCAGAAATGTCAAGAATGCATTCCTGTTTGTTTTTACATGGAGGTAGCCGTGTAAAATTCTATTTTTGTTATTTTCAGCTGCATTTACATAGGACATTCAGTATTCATCTTCTCATTAAGCCATCACAATTTGTTTTAAGGGTAAGGAATGGGTTCTGAAATGAATGCAAGCTTTAGTTTAGGTTCCAGCATTTTTTCATATAGGAAATTCTGCTTAATCACATGTACATTATTTTCCCTGAAATTCTTTTGAGAAATATGTTGGAATTTAACTTTTCTTTTGGTTTAGTGTTTTTCTAGACATTTGAAGTAACAGGAGAAAGGGATCAAACACTGTATTTTAGTCTTTTCTTTTTTTAGGAATATTTCTTTCATATTCCACAAAATAAAAAACAAACTTAAGATACAATATCATCAACAACTTGATACTGGCTATTTGCAAAGTTCTTCTGTTGCTCAGTGAGGTGAATTTCAAGATTTTCATGTTTCTGTAAGCAACATTCACAATATCCCTTTTTTTCCCTTTCAACTGGAATTGAATTGGGGTTCCGCCATATTTACACCATCCATTTTGACTCTTAGTTTACCCTGAGTTTGCTTTTGGATATCAGCTTTTGTACAACAAATGGATGGCAGGGCTTCTGAACACAATAGTTTATAAAAGGCATATTGGCCAACTTCACATAAAATGGCCTAAAAGGGCTGGAGATTTAGCTCAGTGGTGCTGCTGCTTGCCTTGAAGGGGCAAGGACCCAAGTTCAATCCCCAGTACCAAAACCAAAAAAATAATAAATAAGAGAGATTTTAAAAATGGCCTACAAAGTTGGCTTCTATCTTCTATTTTTACAAAAGATTTTTTGAGTCATCCTGTTCTTGTTTTTTGTGTGTTTCAGATGAGATCAGGCGCATTCAAGGTAGTATGGCCTTAGACTTGTTTTTTGTGTTTCAATACCAACATTCCCCTCATGTCCCTAACAAAAGTATTCAATTTCTTGAGTAAATACAACTCTTTTCTTTTATTCAACGTAGTATCTAATGTCATCAATATGAAGACTTTTTACTCACCATAAGGCATTTGATAAGATAATATTTGAAGGAATAAGATTGTGACCTTTGATAGCTTTTTCAACCAATAATTTTCCTTTGCTTAAACACACTATAAAAACTGTGTTTGGAGACATATTAAATTCCATCATGACTGAGATGAGGTGAAGTGATTTCTGCAGTGTATAGATTCTGGATGTGGTACAGTAGAAATTCAACTCATTATTTGTGCAAACTTTGCTTCCTTACTGTTTGAAATAAGATAACTAATATTTTTGCTGAGAAATTTTTCGATTCACCCTCTTGGATCATAAACTTTGTCCTTTTTCAGTTTTTCAGATAAGGCAACAGAAGTTAAGTCAAGGTAAAATACTTTTACCCAAAGTGGCTTATATTTAGATTTTACTAGTCTATTATTAGTTTTCAGAGATTTCAAAGATGGTCTGTTCTTTACATTTTTGACTTGGATTCCACCCTGGAAATGTCCTTTGATGTGGCTCTTCATGCTCTGGAGTTCATGGCAGCCACCTGGTACCTACATGCTGGGTCCAGGCAGAGTTCCAAGCTAGATGACCATTAAAACAAGGCTTTTGCGTGTTGGCGGACAGGTAGACAGGACAACCACCTTTCTCCTTCTGTTAGCCATGGTCTCCATGCAATAGAACTGCTGTACCTCTGGGCTGACTTTCCAGAGCTGGATCTGGCTCTGAAGCCCAGAGGAGGAAGGAGAAAAGACTGTTTCCTAATTATATGTGGATATTTTCTGCCCAATAGAGAAAATAGGGTATTAAAAGTTGCATACTAGGCAGGGGTATGGGGAAAAAAATGAGAACCAAGATCTGTCATGTAAAGGTACAAGACCTGAATGATAAATGTAACTACATGGTATACTTAAAAAGTACCAATAAACTCAATGAGAAAAAAAAATCCTTACTATGTATTATTGTAGTCTTCAGGTCTTTTAATACTTGCTTTATATATTTAAGTGTTTCTAGGCTGTATGTGATCAAAATACACAGATGTTTAGATTTTTAAAATTTACATTAAAATACAAAAAAATTTTTTGACAGTACTGGGGATTGAAATCAGGACCTTGCACTTGCATGGCAGACATGTTGCCACTGAGCTAAATCCCCACCCCTGTAAAAATTTTTAAACTCACTATAATTTTTGGTACCGGGGATCGAACTTGGCTCCTTGAGCTTGATGAGACAGGCGCCAGAACCACTGAGCTAAATCCCCGGCCCTAAATTCACTATATTTTAAAATCATATCTTATATATAATATGTTCTCTTTATCTGACCCCTTTATTAATAAGGTCTTGTTTTTCAGTTAATCTTGTTTTTTTTGTTGTTGTTGTTGGTACCGGGAATTGAACTTGAGTCCTTGCACGTGCAAGGCAGGAGGCTGAACCACTGAGCTAAATCCTTGGCCCATTTCAGTTAAAGTCTGTTTTGCCTAAAATAAGTATCCTTACTCATTTCTGCTTTTGATTTGATTGGAACATATTTTATATCCTTTTATTTCCAATATATGAGTGTCCTTTAGAGTAAAGTGAATCTCTTTTAGGCAGTATGTATTTGAGTCTTGCTTTTTAAATTCTATTTAGCTATTCTATGTATTTTCATTGGAGAATTTAATACATTCACATTCAAAGTAATTAGTGAGAGGTAAGGACTATTGCCATTTTGCTTTTATTTGGTTGTTTTGGTTATTTCTTCTCTTGCTGTATTCCTTTGTGGTTTGATGGTTTTCTGTAGTGCTATGGTTAGAATTTTCCCTTTTTGGTTATCATGAGGATTACAAAGAACATCTTACACTTACGATAATCTAGTTAAAGTTGATTAACAGCTTAACTTTGATTGAATGTAATTTTACACTTTTATTCCTATTCTAACTTTCTATTTTTGATCTTCAATTTATATCATTTTATAATATGTATTCCTTGCTGATTTATTAGCGATAGTAGTTATAAATAATCTTGTTTTTTAACCTTTGTACTAGAGATATTACCTCACATACAACCATTAAAGTTCTAGAGTATCCTAAATATTGTTCTGTATTTGTGCTTTTGGGTGTGTGTGTGTGTTACTGGGGATTGTGCCTAGGTCCCAGCATATGCTAGGCAAGCAACCTGTTACTGAGCTTCATCTTCAGCCCAGTAGTAAGTGTCATATTATAATTAGAAGCCTTTATTCCACTTTGAAGAACTCCCTTGAGCAATTCCTATAAGGTACGCCTGGTGGTGATTCCTTAACTTTTGTTTGTGAAAGTTCTTATTTCTCCTTCATTTCTGAAAGATAGATTTGCTGGGTAAAGTATTCTCGGTTGGCAGTTGTCTTAATTATTTTTTCATTGCTGGAACAAAATACCTGGCACTCATGGGTTAAAGGAGGTAAGGTTTATTTTAGCTCACAGTTTGTAGAGCTTTCAGTCCACACTCAGCTGGCTCCAAAGCAGAGGACAAATAGTTCATGGCATGGCAAGCAGGAAGCAGCAACCTTCCTTCTGATTTCCCTTTTATTCTATCCAGGCTACACGCCTATTAGATGGTACCACACCGAGGGTGGATCTTCCCTCTTCAGTAAATCAACCATCTACACCAACAACCAGCAGGCTAATCCAGTTATCACACCCTTAATCCAGTCTCACACACCCATGATCCAGCCACTCCCAAAAGCCCAGGTTATGAGCACATGAGGCTTTGGAACTACATCTAGATATAAGCCAAAACAGGAGTTTTACTCCTTCAGCACTTTTAATATTCCATCCCACTCTCCAAGTCTGCAGGTTTTGTTCTAAAAAGTCCAATTAGAATCATATTGGAACTCCTCTGTATGTGATATATTTATCTCTAACTGCTGCCAGAATTTTTAATTTGTGATTTTTTTTGTACCAGGGATCAAACTCGGGACCTTGTGCTTGTGAGGCAGGTGGCAGAACCACTGAGCTAAATCCCTGGCCCTAATTTGTGATTTTTTTTGTACCAGGGATCAAACTCGGGACCTTGTGCTTGTGAGGCAGGTGGCAGAACCACTGAGCTAAATCCCTGGCCCTAATTTGTGATTTTTGGTAACTTGATTGTTATATATCTTGGTAAATTCCTCTTTGAGTTGAATCTAATTGTTGATCTCTGCTCTTACTATATCTGGAAGATTTTTTGGGGAAATACTTGGGATTGACCTCACTGAGTACTGAGCTAAATCTACAGTTCTTTTGATTATTTTGAAATAGGATCTCACTAAGCTGACCCAACTGGCCTAGAAAGTGGTTCTTCTCAGTTTAGCCTCTTTAGTAGCTGGGATTACAGATGTGTGCCACCATGCCTGGCTTCATCCATCCATTCATTTGTTTGTTTGTGTATTTATTTAGGGGTGCTGGAGATTGAACCCAGAGTCTTCCAACTGAGCTATATCCCCAACCCTTTTTTTTAGTTTTTATTTCAAGACAAGGCCCCCCCACCCCCTGCCATACTGGAGATTGAACTCTGGACCATGCACTTGCGGGGCAGGTGGTGGCACCACTGAGCTAAATCCCTGGCCCAAGACAAGGCCTTATTAAGTCACTAATTTTCTTAGACTGGGCTTGAATTTGTGATTCTCCTGCCTCAGCCTCCAAGAGGGCTAGGATTACTGGCATGTACCACCAAATCCAGCTTCCATTATTTTTAAAAAAATGATCTTTCTGATCCTTTTCATTTTTTCTCCTTGTGGGGAAAATGTATATATCTATATATCTATATATCTCACATATCGATAGCATCCCATAATTTTAGGCTTTCCTTTTTGTCTGCAGTACTAGGAACTGAACCCAGGGCCTCATGCACGCTAGGCAAGCTTTCTACACTGAGCTATACCCAGACCTTGAAGGGTTAATTTCAAATGTTCTGTTTTTTAATGCCTTGTTAAGCCAGCTATTGAAATTTCTATTCCATTTGTCAGTTTAGTTATTGCACTCTTCATCTCTAGAATTTCTATTTTGTTTTATGTTTGTTTCTATTTCTTTGCCAAAATTCTTATATTGTCCATTGAGTTTTGCAAATCTCATTTAATTTTTTAATCTGTATATTCTTAAAGTTCACTGGCCTTTTGAAAGAAGGTTACTCTGATCTCTTTTTTATAGATCTCACTTTCTTTAGAATCCATTTATGGAGCTTTGGAAGTATCACAATTTCTCGAGTCTCTGTAATCTTTGTATCATTCCTTACATTGCTATTAATACACTTAGGGTAAAAGTCACCTTTTCTAGCTTTAGGGATATTCTATGGCAGGGACAGACCTTCACTAGTTAGTGTAGCCTATGATCTTGGATGGGCCACCTGGTAATGACCCTGGACCGGCATCAATTACTTTTTTTTTCTCTCTCCATTTCACCACGTGACCAGACAGCTGCCTTTACTCTGAATTTGTGGGCTAGCCAGGCAGGATCTGCTATCTAGCAAGACTATTAACTGAGCTCTGCAATCAGACTAAATTGCTGAATGGGCAATTCTATTGCTTCTGATCTTGCTGTCAAAGTGAGAGTTCCTCCTATCCTTTCAATGTAGATTTTGATTCAGTTCCATAAAGCATGCCAAGTGACTCAGACTTGGTTCCATATTTTGGGGTTTTCAACAAGGTATTTTTATTTGTAGATGATTGTTAGTTGATCTTTGATCGTTCTATAGAGAAAATGAGGTCTGAGACCTATTTATGGTCTTGCTGGCTTCACTAACCACCTTTTGTTTACTGATTCATCTGTTGATGGACATTTGGGTTGTTTCTACTTTTTAGCTATTGTGAACAATGCTGCTATAAATATGGCTGTAAAAATATGTCTTTAAGACTCTGTTTTCAATTCTTTTGGAAAAATATCTAGAAGTGGTATTGCTGGATCATTTCATAGGACTATTTTTAATATTTTGGAATCTCCATACCATTTTCCACAGTAGTGATATCATTTTACAATTCCAGAAGAGTAAACAGGGCTCTTTCTTCATATTCTCACATTCTTGGAATACTTGTTATTTTCTCTTACTGTATATATTTATAGTTTATTTATTTAGTTAGTTAACAGTAGTCATCCTAATGGATGTGAAAGGATATCCCATTGGGATTTTTATTTGCATTTCTCTGCTCTGAGCAAATTTTTTGACATAACAAGACTCTTAAATCCATTATAATTTAATTATAAAATTAATCAAAATGTGCGAGTGACCCAAAATAATAACTGTGGGAAACTATATCCTGTCTGGATACTCAAAGTTTAAAAGCCAAAAAAGCTGCATATAAATGTTGTAATCTAGTTCATAAAAGTGTTTCTCACAGGGGTTAGCAATTCTGAAACTTCTTTATGTATATACTAGAATTGAACATTGCAAATGCAGATTGCAGATAATGAGAGTAAGGTTTCTTACTACTAGAGAAAGAAATTATAAAAAGGAGAGAAGAGTAAAACGAACCCTGTAGTATCAGAATAGGATCAGAGTTAAAAGTATAAAATCATGGTTTCTAATAATAGATATGGATAGATACAAAAATACAGATGAGTATATGTGTGGGTTATGATACATGCATGCAGATATTTCTGAGCTCTATACACTGAGAGGGCCTAGAATCAGTGATACACTAATTACTAAACAATGAGGGCAACTAACGTCAGCACCCAGATCTTGGTTTCTAAGCGCCATTTTCAACAAACAAAACTAGGGCTCCTTGGAGATATAGTTAATTTAAGACCTGGGGCAAAGAAAATACATTTTGGGATATCATGTGAAAATGCTTAAATATCATGTTAAACACACACACACACACACACACACACACACACACACACACACATTAACCAGAAGGAGCTCTCTGAATAAACAAAGAAAAAACAATTTGAAGAATAAAACAAATGATAATATTGGATATTAACCCACAGAATAAAATAAATACCCAGGCATCTATGCAGATATAACTAAATAGTCATATAAAAAGAAAGAGACAGCAACCCTTGAAATAGTAGCATTCTAACAAATAAATTTCGGAGGCTCTTTCTATTACATCAAAGTGCTTCAAAGATAATTAGCTAAGTTCTTAGTAGTCAGCAAGGTTGCTAAGATCCCTTCTTTGACACTAACTGCTATCAGAAACTAGGATATTTGAGGAAAAGAACCACCAGGAGAAACAGCCACTGCTAGAATATCTTTAGAATTCATCTATGACTCTTACTTTATAGATCTAGGCAGGGTACCTCCATGGGCTTGCAGCAACAAGACTTGTAGCTGTTGTACCTGGGAGAAGCAAAGAAAAATAATCAGCTAGTCATCAATCAAAAGCTACTTATTCCTTGGCAGTAAAATTACTATGATTAGCAGTAGGATAATTTTACTCAATGCCTATGAAATTAATGGTAGATCTTAGGTACTACAGAAGGCACGATGATTGATGATTAGATAATAAAAGGACAATCTGCATTTTGCGTGAATAACTATTACTTAGAAGATGAGCCATCGCTTTTTTATTTTTCTGTGGTAATGGCGATGAACCCAGAGCCTTTTCATTGTTCTATAACCTCAGCCATTTTATAACATTTTATTATGAGACAAGACCTTACCTAGCCAGTAAGTTTTTCAGGCTGGGCCAAAATTTGAGATTCCTCCTGCATCAGGCTCCTAGAGTGCTGGGATTTTAGGTGTGTGTTATCATAACAGCAAGTCATCCCTTTTATTTAGCATCTTAAAGAGTTATTATTGAGTGCCTATTTTTAAAAATCAAACATAGCAATGGAGTAGGAAATGTAGGGGCATTCAAAAATAAAATATGGTCCTACTCTTAAGGTTACATCTAGTTGAATAAGATAAGCGTAAAGGCTGAAATAGCAGAAAATAAGACAATATTAAAATGTCAGGTATAATTAACTGCTTTAGGGTTCTGACAAGAAGCAAATCAATGAAATATCAAAATAGTTAAATTAGGCTTTGTAGATATGGATCTTCAACCAGGACATACCAGGTTCTTTTCCAGTAAACCCCATGTCAGTGAATATTCAGTTCCACAAACAAAAAATCTAGGTATCATATTCTCATTTCTTTATCCAATTTACTGATTACTTCTTTCCATCACTACTGTTGCTATCCTCAGTCCAGGCCAGCAGTATCTCTCACTTGGCCTTCTGTAGTACCTCCTCAAACGGTCTCCACATGTCCACTTTAGTGCCACTATAATCCATTTCCACACAGCCTGACCATCTTTCAAAAAATGTAAATTCTCATGGTTATCACCCTGTTTAACATCAATTCCACATGGTCCATGAATCTTCTGGTTTCCCTTTCGCCCCATACTGGAAAACTCTTTCCTTGCTCTCTTACATGCTAGCCACGTTGACATTCTTTGTTCTAAGCGCTTAACATTGTACTAACTCATTTAACCTTCACAAATCCTTATCAAATTGTGCAGATAGGGAAAATGAAGCAAAGAAAACTTGCCCGAAGAACATAGCTAGCAAGCTACAGAGACATAGTACATAGCTAGTAAGCTACAGATTTGAACCTGGGCCATTTACTTATAGTGTCAATACTCCATGGTATTCTGCTATTCATACTGTTTCTTCTCCTGACAATTTTCTTTGTTCTTTTCTGCACTGTTTATTTTTCTTAATAGGTAAAATGTTGCTACCTCAGAGAAGTATTCCCAGACTGAAAATGTGACAGAAGATGCTGTACCATACTTGCAGGGCACACTATCTTGATTTATAATTATATAATATTACATTATTGATTATGTGTCCATTGTTTGTACCTCATGCTAAGCAATTAAGTTCCACAAAGGCAGCAAATGCTGCATCGTTCAACAATGTATCCCAGCATAGTGTCTGGCACAAAATATTGTTCACTGAATATCCGTTGTTGGAATGAATAAGCAAGTAAGTGAATAGGAAGAAGGGCATTTTGGCAATAGGAATGAACATAACAGGAGACAGAAGGAAATGTGGCATTTTATTATTTAGCTGATATCATGAAAAGGTAAACTACTTACATTTTCTATAAAAATCCTTGGAAGAATGGAGTAGAAGGAAAAGGAAAGGAAAGAGATTAACTGACTAGTAGCTATTGCTGAGGAGGGAAGCCAGGGAGGGAGTGTGCACCAGACACTCGGGAAGCACTTGTTTTCCTGTAGGCAGAGTACCATCCTCTGGAAGGCAAGAAACCATGACACCCCTTTAAACCTGCACCAATCCAATTCCTACCTTCTTAGCTCCTCTACCAGGGCAACTGAGTTGTTGTATAGCCAGTCACATTAATACCACCACAAATTTATGGCCCAAGCTAGCTAGGTCTTCCATTTTTGCCCAGAGTGATTTCAAGCCCTCTACTTTATTATCTGACTACAGCACTCAAACTTTGCTGCTTTTGACTGAGTCCCTGTTCTCAGTTTTTCTCTCCCAAGTAGTTCTTTTACCTGTTCCAGTCTTTTCCACCTTTTCAGAAGAGACATACATCCCTTAACCCTGATTACCTGGTTACTGCCTTTTCTCACTATGCCTTCTTGAAAGAAGCGACTACTGACTTCTTATACTTTCTTATCCACCATTCAATCCAGTTTTTCTGCAGCAATGTGTTCATTTCCCTGACTTTCTTACCAAGGTCATCAATAGCCTCCTTATTGATAAAAATTAATGGATACTTTTCAACCTGTATCTTACACTTTTTTGCAATATATACTATCAGTGACTCTCCTTAAAATGCTCTTCCCTTGGCCATTACACCACTGATTTCTTCCTCTCTACTCCTTTTATGTCTCTCTTGTCTCTTTCCTTCCCCATTCCTTTAGTGCTGGTGTTCTATAGAGTTCTGATTTTGATCTTCTCTTCTTTATCTGTCATTCAGCAAATATTAAGTGAGTGCTTTTAATGTGACAGGCACTCTGAGTTCATCCACTCCCTAACTTCAGATACCATCAAAATGCTGATGACTCCTAAACCTATGTCTTTAGCTCACATCTCTATCACACCCATACAGCCAGCTGTGTTTCAACATTTCTACTGAGAGGCCCAAACTGAACTTATTTCCATTTTCCCATCTTACCCTGGTTTTCCTCCTGTATTTCTTGACAATGATTATCACTGTCATTTATTTGTCCAAGCCAGAAACTTGGGAACCAACCTAGTCTCTGCCAATTCACCTTTCTTTTCTAACTTCAAATCTGTTATCAAGTAAATCATACTCATTCTACTTTCTTCTTGATTTTTTTCTCTAATTTGTCCCCTTCTCTTTATCTCATTTGCTACTGTCATTTTCACCTGGGTTATTATAACAGCCTAATTCATTTTCCTAGTTCTATCCATGTCCATCTGGTCTACTTTCTCTACACTTGCTGGAGTGATCTTAAAACACACATTTCCTTAAATCACTCTCTTACTTAAAATCCTTCAATGGTTCTTCTTACCTTCTAGTTGCATTGCAAATTCGTTACTAGATCACATAAGAAACTTTAGGATCTGGCTTTGCTTACCTTTCCTGCTTCATCCCTCACTGCTTACAGTTTATCCATGAAACCCCCAATGCCATTCCCAATCTCAAATGAGAGCAAACACGTTAATAGTAGATTTAGTTTAAGAGATACTCTAACATGAGTAAGGAATGAGTAAGGAACATCTGTAAATTTCTGATAGAGAAGCTGAGAAACAGAAGCTTTATCATTTTCCTCACATACCTGTAATTTTTCTCATAAAAATCTAAGTCCTTTATACCTGTTGCTTAAGATGATTAAGTTCAGCTGTCTGGGGATCAAAATTTACAACAGGTTTGTTCTTGATTTTTCTTGCTCTGTCAGCATAGCGGAGAGTATTTAATGTTTCTTCTAGATTGGAATCAGCAGGACTCACACAGGCTATCATAAGAGTATGGCTATTACCCCCTAAAGAATCTGAAAAACAACAAAGAACAATGGATAAAATGAAATCCAATAGGATAAAAGCACATGCTATTCATTTGGGTTGGTTTGGTTACTTCAAACTCAAGAGATAAGAAAAACTTCTTAGATACTTACAAATTTCCTATTGCACTAAATTTCTTTCTTTCAACTTTTATTTTATTAGTACATATTTGCAGTACATGATGATTACATCCCTCATGGGGAGTTAATAAATGTATGTGACAAATCTTAATTCATTTTTATCTCCTTCCCCCCTTTACCCTCGCTACTACTTCCGTCTCATGGTCCACTCACCCTTTGAAAAAGATCTATCTCCCTATTTGCTATCTTTTATTTTGCTCTTTATAGCTTGGGTTTCTAATAAGAGAAATCATGCAACATTTAAGCTTGTGTTTGATTTATTTCACTTACTGTTATGGCCTCAAGGTACATCTACTTTCCTACAAATGACTCAAGTTTATCCTTCTTTATGACAGAGTAGTACTCCACTGTGTATAAATACCACATTTTTAATCCATTATCTGTCAATGGATATATAGGCTGCTTCCAAGATTTAGCTATTATGAATTATGCTGCTATAAACATGGGTGTGCATATACCACTGTAATATGATGTCTTTAACTTTCAGGAAGATACCTAAGAGAATAGTGGAGTTAAGTGGAATTTTAATTTTCAGTTTTTTGAGAAATCTCCATACTGATTTCCACAATGATTTGTAGTGATATTTCCACCAATAATGTAGAATGGTTCCTTTTCCCCTGCAGCTTCTCCAGCTTCTGATATTATTTGATTTCTTGGTGATAGCCTTTTATTCTATAGTAAGATGAAATCTCACTGTTGCTTTAATTTGCATTTCTCTAACGGTCAGAGATGCTGAATATTTTTCACGCATTTATTGGCCATTGTACTTCTTCTGAGAAGTGTCTATTCATTTCAATTGCCATTTTTTTTTTTGATTGGGTCTCTTATTTTCAAGGATCAGACCTTTTGAATTCTTTATATATTCTAGATATTAGTTCTCTGAGTGGTAACTGGCAAAGATTTTTTTCTTTCTCTAGGTTGTCTCTTCACTCTATTCGTTGTTTCCTTTTCTGTGCAGAAGATTTTTAATTTGCTATGATCCCATTTGTTGATTCTTGCTGTTATTTTTTGTGCAACTGGGGTTCTGTTCAGAAAGTTCTTGTCTATGCCTATGCCTATTTTAATTTCTAGCAGATTATGTTTTAACATTTAGATCTTTGATCCATTTTGATTTTAGTTTCTAATGTGCAAAATGATTTAACTTTTAGAAAACTATCACGTGTCCCTATTCCCAGAGAAACTATGATTTCAGTAGCTAATTAGGTTAAAACAATTGGGAGGTGGCCTACGAAAGTTAAATAAAATCACTATTCAGATTAAACATTCTTAGGATGCCCCCTCTTGGTAGGTTTTAACTTTCTAGATATTTCTGCTGAGCAACACTATTAAAGAAACAGTAATGAAGTACATTTTCAGGTCCAAAGCACTAAGTACATCTATACATTTTTGGCTCTCAAATATAAAACTATTTTTTCATTATCTTAGAAACCTGATTACCAACAGGGAGATATCTCTCTCTCCCTCCCTCTCTCTCTCTCTCTCTCTCTCTCTCTCTCTCTCTCTCTCTCTCTCCTCTGTTATATACCTGTGTATATAATAGCCCAAATAATTAGATTTATTGTTGTTGTTGTTTTTCTTTTACCAGTTTCACCTTTGCTTTTTTAGCACTATCATTCTAAGTTACTCTGTCTTATTTTTAGAGGCACTTTGGGCTTACCTTGAAGTAGTCGAGTCAATTTGGAATCTCTGTAGGGCACAAAGCCACCCTTTTTGTCATCTCCAAGAGCACTGATTACATTTCCCAAGCATAGAAGCCCTCGGTTAATATTAATACCTAGTAGAAGAACACAAAGGTGATTGGTAAATTGCTTAATAAAGCATCTAACCTACACGTATATTTCTGAAAAAGAAAAGAAATAAAGATCCCATAAATATAATTGCCATTAATCCTCAGGAAACATTTTAATCCTGTTTTTATTTCAGAGTGCCTCTTTATGTCAAAGGACAAATGCCCTAGTGTTAGATTTGCACAATAGAGTATATCATCACTTCTTGCCCTTTCCATGGAAACGCACAGAGAAAATTATCACTATGACAACAACCATCTGTATATTTATTTTTATATAAATTATCATAATCCCGGAATGCAATGAAATTGGATGAATACTTTTTACAATCTTATTATCATTACTTTTACTATCATTTGCATTTTACAGATAAGGCAATTAGATAAAAGGTTAAATGGTTTGCCTAAGGTCAAACAGCTAGTAAATAATGGGTCTGAGATTCCATCTTAGGATTTCAATCAAGTCCTGTGTTTTCTTATGCCATACTGGGATACCTTTCAACTTATTTCTTCAAAAAGGATAAAGATTATTTTCCACTTTAATTCTGAGACTTGCTTTTCAAACATCTTGATAATCTGAGGCCCTCTAAAGCACCGAACATCCCCTTCCTATGTTTACTGTGGAAAGGCTATATAGTACACTGGCTAATTGCATGGGCTTTGATGTCAGACAGCCCTAGGTTCCAATCCTGGCTCTGTGAATGATTAGAGATATGATCTTGGGCAAGTTCCTCATAAAATGAAGCAAATCTATCCACTTTATTGGCTTGTAGTAGGAATTAAATAAGATCACTATATATATAAAACAATGTTAAATGATAAATAATGGTGCTATAATTGAATGTGTGCATCCTTTCCCAAATTCGTGTTGAAATTTCATCTCCAGTGCAACAGTATTAGGAGGCAAGGCCTTTAGCAAGTGATTAGGGCGGGAAGTTTCTACCCTTATATAGGGTAGGCTTTATGCCTTTTAAAAGGGCTGGAGGAAACTAGCTAGTCCTTTACGCTCTTCTGTCCCTTTTTTCATGTGAGGACTGAGTGTTCATTTCTTTTTATCCCCTCCACTTTTTTTTTTTTTTTTTTA
>NW_022900951.1:55013876-55020874 GCF_012274545.1 Fukomys damarensis | reverse complement strand
TTTTTTTTTTTTTGGTAAGGATTCAGTGAAAAGATGTCCTTACCAGATATCAATTCTGTTAATGTTGTGATCTTAGACTTCTCAGGTTTCAGAATTGTGAGAAATGGATTTCTATTGTTTACAAATTCCCCAAACTGAAGTAGTTTGTTAAAGTAGCAAAATGGAGTAAAAAACATGGCATCCTTAGTTAGTTCTGTTCTACCTTTTACTTATTCAGCCACACTTTGTACTCCCTTATAAATTTTTTTTTTTTTTTGGTACCGGGGATTGAACTCAGATCTTTGTGCTTGCAAGGCAGGCGGTGGAATCACTGAGCTAAATCCCCGGCCCACTCCCTTATAATTTGAAATGAGTAGATTTATAAGACACTAACTCCAGTTTCCTCTCTAACAGCATCTTTCATGGGTTCTGTTCTTCACCCTTATTGCAACTATCAATTTACTGATATTTTCTAATACTCTCAGTAGATCAGCCTCTTTTGGGACCCAAACTGTTTCTTCCTAACCCCATGTCCAACCATTTCAGTTTTGCTCTTCCAAGCACTCACTAGACTCATGATTTTCTATCATTCCCATCATAGGTTAAACCAACTCTGAGTGTGTGTATGAGTGTGTATGTGTGTGTGTGTGTATGTGTGTGTGTGTGTATGCTTATGTATTTGCATGCTATAATGTACTGGATCCATTACAAACACACCTCTGACCTTAGCTGAACTCTTGGTTAATTGTCAATCTATTCTTCCTTGTTCTTACTTGATCAACAAAATCTAATTCACCATGTTAGTTATTTTAAACACTCATCATTTTCAGGACTGTACATCTACTTTCACTGTATTAGTATGACTTCACCAGATACTTTAAAGGGATTAATGTTATCCACAAGTGATTCCTAATTGTCTTTCTCATCTCACATTCATTCTTTTGCTGTTACTCATTATGGACCCTAGATCTTTGATCTTTCCCCCTTTCTCTTAGATCTCCAATTTATTTTCCCTTCACAAATTTTTCTTTTCAGTCTACACATGCTTGAATCTCCCCAATCTAAAACAAAAACAATTACATTAAGGAACTATCCCTTTCTTTTCCTTTTTTAGCCAATTGGAAGGGATACTATTTTGTAGAGCTATTTATCCCATCTAGTAAGAAGAACCTGCTGAGATTTATCAACTCTGCTTGCCAATACCTACATTAATCCTTATATTAGTTCTTTCCCTTTTTAGCCAAATAGAATATTGTGCCATCCTATTGGCCCAAATGCTATGTGAATATAAAGGAGAGGCTGCTGGTATTTTTTTCGAAGATGCTGAACAAAACTTCTATCTATAGTTTCATATAAGAACAAAAAAAATTTCCAGATAAAACCTGAAAAGAATCTATGGCTTCTATAATCTAAGCCAGTGGTGGCAAACCCATGGCCATGTGCCACAGCAGGCTTTTTATATCACAGAAAACTTTAAAAAGGTTCACCATCACTGGAATCAAAAACCACAGACTTAGGATAAAAAAATTACAATTACTGGGGTTTTTTTTTCTTCTTCAAATGAGTTGAGGCCTTGTAACAGTAACTTAGGGTGTAAATATCTTACTAGAAAGAAATCATCATGAAATAGGATTTGTTTTTTGTTAAGACACTAAGATGATAAATTTTTCAGAAGGATAAAAAATGTTTGCAGAGGCTGAAAATTTCTGATCAAGGATGGCTACAGAGTAAAATGCCCATAAAAATAATAATAATGTGATCTGTCATTTTCACTTTAAGATTGAGAATAGATAGAGTAAGGAGAGTCGAAAATGCTATTCAGTTCTTCTGGGTATTTGTTCACTATGGCAACAAATAAATAATAGAGGTTTTTACATTAAATGGGAAATATAACTTTAAAGCTAGCACAGAAACACATTACAATGGATTTTACAAGTGGAACAGAAAGGTGCATTTGTAGCAAGAGAGAAAAGCTAGACAGGAGGGAAATTAAGTAACTGTATATGGAATGGCTCTCAATTAGGGGCAATTTTGCTTCCGAGGAGATATTTGACAATATCTAGAGACCTTTGGTTGGCACAACTTGAGGGAGAAGTGTGTGGAATTGGCAGCTAGTGAGCAGAGGCCAAAGGTCAATATCCTGTAATGCACAGGGTAGCTCCCTTCCTACCAATTATTTGGCCCAAAATGCCAATGAGATTAGAAATTCTGCTATATATATGAAAAGGATATGTATGAGCCTAAGGCTGGTAGAATGGTGGAGTAAATTAAGGTGAAAAGATGAAAAAATATAATCTAGATACAGCATGCCTAGTCAGAAAGAAAAGGGAATCATCTGTTATTGAAATGGATCACAAAACTTCCAGAGGCAAGAACTGAGAGGGGATATAGTGAGGATATTGGATTAGGAAACAGAATTTTAGTTCAAAGGCTGGATCTGTCACTTACCAACATGTGTGATGTTGGACAAACAAGTGAAACTTAAAAATCCATAATATAAGAGGAATGTCTATTTTCACAGAACTATGATAAAAATCAAATGTGATCTGTAAAAAGCTGTCCTCATATTACGTATTTATGCATGCAGTGCTGGGGAATAAACCAAAAGCCTCACACATGCTAGGCAAACACTCTATGACTAAGCCACATATTCAGTCTTACAAGTAAGTTATTATTAAGACTAGAGAATCTTGTATAATTTGGATATTTTCTAAGTCTTATGAGGGCAAAAGCAGAATACCTGATAAATCCCTTATGTGCTCAGCAATTTCTTCACCCAAAGGATACTGTAAGTGAAAAAGGAATGATTGGCCTTCAGGTTGACACACAAGGAATAACTGACTATAGAAGTGAAATAATGGAAATCTGGCTATAGGGGAACAAAGGTCATGAACAAACATCAATACTCTAGACTTTAAGAAAATAATCTCTAAATTTCAGGTGAAATAAAACGATAGTAAAGATTCTAAGGCCAGAAAGTCTAAAGAGAAAAACTGTAAAAAGATAGAAGGTTTATAATTTCACAAGAAGATGGTGGAGTGGTGAGCAGCAGAGAAAGCCTCTTCAAGCTTTGGTGTCCTGACACTAGAATATAATGGCGTGTGGAGGAGGAGGGAAATGGGTCCTGGAAACCCTGGAAGGATCTGAAGCAAGAATTGAAGCCCACAGGGAGAGTGAAGAGACTTCAACAAAGAGGAGGGAGATAACAAGCAGTGCTCCCTTGCACAGCCTAGACACATGACGTGGGTTGAACCTATAGACAGATGGTAACACATGATAAACCAAGAGGCCTCCATGGAGAAATGCACCAGTGGAATAGAGCAGTAGATGCAGAAAACTGCAGTGGCTGGTGAATTATTCTGGTTCAGATGTCCCCCAAGAGAGGGTAATTGGCCAGTAGCCATCTTGGAGAGGGGTCAACTGAGCTCAGAACTCAGATCAGTTATGCATGGACTCCATCTAGTGGCTCCCAGTGTCTCAGTGAGGGTGCCAAGTTCAAGTCAGTGAGAGGTTAGGGAATAGCATTCAAATCAGCAGGGAGATGGCAGGAGGCACCTGGTCTGTTGCAGCTCAAAAAAACTTGGTTCCAGCATCACAGCCAGAAACCAGCCTGAACCTCAATGGAACTAAAGGTGCAGGCTGGGATTATCCACTACCCCACCCCAAAGATACAGGTGATTGCTGGGACTAAACAATTTGGTTCTGCACTCTGTCTACTCAAAACTCTACTAGTGACAGCAGAGACATGTCTTGAATTAGACTTTAAAATTAGTACAATTATGTCACCTTGGCTAAAGTAGTACAATCAGCAATAACAACAGCATCAAATATAGCCTACTAAATGACAAACTGTGGTAACTATTAATTTGTCACCTTTAACCATATGAAATAGATTTGTGGTTATATAATAAGAGCTAAAACAAACTAGAAAATTATATGGTCTCTTCTGGTTCTTATTCTTGATTTATTTTGTTTTGTCTTGATTGTTTGAACATGGTTTTGGAATTTTTGTTGTTGTTGTTCTGTTTCTGTTTTTGTTTCTTCCTTTCTCTATCCCTCCTGCCTTCTTCACCACTTTCCAAAAGTCTGTACGATTGCCTTTGGCCCTCCGTTCTTGCTTCTAATCTCTTCCTCTTCTTCTATCTCTCTATCTTTCCCCAAACCCCTCTTAAATCTTCTTCCCTAAGGGTAAAATCACCATATTAAGGGTTTATTTATTGTACATAATTGTATTAAACAGTTGTTCTTCCTGGTATACCAAGATAGAGAGTGCCTAAGGGTCTTAAAAAAATAAAACAAAACTATAGACCAGTGCCAGAGAACCAGTGGCTGGGCCAAGAAGGCAGAAACTTCTCATTACCAATAAATGGAAGAGGTAGGATTTCGCAACAGACTGAAAACCCAAAAGCCAGCTACACCTGGAAGACAACTCTGAGTAGTCATTTCCTTAAGGGTTCGGAATACTGGCATTTTGTAGTCACCATAAAGCAATTTATAAGCATTAACTCAGGAATTAAACCAAAGGAAAAAAAAAGAAAGAAAGAAAATGAGAAGAAAACTAAACAAGATGCACCCCTCCAGGCTTCCAGCTCATCAAAAAGCAAACTGAGGGGACAAAGAGGTGGAACAATCTAAAAACCACCCATCTGAACTCTCTAAAATGGTAACAGCAGAAGTAACAAAACAGATTAATGAGTCTCTAGAAAAAAATCAAAGCAGTACTGTATCCCTAAATGTACCAATAAACTCAATAAAAAAAAAAAGAAAAGAAAAAAATCAAAGCAAAAATAATTTCTCTGAAAACTACAGTTGGTGATCATAATGAAAGACATGCTTGCTGACTGTAGAGCAAATACAGGTTAAAAAAATAGATGAGTTCAGGAAAATGATGGAAACCATGAACGCATAGCATAGTAAAGAAATGGAATCCATGAAACACATTCAAACACATATGCAGGAGATTTAAAAGCTCCATCGAAAGTATATGCAGTACAATGAGCCAACATGAGGACAGAATATCAGATATAGAAGACAGTATTGCAGTTGGTGATCATGAAATGAAAAATTTCTTAAAAACAGCAGGGGATCATGAGAAATCCATCCAGCAGCTGCTAGATGACGCAAAGAAGAATAACATAAGATTGATTGGAGTCAATGAAAAAGCAGGACAGTGCAAATAACATAAAAAACATGTTCATGAAAGTAATGGCAGAAAACTTCATAAAAACAGGAAAAATTTGACATATAGATAAGCGAAATATATAGAATTCCAATTAGCCATGATAAAAAAACCCTGAAGGCATATAATAGTCAAGATTCCAGATATTCAACACAAGAACAGAATATTAAAAGCTGTTATAGAAAAGAACAAATCACCTATAAAGGAAATCCCATCAGAATCACAGCATATGTCTCAGTACAAACCCTCAAGTCAAGGAGAGCTTGGAATAAAGTATTTCAAGCCCTAAATGCAAACAACCTCCAACCCAGATTTATGTATTCCACAAAACTATCTTTCAAAGTTGACAGAGAAATAAGATATAATAAGATATATCCATGACAAAGAACATCTGAAGAAATTCATGACCACCAAATCAGAATTCCAAAGTGTTCTGAAGGATACTCTAGAAAGAGATAACAAGGATTACAACTCCATGAACCCCAACGGAATGATTCTACCACACAAGGCAAAAAGTTAAACAGAAGAGGAAAAAAGGGAGCCAAAAACAGGAAAAACACATGACAGGGATAATTCAATACATATCAGTTATGATTCTCAATTCACCAATCAAGAGAAACAGATTGGCAGAATGGATCAGGAAGCAGGATCCAACAATATGTTACATACAAGAAATACATTGAATTAAAAAAGAAATTCATAGACTGAAAGTTAAAAGATGGAAAACAATACTCTATACAACAGGAACCTGGAAAAAGCAGGGGTAGCTATTCTATTTGCAGACAAAGCAGTTTTCAAACCAAGGCTGATTAAGAGAGACAAAGAAGGTAACTACATCCTTGTAAAGGGAACAATCCAAGAAGAGATAACAATCATTAATATGTATATATATATATATAATATACATACCAAATAGGAGCACATTCAACTATATAAAACAAATATTAATGGACAAGAAAAATCAGATAAGCACTAATACAGTTGTAATAGGGGACCTCAATATCCCACTGTCACAAATAGATCAACTAAACAATAACAAAAAAATCAACAATGAAGTATTATAACTTAACCAAACTTCTGAATAAATGGACTTAAAAGCCGCCTACAGAGTGTTCCACCCCACAACATCAGAATAAAAATTCTCCTTAAGTGCACATGGAGGTTCTCCAGAATCGACCACATAACTAGTTCATAGAACATGCCTAAGAAAATATAAAATAATTGAAATTATCCCAGGAATAGTATGAGACCATAGTGTAATAAAATTGGAAACCAATGGCAAAAGAATCAAAAGAACTTAATGAATACACAGAAATTAACACCCTCCCCAACAAACAATGGATCACAGAAGAAGAAATCGGACAGTTTCTAAATTAAACAATACCAATACAACATACCAGAACTTATGTTGCACAATAAAAGCAGTCCTACAAGGGAAACTTATAGTGGTGAATGCCCACATTAGGAAAACAGAGCAGGCTCAAATAAACAACCCAATGTTGAACCTCAAGCTTTTAGAAAAGAGTGAATCAAGCCCAAAGCTTATACAAGGGATGAAATTATAAAAATTAGGGCGGAAATTAATGCAATGGAGCTTAAAAGAATAGAAAGAACCAATGAATTAAAGAATTGGTTCTTTGAAAGATGAAATAAAATTGACAAACCCTTAAAAACCTTATCAAAAAAGGAAAGAAAGACTCAAATCTATGCAGTTAAGAAGGAAAAGGTTGAAATTACAACAGATCCTGCAGAAATCCAGAAGATCAATACCTACTTCAAGAACTTGTATTCTCTCTTTTTCTTTCTTTCTTTCTTTTTTTCTTTTTTTTTTTTTTTTTTT
>NW_022900951.1:55011056-55013775 GCF_012274545.1 Fukomys damarensis | reverse complement strand
GATCTGTTTTTTTTTTTTTTTTTTTTTTTTTTTTTTTTTTTTTTTTTTTTTTTTTTGGTACTGAGGATTGAACTTGGGTCCTTGAGCTTGCAAGGCAGGCAGCAGAACCACTGAGTTAAATCCCTGGCCCCAAAACCTGTACTCTAATAAGACAGAAAACACAGAAGAAATGGACAGATTTACATGTGAATTACCAGAACTGAAACAAGACGTATGCACTCCAAATAAACCAATATCAGTCAATGAAATTAAAGTTGTAATTAAAAACTTACCCACAAAGAAAAGTCTTGCAAGGCAGGCAGCAGAACCACTGAGTTAAATCCCTGGCCCCAAAACCTGTACTCTAATAAGACAGAAAACACAGAAGAAATGGACAGATTTACATGTGAATTACCAGAACTGAAACAAGACGTATGCACTCCAAATAAACCAATATCAGTCAATGAAATTAAAGTTGTAATTAAAAACTTACCCACAAAGAAAAGTCCAGGACCTGACAGAGTCCCTGCTGAATTCTATAAGAAATTTAGAGAAGACTTAATGCCACTACTTCTCAAACTCTTTAATGAAATTAAAAGAAAAGCAATATTGCAAAAAACAAAAACAAAAACAAAAACAAAATTCATTCCTGGAAGCAAAGCATTACCCTGCTACCAAAACCAAAAAAAGATCCAATCAAAAAAGAGTATATGGCTCCTTCCTTCCTCTCTCTCTCTCTCTCCCCTCTCTCCTTAAATTGCCTTCCCTAAAAGTCTCAAAAAAAAAAAAGAGTACATGTCACACTCCCTAATGAACATAGATAAAATCTTCAAATAGAATGTAGTAAATCATCAAGAAGATTATAAACCTTGACCAAGTAGGACTCATCTCAGGGATGAAGGGATGGTTCAACATATGTAAATCAATGAATTTAATATACTATATTAACAGAGCCAAGGACAAAATCCATATGATCCTCTCAATAGATAGAGAAAAAACATTTGACAATTCCAACATTCATTCATGATAAAAACTCTATAGAAAATTGGTATAAATGGTCTTTATCTCAATCTGATAAAAGCCATCTATGACAAACTAATAGCCAACATCATGCTAAATGGACAAAAACTGAAAGCTTTCACTCTAAAATATGGAAGACAAAGGATGCTCACTGTCACCACTCCTGTTCAATATAGTTCTGGAAACATTAGCCAGAGCAAAAAAAGACAAGACAAAGAAATAAAAGGAATAAAAATAGCAGAGGAAGAAGTTAAATTATCTTTATTTACAGATGATGTGATACTGTACATAGAAGACCTCAAAAGCTCCACCAAAAAGCATCTAGATTTAATAACTAAATTCAGTAGCATAGCTGGATACAAAGTCAACACTTAAAAATCACTAACCTTCATGTACATGAATAAGAAACTCACTGAGCAAGAAATTAGGGAAATTATGCCTTTCATAATAGCATTCAAAAAACAAAGAAATATCTAGGAATTAATCTAATGAAAGAAGTAAAACACCTTTACATAGAAAACCACAGTACTTTGAAAAAGATCAAAGATGTCAGAAAATAGATAGATATCCCTTGTTCTTGGGTAGGAAGAACCAATACCCCCAAAATGGTCATACTTCCAAAATTGTTGTACAGATTTAATGCAATCTCGATCAAAATAACAATAGCATATATCACAGAATTAGAGAAAACAATCCTAAAATTCATTTGGAATCAGAAGAGACCTAGAATAGCAAGAGCAATTCTGACCAACAAAGACAAGGCAGAAGGCATCACAATATCCAACCTGAAATTACACTACAAAGCTACTGTGGTTAAGAACAGCATAGTACTGGCAAAAACAATAAACAACAAAAAAACCAAAACACACACACACACACACACACACACACACACACACACACGAACCTAAAACAAAACAAAATAAACAGATCCAAGAATCAGTGGAACAGATTAGAAGATGCAGGGCTGGGGGTGGTTCTGTCACCTGCCTCATAAACTCAGGTCCCAAGTTCAATCCCCAGTAACTTCCCCCCAGAAAAAACAGATTAGAAGATGCAGAAACAATTCCAAACACAGTCACCACCTTATCTTTGACAAAGGGGTCAAATTCCTTCACTGGAAGAAAGATAGTCTCTTTAATAAATGGAACTGGAAAAACTGGCGTCCATATGCCAAATACTAAAACTAGACCCATAACTCTTACCATTCACTAAACTAAAATTGAAATGGATCAAAGATCTAAGTAGTTAAACAGAAACACTAAATCTGCTGGAAGCAAAAATAGCTAGAAATCCTATAGACATTGATGTAGGCAAAGACTTTAAGAACAAAACCCCAATCACACAGGAAATATCACAAAGAATCAACAACTGGGATGTCATCTTATTGAAAAGCTTTTGCATAGCAGAAGAAAGCACTGAATAAAAATACAACCCACAATGTGAGAAAAAATTTTTGCCATCTGTTTCTCAAACAAGGACTACTATCTACAATATATAAAGAACTCAAAACTTCAGACCCTTCAAATTTAATCCAAAAATGGACATCTGAAATGAATAGACACTTCTCAGATAAAGAGTAGAAACAGCAAAATAAATATATGAAAAAAAGTTCAATATCACTGGTCATTCAAGAGATGCAAGGGCCGGGGATTTAGCCCAGTGGTTCTGCCGCCTGCCTCGCAAGCACAAGGACCTGAGTTTGATCCCTGGTACGAGA
>NW_022900951.1:55008258-55011027 GCF_012274545.1 Fukomys damarensis | reverse complement strand
GAGAGATGCAAATTAACACAACGCTGAGATTCCAGCTCACTCCAGAAAGAATACCTGTTATCAAATCAACCAATAACAAATGCTGGAGTGACTGTGGGGAAAAAGGAATCCTTCTCCACTGCCGGTGGGTGTGTAGACTGGTGAAACCACTGTGGAAATCAGTGTGGAGATCTTTCAAAAATCTAAATCTAGAGGTTCCATTCTAAGCCAGCTAATCCCTTTCTAGGTATTTTTCTGAAAGAATTAAAAGCATTATACCACAGTGATATATGCACACCCATGTTTATAGTGGCACAGTCTGTATTGGCTAAATCTTGGAAACAGCCCAATTGCCCATCAACTACAAATCGGATAAAGAAGATGTGGTTTTGTTTTTAATACAATGGATTACTACTCTGGTTTTTTTGAGACAGGGTCTCACTATGTAGTTGAGTCTGACCTGGAACTCACTATGTAGTCCAGGCTGGTCTCGAACTCACAGGGATCCTCCTGCTCCTGAGTGCTGGGATTACAGGCGTGTGCCACCACACCCGGCTAGGATTACTACTCTGCCATAAAGGATAAGCTTCAGACATTCACATCTAAGTGGATGGACCTGAAGACCACACTCTTAAGTGAAACTGGACACACATATTTAAATATGGTATTGTTTCTTTGGTGTGAGAAACAAAAAGTATAAATAAGGACCAAAATGTACAGTACATATTGGCAAATGGGAAGAAAATGTTCAAATGAGAAAGGGAACAAGGGAAGAGGGAGGGACAAAGGAGAAAAGGGACAAGGAAAAAAAGGAAAAACAGAAGGAAAAAATGGAAACAAAGGTTTTGCACTTAGGGAGAGGAGGGGGCTTGAGGGGGGGGGACAAGAAAAAGAGGCAGGATAGATCATGTACAGGTGCAAATTTCCTATGATGAGTGCAATCATTATGCATGCCTAAAACATACCAATAAATGTTTTGCTATTAAAAAAAAAAAACAGGAACATGGGCTCTTTCACATAAGGGTGGGTAAAAGAAAAACTGAGACAAATTCCTCAGAAAAGAGAAGAAATCAGGAAAGGGCAGTGTCACTGAGTCAAAGGAGGATGAGATTGTCCATAAGGGAAGAGTCAGGGTGTCAGACACTGGAGTCACTAAGTCATAGGACGACTCCAAGGAGACTGACAGATTCACTTGCTTAGGTCACTGGTTGATCTCTATAATGATAGTTTCAATGGGATGGAGGATGCAGGGGTGGAAAAGAACAGAGATAAAGAAAAAGGGAAGAGTGAAGTAATGAGAGGCAGATGAAGGATTTTGTTTTCTTGTAAAATGACAGAAACAATATATTTCTATGCTGAGGGAGAAAGCCAATAGAAACTTAGAGGTTAAAAACACACAGGTCTGGGAGGTATAACTCAATAGTAGAGTGCTTACCTAGCATGCACAAAGCCCTGGGTTCAGTTCCCCAGCACTGCAAGAAATAAAACAAAATAAAATAAAATAAACATAGAAGGAGCTGGGATACTTGATAGAACCACATTTCTGAGACAATAGAGAGGGGAAAAACACCAGAAAATACTCAGGCACAATGGCCCTCATATCTAAAACAAATGATGAATGGAATGGTATGCTGAACCTTGTAATTTGTGGGGAATTGATGGCAATGAAACTGGAAATACAAAGGAGCCAGAAAATAACAATGTAGTCTCCTGGTACTACAGAAGAAGAAGAAAATAGATCAGAAGATGAAACAGTTTAAAAAGGAAATATCAAAAACCCCAAGACATAAGCTTGCCCTTGAAAGACAGCTACATTGTAGAGTTTGACTACAAAAGTGGAGTTAAGGTAGGTACACATTACATCCTGGGCAAGAAGAGTTAGCTGTGATACAACTGTGCAGATGCCAGAACTGGCTGGGGATGTTATGAGGGCTGTCAAACTCAAAGAGAGAGAGAATGGGGGTACCAAAGCTATAAAAGAAGTCCAAAGAAATGGGTTAAGACCAGGATACAAAGGTCCTGGGAGGCCTGGCTACGGTTTTTAAACTTCATCCTATAAGCAGTGAGTGATATTGTACTTCAAAATTTGTATTCAGGTGAGATGCCATGACAAAGTGGATTTTAAGGAGCTTAATCTAGGTATGGTATTTAGAATAGTATAGCTTGTAGAGGTAAAAAGACTTATGAATTTTTTATCTATATGTGCAGAGTGAAGGTATGGACTTTGCAGAAGCCTCAGGGACAGACTGGAAGCAGGAGTACCTCCGTAATAATGCTGCGGAGGGAACAGCAGAAGGTAGAGGATACACATTCCTAATTGGGGAGATGACACTGGGAGCAGTAATTGCCCCAATGGAACAGGAAGAAGAAAAGACAGAAGAGATTAAAGAAACAGTTTGAGTTAGAGAAAGAACAGGAACAGTAAAGACTTACAAGCCAAGAGAAGAGTTTCAAAAGAAGTATATTCAAATGCTAATGCCCCAGAGAGGTAGAATTTACAATGGGTGCTTTTAAAAAGAATCAATTAGTTCTGCTAATTAAAATATCCTTGGTGATCTTATACATAGTGGTTTTAACAAGACAGGCAAAGACAGATACCAAATCCAGAGAGAATCAAATTGCTAGATACAAAGTCAATATTAAAAAGTAAATTTGAGCTGGGCATGGTGGCACACACCTGTAATCCCAGCACTCAGAAAGCTGAGGCAGGAGGATCGCTGTGAGTTTGACCAGTCTAGGCTACATAGTGAGTTCCAGGTCAGTCTCAACTACATAGTGAGACCCTGTCTC
>NW_022900951.1:54967211-55007963 GCF_012274545.1 Fukomys damarensis | reverse complement strand
AAAAAAAAAAAAAAAAAAAAAAAAAAAGACAAATTACAAAAAAAAAGAAAATTTGAACCAGGCATGATGGCATTCCCTCTAATCCCAGCAGTATAGATGGCAGAGGAAGGAAGATTGCAAATTTGAGCCCTGCCTGGGCAACTAAGTGACTTAAAGACCATTTTTCAATATAAAAATGTAAAGAGGGGCCAAAGATGTAACTCAGTGCAAAGGCCCTGGGTTCAGTCCCCAGTATCACTAAAATAAATTTTATTCTCATATATCAAAAACTAAGAAAATATAATTTTAAAGGCATACAAATAGGAAAGAAAGTAAAACTGTTCCTGTTTATAAATGATAAAAACTCTTTATATAGAAAAACTTCAATACTCACCAAAAAAACTCATATAACTGATAAATTCAGCAAAGTAGCAGGACACAAAATAAACAGATAAAACTCATCAGCTTCATATACCAATAATGAACTTTTTGAGAAAAATAGTCAGGAAAATAATCCCATTCATAGTAGCTTCAAAAAATTAAGATAGCTAGGATTAAACCTAACCAAAAAAGACAGTTACAATGAAAGTTATAAAAGACCTATGAGAGAAATCAAAGACACTAGAAAATGGGAAGATCTCCCATATTTACAGATTAGAAAAATTAATATTGTTAAAACGACCAAAGCTAGACTCAATACAATCCCCATCGATATACTAATACCATTCTTCATAGAACTAGGAAAAAAATGGAAGTATTCATAGGGAAATATAAAATATCCCACAGGAAATGCAGTCCTGACTAAAAAGAGCAATGCTAGAAATAACAATACTAGAATCAAACATACCATAAGAACAAAAGAACATAAAGTCATAAGAACACAGAGCTATAAGAACAAAAGAAGCATGGCATTGGCATTAAAAATAGACATTTAGTCCAATGGAACAAAATAGCTTTCAGAAATATCTATGCATCTATACAGCCAATTGATTGTTGACATAGGGGCCAAAACAAATAACTTGGGGAAAAAGACAACACAGCCTCTTCAACCAGTGGTGCTGGGAAAACTGGATATCCACATGCAGAAGACAGAAACAAGACTCCTCTCACCCTGTACAAAAATTAACTCAAAATCAATGCAAGATCTTAATTTAAGACCTGGGACTTTGAAACCGTAGAGGAAAACAGTGAAGAAACACTTGAGGACACTGAAACAGGCAACAATTTTATGAATAGGATTCTAGTATCTCAAGAAACAAAAGCAAGAATTGAAAGTTGGCATTATATCAAATTAAAAGATAGAAAAAGGAACAATCAACAAAGCAAAGGAATAACTTACAAAATGGGAGAAAATCTTTCCCAGAGGATTAATATACAAAATATATAAAGAATTCAAAAAACTTAACAAAATAAGTAATCCAATCAAAATAGGCAATATTCTGAAAAGATACCTTAAAATATGTACAAATGACCAATAATTATGTGAAAAAATGTTCAGATTCTTTAGGCTATCTTTCCTCCACTGAGGATGGTTGGCTCTTTTGTCAAAGAGGAGGACACTGAGTATGACTGGAATTGTTTCTGCATTTTCTAATCTATTCCACTGATCCTTGGGTCTGTTTCTTTGCCAGTACCATGCTTTTATCACAGTGACTTTGTAGTATAGTTGCAAGTTGGGGCTTGTGATTCACTCTGCCATGTCTCTGTTGCCTAGAGTTGCTTTTGCATCCATTTTTAAAATGTACACTTATTTGGGGAAGATGGTAGTTTGAAGATATTCTTATTCCCAAATTTAGTTCATTGGCTGGTCTTGAGACAAGCAGGTACTGGATCCAGCCAAAAAAGTGAGGCTGCAGCATGGGTTTGAAAGCAGAGTAAAGAGTGAAGTAGGAGGATTCATTCCTGATGTCCCCTCAAGGCTCCAGCATGCGGAATGACAACCCACCTGCTGTGGCACATCCACAGTGCCTTTCCCATTCACAGGTTGCTGTGGCTTCAGGAGCACCAGCATGGAGAATGGAGCCTCAGAGAGCAAACGAAGGAAAATAATGATAGACCTAAGGGGCCTAGAACCCAAAGAGAAGAACTAGCAGGATACTTAAAATAGGACTTTAATGAAATAAAATTGCTATAGGAAACAAATAACTTGTACTTAAGACTTTCTGGAATTAAAAGTATATTTACCAAAACCAACAACAACTATCATTCCAAATAATGAAACACGAAAGCCATTCCAATTTAATTCAGAAATGATTTTCATGAGGAAAACTTTATAAGCTCAGGGTATATCCTTCAACCTCCTCCCTCTCCCTTTCCCCTCCTTTTTAAATGAGTAATAAAAAATGGGAAAGAGAAGAAAAGGGGAGACAGACTTGGAGTGGGACCTTCGTTCCTGGTTAAATTGAATGTTACTGGTTTTGGGGTTTCCTTCTGGCGGCAGTTTCTAGGTTCTTTCTGTCCTGAGCAAAGAATTGGTCAAGATAAGCACAAACACTAGCAAAGTTTTATTAAAGGTAGGAAAAGAAACAGGCTCTGGAAAGCAAGTTTGGGCCAAGTAAAAGTAGGAAAAGAAGAACACCCTTTAACGTGAGGACAGGCCACTATGCAAGAGCAAACAGTGACTCATCCTTCTTCTTGCTAATAAAAAATGAGAACAAAAAAATAGAAATAAATGCCAGCGGAATTTTATTTTTATTGATGGATTTATATCAAGAAAATTAAAGACTTTACAGTTCATAAAAAATATTGGGGCAGAGCTACACTACTAAGATGGATGACTCAAGAATATAATGTTAAGAAAAAAGAAGTTACATGAAACACATACTATGAAATCATTTCTAAAGCTTAGAATGACAGATACCACTATGTACTGTTAAAAAATACAAAAATAAATAAATAAATGGAAAAGTTAACCACCTGAACATTTAGAATGGTAAACTCACCCTTTAGTGTGATGTAACCTGCTCCAATTCCTTGTACTGCTTTGGCAAAGATCATGAAAAACCTCAATGGTCAAGTCTACCTGCCTTTTCTCAGCCTTCATCCTATGTTACTGCTCTGAGGCATTTGACAAAGATGACAACCAGGGGCTGGGGATTTAGCTCAGTGGTGCTGTACCTGCCTTGCAAGCGCAAGTAACTGAGTTTGACTCCTGGTTGGGGGAAGGGTATGACAAACCCTTCTTTAGAGAAATTCTTACTTTCACTTTCAAGATATTATTACCCTCTTCCAATTCTTCAGTCTCTTTGATTATGGAAGTGAGGCTGATGAGGAAGATGGTAGGTAGTGCCAGGAATGATTCACAGCAACGCCAAAGGTGACACAGGGCATTAAAATGAGTGCTTAAAATATGAATGCCCTCATTATTATTTAGTGTTAGCTCTGTCATTATCTAGTCTTTGTCATCGTAATTTTCCTACCCATAGATTCCAGTATTTATCTTCAGCCTAGATGTTGCTTCAAAGTTCTCATCCTGAATTACCCACTTTCTCCTGAAATTTTCTAATATTTGTCCCAAATCTGTTATGTTCAAAATCAAACTCATTACCTTTCCTTCACCATCTGCTTCCTATATATAGTCATATGTCACTCAATGACGGGATACCTTCTGAGAATTTCATTGTTAGGCATTTCATCACTGTTGCAAACATCACAGAGTAAGAAGAGTCTGATTGACCAGGAGACATAATCTTCAGGGACCACCACTGTATATGTGGTCCATTAGTGACCAAAACATCATTATGTGGTACATGACAGTACTTATTTCTTGTTTTCTCACTAGCTTTCCTTCAGCTTTTGGCATCTTTCACTTGATCTAGGATTCAATCATGATTTTCTCATCAACTTCTTTGCCTCTCAAATCAAATCTGAGAGAAGTATACCTCCTTTTGCTCATATGCAGTAGTAATATTTTGACAGGTTGCATCTACCCTCTGAAAATATTGAAGAGAGGCTAACAACTTTCTTATCTCTGGATAGAGAGAAAGCAAGACTTGTCTTTGGGAATGGTGATTTAGTAGCTAAAGAAAACCTACTTCCACTGATAGAGGCCACAACCATAAAACCCTCTTTCACTCTCTAATCTACACTAAGTTAGGCGCGAGATATAGCTCAGTGGCACAGGGCCTACCTGGCAAGTGTGAGGTCCTGAGTTCGATCCCCGGTACAAAAATAAAAAGACACTAAGGCAATTCAGTAGGTAAATGAACTTCTTTTTAACAAATGGTGCTGGAACAACTGGATATGTGTGTAATGAAATTTTGTTTCCTTTTTTTTTGGGGGGGGGTCTCTATGCAGTTCAGGCTGGCCTTGAACTCACTATGTTGCCCAGGCTGCAATTCTCCTGCCTCAGCCTCCCAAGTGCTGGAATGACAGGCATGCATCACCACCCCCAGCTGAAATATTTTTAAAACAATGGAATTTGTAACTTGGGGAAGTATTTGAACTTCACCCTATTTTCTGTTTATCACTCTTCTATTTTGCTCTCATATAAGAGAAAAAATATATTTGAGCTTGTTTGTGTGATTTATTTCACTTCCCATTATTCTCAAGTTACATCCATTTACTTATTATGCCTCAAGATTATCTGACTGCATAGCATTCCATTGTGTATAAATACTTTTTCTTTATCCATTTACGTGTTGGACATACATGTGATTTCCAAAATCTAGCCACTATAAATTGTGCTACTATAAACATGGGGAATGCATGTATCCCTATACAGTGATTTTAACTCTTTTGGGAAGATACCTAGGAGGAGCACAGCTGAGGCAAAAGGAATTTCTATTTTTAGTTAGATGAAGAATATTCACATTGATTTCCATGGCAATTGTACTACCATAGTTTATATTCCCACCAAAAATGTAGCAGAGTTCCTTTTTCCCCACATCCTGGCCAATATTTGTTATTATTAGAGATTTTTTTTTTCTTGGAGACAAGGTCTCAATATGTAGTTCAGGCTAGCCTCAAAATTATGGCAATCCTCCTGCCTCAACCTCCCAAGTGCTGGGATTACAGGTGTATGCCACCACATCTAGGTATTATTAGTTTTTTTTGATGATAAGACATTCTTTTTGAGGTAAGATGGTATCTCAGTGTAGTTTTAATTTGCATTTCTTGTGTAGCCAGTGATGATGAGTATTTTTTTAGGTATCTATTAGCTATTTGTAGTTCTAAGAAGTATCTATTCATTTTGGTTGCTCCTTTTTTGATTGGTCATTTATTTGGGGGGATCTAATTTTTTTGAGTTCTTTATATAGTCCTGATATTAGTCCAGTTTGAGGAATAGCTGGCACTATTTTTCCCCATTCTGTAGATTGTCTTTTCACTTTGTTGGCTGTCTCATTTGTTGTGCAGAAGGTCTTTAATTTAATATGATCTCATTTGATGATTCTCAGTATTATATTTTGTGCCATTGGGGTTCTGTTTACAAAGTCCTTGCCTATGCCTATGTCTTCAAGAGTTGTACCTATTTTATCTTCTAATAGACTGTTTCTGCTTTAACACTTAGCTCTATGGTTCATCTTGATTTTACACATGGTGAGATATATGGGTGTAGACTCAGTATTCTTTATGTGGCTATCCAACTTGCCTAGCACCATTTATTAAAGAGGCTACCTTTTAGATTTTTACATCAAAGATAAAATAGCTGTATATGCCTGGGATTGTTTCTCCTATTCTGTTCCACTGATCTACATGACTGTTTTTGTGCCAGCACCATGCTGTTTTAACACTGTAGCCTTATAATATAATTTCAAATCTGGGATTGTGATGCCACCAGCTTTGCTTTGTTACTCAGGATTGCTTTTGCTATCCTAGGTCTCTTCTGATTCCATATAAATTTCAAGAATGTTTTCTCTAGCTCTGCAAAAAGTAATGTTGGTATTTTGATTGGGATTCTGTTCAATCACTATATTAGTTTTGGAAGTACAGCCATTTTGATTATGTTCGTACTGGCTAACTAGGAACAGGGGACATTTTTTCTTTTTCTTATGTCCTCCTCAAATTCCTTGTTTAGAGTGATGGTATTTTCATTGTGGAGGTCTTTCACTTCTTTAAGTAGTTTAACACCCAAACATTTAATTTTTTTGATGCTACTGTGAATGGTATATTGCTTTCCTAATTGCTTTTTCAGTGAGTTCATTAGTATTGTATAGGAATGCTATTGATTTTTATGTATTTATTTTGTATGCTGCTAAGCTGCTGAATTTAGTTATCAACTTTGGGTGTAATTTCTTTGGTCTTGTAAGTAAAGAATCATGCCATCTGTGATTAATGACATTTTGACTTCTTCCTTTCTTATACGTATCCCTTTTATTTCTCTTGCCTGATTATTCTGGCTAATATTTCAAGGAGTGTGTTAAACAGGAATGGTGATAAAGGAATCCTTGTCTTGTTCCTGATTTTAGAGGGAAGGCTTTCAGTTTTTCCCCATTTAATGTGACAGTATTCAAAATCTTTAAAATGCAAATTAAGGAATTCCCAGAAAATGACAGAGTATTAAGCAACAAAACTCAGCCTATCAAATATTCTGAATCCAGACACTGGAAAATAACAACTAGGGGAAGATGAGGAGGTAGGTAGGTCCCAGTACTAAGAAGGATATGACAGGAGAACTGCAGGTAATAGAGAAATTGAAAAGGCAGAACACATCATGGAAAAAGGAAGACATAATCCACATTTTCTCCTAGTTCTTGGCTCATGGGTGATGAGCAAGGAAGCATTTATTTACAGAGACAAAGTGAAAGTGGGGGACTCCAGAGGCCTTCGGGGAAAAACACAGCAGTAGAACAGAGTATTGGTTGCTGTCTGCTTAAACAGCTGGTGAATGACTCTAGTTCATGTGCCATTGGAGAGAGTGATTGGACACCAAACCTGGAACTCAGAACAGCCACGGTCTGGCTTCATTTCAGTGCTCCCAGTGTTACACTCCCACAGTGACTAGATGAAGAACAGCCACAGGAGACAGCTGTGTTCGGGAAGCCATGGTCAGGCCACTAAGAGTAGTTTAAACTAAAAGACTCAAGCCCCAATTCCATAGCCAGAGGCCAGGCTCAGCCTAAACTGCTCTGGATCTGAAAGGCCCAAAACTGGCACCATTGCCCTAATCCTACTGCCTGCTGGTAACTGCATCCACCACAGATCTGCGATCTGACTGTCTTCTTTATTTACTGGTATGAGCAGGGACATGTCTTGAATTAGACCTGGCCCCAAAATTATAGATCCTGGAAGAGAACCACATGTTCAAAAACAGAGAAATGTCCTTTGGTTTATTTGTTTGTTTGTTTGTTTTGGCTTTCTGTGTTTGGTTTTTGTGAGTGAGTTGTTTTTGGTTTTTTTCCTCTCTCTCTATCTTTCCTTCCTTCTTTACCAGTTCCTTGTGGCTTGGGTAATCTTTCTTTGTCCTTCTACCTTGTTTCTTATCTCTTTTTCTTCTTTATTTCCTCTTCTCCCTTTTAATGGTTCTCCTTTAATTCTCTCATTTTTACTCTCTATATAATTTCTTTCTTTTTTTTTTCCTGTACCAGGGATTCAACTCAGGAACTTGTGTTTGCAAAGCAGGCGGCAGAAGAACTGAGTTAAATTTCCAGCCCTCTCTTTTTCTTTTATCTACTATTTCTCACCATTTTTTTCTCTTACTTTTACTTAATTCTACAAACATCCTTCTATTCCCTAATCCTCGGGTCCATTTTTCTCTCCTCCTCATACCATAGAGTTTAAGGTTTCAAAGTTTTCTCCTTTTAGTCCTTAACACTATATCTTTGATAGTATAACCATAAAGCTTTTTAAATCTTTTGATAGTTAACTCTGTAAAATTATTGTTGAATTCTTTTCTACCCTTAGTGGAGATATAGCTGTTGCATTTAGTACATACTAGCTGTAAGTCCATACCTGGGTTGTCTTAATGTTTACACCATAACTGTGGATTGCTCCTCTAGGATTAAGGGTGGTACATAATTGGTCTGTCCCAGTCCTGTCCCCTACCCACTGGTACCAGGAATCAGGACCTTGCACTTGTCAGGCAGGCACGGCGCCACTGAGGTAAATCCCCGGCCCCATAATTGGTTTTTATGGTATGTTAATATCTACTTTTTCTTAGACAATACTACTACAGCTGAGTTGTTTGATATTAACAAGGTCACACCATCATTGTTATTTCTCTGTAAGCTAACACTCCTATTACCTTTGCGACATTAACAATACTAGAGTACAGCCCCAGATAACTTGTATCCTGGGCTAACTACACTGCAACCTCCCTTCCTAAATTAACCAGGTGGTAGAATCTTGGGCAAAGTACTATACTTAGCCACGCCCAAAGACCATCACTGAAAAGCAACTAAATACATTTTCATACCAGTAACAAAGTCTTTAGAATATAAACATCCACACACCACAGCACAAAATAAACAAAAACAATAGAAAAGACAAGGCAACAAAATGCCTCTCAAACTTCCCTGAAGCCACTTCAGGCAGCACAGAGGAGCAGAATAGCATAAGCCACACAGCTGTATTAGTTGAAAGGATAACATAGAAGGTTAGAAAACAGTTCAAGGAGGTACTCAGCAGGATTAATGAAGATATAACTAAGCAGATAATGGAAGTAATAAACAATAAGATGCAGGAACTCTTAGAAGACACTGAAACAAGCTAGATGAGCTAAACAAAAATGATACAAAACATGAATGGCCAGTTTACCAAGTTAGAATCCATGAAAAGGTTTCAATCAGAAATCCAGGAGGTTAAAAATCATACTGAAAATGTGGGCAGCAGAACCAACCAATCTGAGGGCAGAATTTCAGAATTAGAAGACAAAGATACTTTTGAAGAACAACTACCACTCAAAGAACCTTAAAACAACAAGAAAACATGAAAAGTGGATCCAACAACTGCTTGATGATGCAAAGACTAATCTAAGAATAATTGGAATAACTGATGTATCAGAAGTCAACACAAATGAAATTAAAAACCCTGTTTGCTAAAATAATGGCAGAAAACCCCCCACATATAAGAAAAGAAATAAACATAGATAAGTGAGGCATATAGATCCCTAAGTAGCCATGACCAAAAAAGAACCTCTCCACTCCACATTATACTCAAAGCACCAAGAATCTGTCGCAGGGACAGAATTTTAAAAACTGTTAGAGAAAGGCAATGAATCACATATAGAGGTAAACCCATTAGAAGTGACTTCTCTACAAAAACCTTAAAGGCCAGAAGGGTTGGGACTGAAGTGTTTCAAGCCCTAAAAGAAAACAACTTCCAACCCTGACTTACATACCCTGCAATTATTTCCACGACAAGGAGTACCTCAAGAAATTCATAACCATCAAACCAGTGTTGCAAAAATTTTTCAAGGATATCTTAGAAAGAGAAAATGAAGCTATTATGGCTTGTGTTTGAATGCTCCCCCAAGCCTCATGTGGACATAGGTGGGGCTTTTTCAGAGGTGTCTGGATCTAGAGTGTGTGACTCTGGAATTGATTCATGGTGCATTGCTAGGCCCAAGGGCACTAGAATTAAGGGTGTGAGTGCTACCTGCCCTAAGTACCCACCTAAATCGGATAAGACAAAAGGGGCAGAAAGGCCCTATTAAGATCTCTTGCTGCTTTTTGCTGTCTTTTCCTGCAACACTGCCTTGGAGCCAGCCAACTATGGACTAAAACTTCTATAAACTGTAAGTCAAATAAACCTTCCCTCTCTTAACTTGTGGGGTTTGGGTATTTTGTCTCAACAACAAGAAAACTAAGAAGCCAACAATGCCAATAAGTAAAAAAAATGAATACAAAGGATGAGATGAACAGCTAAGCAGCAGGGGGAAAAATAAGGAAATCAGCAACAGGAAAATAATGCAATGACAGTAATATATCAATATCTCTCAGTAATAAGTCTCAATGTGAATGGTCACAATTCTCTAATTAAAAGGCACAGATTGGAAGAATGGATAAAGAAACACAACCCAACAATATGCAGTATACAAGAAAAATATCTAATACAAACAAACTCACAGATTAAAAATTCAAAGTATAGGGCTGGGGGCTCAGTGGCTCTACGCATGCCTCATAAGCGCAAGGTCCTGAGTTCAGTCCCTGATACCGAGGAAAAAAAAATAAAAAAGAAGTCAAAGGGTAGAAAACAATATCCTATCCAATGGAACCTGGAAAAAAGTAGTATGATAAATATGATCTTGTATATAGAAATCTTTAAAAACTTTATTAAAACTATTAGGACTAATAAGTTCTGTAAGGTTTCTGATATAAGATCAATAAAGAATTTGAAAAAGAATTAAGAAAAAATTCCATTCACAATGACACTGAAAAGAATAAATTTAACAAGAAGCATAAAACATACATTTTAAAAATTAAAAACAAAGCAAAACAAAAACAAAAACACCAAAAACTCAAACGCACACCAATCCTGAAAATAAACTTGGAGGACTCACATTTCTCAATTTCAAAACTTACTACAAATACACAGCAATAAAGACAGCATCGTGCTAACATAAGGATAGATATAAAGATGAGTAGAAAAGTCTCTAAAAGTGTGTCTCGGCAAGGAGGCCAAGAAAATTCAATGGGGAAAGAATAATCTTTTCAACAAATGATACTGAGAAAACTGGATACACACACAAAATTGAAGGTGGACAACTATTTCACACCATATACAAAAATTAACTAAAAATAGCACCAAGACCTAAATATGATATGAATGAACATTTTCCAAAGATAGACAAATTACCAATAAGCACATAAACTAATGCCCAAAAAATTAGCCATCAGTGAAATATAAATAAAAACTAAATACCACTACACACCCACTAGAAGGGCTATAATTAAAAAGACATAACAAGTGAGAATGTGGAGAAATTAGAACACTTCTCTATTGCTGGTGAGAATGTAAAATGGTCTAGTTGCTTTGGAAAACAATCTGGCAGTTCTTAAAACAAGTTAAACATAGATCTACCACATGAGCCAGTTATTACATTCTTAGATACTCAGAGAAATGCATGCTTTTGCATACAACAGAATATCATTAGGCAATAAAAATATACTGATACATGCTATAACATGGATGAACCTTGAAGACATGTGCTATGTGAAAGCAGTCAGTGACAAAAGAGCACAAATTGCATAATTCTTTTTACATGAAATGCCCAGTGTGGAAAAATCCATACAAAGAATTAAGAGAAGGAGGCAGACTTTGATGGAAAATAGGGAGTGATTCCTAATGGGTATGAGTTGATTTTTGAGGTGATAAAAACATTTTAAAATTTATTATTGTGATGGTTATTCAATTGCTTATGAATGTACTAAAAACCACTGAAAGTTGTACTTTTTTTTCCTCTCATTGAGTTTATTGGTACATTTTAGGCATACAGTACAGTCACATTCATTATTGGGATCTTGTACTTTTACATGACAGGTCTTGGTTCTCATTTTGTCCCCTTGTCCCTACCCTCCCTTCACCCCTTCTCCCCTCCCCCTTTTCAAACATTTTATTTCCATTTTTTCATTTACTCCTACTTTTTTTCCTTTCCATTATTACCTTTCTCCTACCCTTCCCACTTTCCCTTTTCTCCCTATTCACATTGTCAATTATCTCATTAGGATCTTATGTACTATTATAGTATATTCACACCAGAGAAACTATTCGGCATTTACACAAGCCATTTGCCCATCAGTTGGAAACCGGATAAAGAAGATGTGGTTTTTCTATAAAATGGAATAAATAATACTCAGCCATAAAGAATGAGAAATTCGATTCATTCGTAGGAAAATGGATACATATTGAAATTTGTACTTTTAAAAAGGATACATTTTATGGTATGCTAATTACATCTTGATTTTTTTAAAAAAGGAAAGGAAGTGAAGAGAGTGAACATATGACCCAGCTCCTGATGGCTTCACTGCTGAACTCTACAAGATATTTAAAGAAGAACTATTGCCACTATTCTTTAAACTTTTCAATGAAATTGAAAGGGAAGCAATACTTCCAAATTCATTCCTGGAAGTGTTACTTTGATTCCAAAACCAGGGAAAGACCCAACCAAAACAGAGAACTACAGTCCAATCTTCCTAATGAACACAGATGCAAAAATCCTGAATAAGATACTGGCAAACAGAATACAGTCATCAAAAAGATCATACACACTGACCAATCTGATTTATTCAAGGGATGCAAGGATGGTTCAACATATGTAAATCAATAAATGTAATATACATTAAAAGTCAAGGACAAAAACCATATCATCATCTCAATAGATGCAGAAAAAGCATTCAACAAATTTCAACACCCACTCATGATTAAAAACTCCACAGAAAATTGGAATAGATGGTCTTTACCTCAACTTGATAAAGGCTATCTATGAAAAATCATACTAAATAGTTAAAAATTGAGAGCCTTCAAGCTAAAATCAGGAACAAGACAAGGATATCCACTGCCACCACTCCTGTTCAATATAGTTCTGGAAACATTAGCCACAGCAGACAAGAGAAAGAAATTAAAGCAATAAAGACAGCAAAGGAAGAAGTTAAACTGCCATTATTTGCTGATTATATGAAACTACAAAGACCCAAAAAACTGCACCAAAAGACTTCTAGACTTAATTGACACTTTTAGCAGAGTAGCTGGATACAAGGTCAACACTCAAAAATCAATAGCCTTCTTGTACACAAATAACAGACTCATTGAGAGAGAAATTAGGGAAACAATTCGTTTCACAGTAGCATCCAAAAAATGAAACATCTAGGAATAAATCTAACAAAGAAAGCAAAAGACCTCTACACTGAAAACTACAGCACTCTGAAAAAGGAGATGGAAGAGGATATAAGAAAATGGAAAGATATCCCCTGATCCTTGGTAGGAAGAATCAACATAGTGAAAATGGCCACACTTCCAAAACTGCTATATAGAATCAATACAATCCGAATTAAAGTTCCAACAGTATATTTCACAGAAGTAGAGAAAACAATACAAATATTCATTTGGAAGCAGAAAAGAACTAATATAACAAAAGCTATTCTAGGCAACAGAGACACGACAGGGGGTATCACAATCACCAACTTGCAACTATACTACAAAGCCACTGTGATAAAAGCAGCATGGTACTGACAAAGAAACAGACCCAAGTATCAGTGGAATAGATTGGAAGACAGAGAAACAACTCCAGATGTACTCAGCTACCTCATCTTTGACAAAGGAGCCAACCATCCTCAGTGGAGGAAAGGTAGCCTCTTCAATAAATTGTGGTGGAAAAACTGGATTTCAACCTGCCAAATATTAAAACTAGACCCTTATCTTTCACCATGCACTATGCTAAAATCAAAGTGGATTAAATATCTAAATATTAAAACAGAAACATTAAACTTGCTGGAAGATAAATTAGGTAGAACTCTCAACAACATTGGCATAGGAAAACACTTTATGAACAAATCCTCAGTAGCACTGGAACTAGCAAAAAGAATAAACAACTGGGATCTTATCTTACTAAAAATTTATGCACTGCAAGAGAAACCCCCAGCAGAGCTAAGAGACAACCTGCAATGTGGAAAAAGATTTTACCAGCTATTGCTCAGACAAAGGTTTACTATCAAGAATATATTAAAAAAATAAAAAAAAAATCAATGCCCCAAATATAAAGACCCAATTAAAAAATGGGCATCTGAAATGAACAGACACTTCTCGGACAAACAAGTAAAAGCAGCAAATAAACATTTGAAAAAATGTTCCACATCACTGGTCATTCGAGAAATGCAGATGAAAACAACACTGTGATTCCACCTCACCCCAGAAAGAATAGCTGCTATCAAGAAATCAACCAATAACAAATACTGGTGGGGTTGTGGGAGAAAGGAACCCTTCTCCATGGTTGGTGGGAGTGCAGACTGGTCAACCACTGTGAAAATCAATATGGAGATACCTCAAAGAACTAGGATTAGAGGTTCCATTTGACCCAGCTATCCCTCTGCTGGGTATCTTTCCAAAAGAATTAAAAGAAGCATAATACACCCCTGTTTATAGCAGCACAGTTTGTAATACCTAAAGCTTGGAAACGGCCCAACTGCCCATCAACTGGAGACTGGATAGAGATGCGGTTTTTCTATAAAATGGGGTACTATTAAGCCATAAAGAACAAGAAACTAGAGTCATTCATAGGAAAATAGATGCACATTGAGGGCATACTCTTAAGTGAAATAAATAGGATACACATATGTAAATAGCAAATAGTTTCTCTGGTGTGAAAAACTAAGTGTAAATAAGGTTCAAATTGTATAATTAATAATGTGAAATAGTAAGAAAAGAGCTAAAGGAGTAGGAAAAGTGGGAGGGGTAGGGGAAAGGAAAGAAGGGAAAACAAAAAATATGAGAAATGGAAACAAAATCTTTTAAACAGGAAAGGGTGTAGGGGGTGAAGGGAGGGCAGGGGTGTGGGGAAAAAATAAGAACCAAGATACATAATGTAAAGGTATAAGATTCCAGTGATGAATTTAAGTAACTATACTGTATACTTAAAAAGTACCCATAAACTTAATGAAAAAACAAACAAACAAACAGTGTCCCAAGAATTCCACTTCTAGGTATATACTCAAAGAAAATGAAACATTTGCCCACATGAAAACTATATATGAATAGGGCCAGGGATTTAGCTCAGTGGTTCTGCCGCCTGCCTTGCAAGCACAAAGACCCAAGTTCGATCCCCGGTATGAAAAAAAAATTTCTTTATAAAATCAGATACAATGAATGGATAAACAAAATGCGATACAGCCATACAATTGAGTATTATTCAGTAATTAGAAAGAATGACGTATCGATACATGCTACAACATAAATGAACCTGGAAAATCCTATGTTAAGTAAAACAAGTCAGTCACAAAAGACCACATAGTATATGACTGTATTTATACGAATGAAGATTAGTATTTGTGTCAGGATAGGGAAAGAGTTGAGAATGCGGAATGGGTTCTAACGGGTATGATGCTTCTTTTTAGGGTGATGAAATGTTGTAAAATTAGATTGTAGTGATGCCTGCACGACTCTAACTACAGAAAAATCAGGTATTACAGACATTGAATTTTATAGTATGTGAACTATATCTTAATAAATCTATTAAACAACTGAGACTATACAAGTAAAAGAATATAAAGGTATAAGAATCTTGGTAGCACATGTCTGTAGTTCCAGTACTTGTGAGGCAGGACAACTGCCACAAGTTTGAGGCCAGCCTATACTACATAGTGAGTTCATGGCCATCCAGAACTACGTAACGACTTCGTCAAAAAAAAAATCTTTAAAAGCAGTACTAAGAAGGTTAAATCTCAAAGTGCAAATGTAGAGCTAAAAGGGCATTTTAAAATATATCCAGAACAAAAACTGAATGAGGAAGTTCTGTGCCATCTCTGATGATAAATGACAGTTACAATTTCTCAATTATTATTTTTATTTCCTTTTCAGCTCCAAAGAGCAAACCAAATCCCAATATGACTAAAGAGGTAGTAAGTGAGAACTCAACTACTTTAATAAGAGTTCAAATATCCTGGGTCAAAAAAATTACAAATAGCCCAGAGAAGAGAGTAATTTCAAATATGACTACTGAAGCTATGTCAATAATCTTTGAGGAATCATGGAGAAAAATGTTCTAGAACACTGGGCAGATATAATTTTAATTTCTAAAAAAAAAGGGTAAATATTATTTCTATAAATTACAGACCAGCAAATCTAGAATGGATTATTACAAGGATAGATTGCAAGATCCTACAAATGGAAGAATGAGCACTAGAAGCAGCCTGAATTCGCTGAAAAAAGGTTAATCCTTCTTTCTTTGTTATACTGTTACTAAGATAATAGGTGTAAGAATTATGGTAGAAACAGTATGTCTGTACTTAGCAAGGTATTTGATAAAATCTTTTATGTAATCCTTAAAGAATGAAATTGAGGGCCGGGGATTTAGCTCAGTGGTTCCGCCGCCTGCTTTGCAAGTGCAAGGTCCCAAGTTCGATCCCCAGAACCAAAAAAGAATGAAATTGAGAAAGAGACAGTAGATGTTAATTTTTGTTAGACAGGTTAATAATCCTTTAAAGAACCATTCCCAAAACATGCAGATCACCAAGTCGCTATCATATTAGATGTAGGTTTCTAATAACATACACGACGGGGCTTTTCTAGCATTAGGAGCTTCATCATTTAAATCTAATATCTTAATGAACATACAGAAATCACACTGGTGAGGTTTATACATGACAACAAATGGAAGGGATGGTGAATATTTGCAATGACAGAATTAGGATACTGATTTTTAATTCTAAGTGGCTGGGGGGAGTAAAACAAAATTAAAACTAAAACTTGCCTGGATAAGATGAAATCAAACTAAGGGTCAGATTCAAATCTCATTCCTCAATTAGAGAATGGGTGTGAGGGAAAAAAATAATTTTTTACCATTTCTGAAATCAGCCTCTAATTTGAATTGTAGCTATTAGAAAGAATGTGATCTGAAATATCCCAGTCAAAACACCAACAAACAACAGTACAGAGGTTTGTATCTACAATTGTGACCTTAAATTTTTCTCACCCTCTTTCAGACGATCCCCTTCAGCTTTGGTTTTCTTCTGTCTTTCTGATCCAGCAAGGTCGACAAGATGCAACTTGGAGCGAAAGCTGCTATTCCTGTGATAATGACAGAACACTCTAATGAAAATAGTACACAAACTTGAGAGTAGCTGAGTATCAAAGCTGATCTGCCAGCTCTTGTTTTCTTTCAATTCAATAAAAATAGCTCCACTGGTCACTAATGCTCACAATACTGATGTCTAATAATCTGTCAAATCAATCGAAGAAGCAGCCTTGCATTCACCTTTAACAGAACAATAACAAAAAAACACACACTTGACTCTTTATAACTTACTTGTCATTTTTCTTTCTTTGCTCTATGGAGATTGTAAAGATGGCATGAGATCGGGAGGACTGGGAGTTCATAGCTGTGGAGGCCACAGTCCTACAGTTGTTGCCCTGCTCCAAACAGGAAACAGTATCCAAGGCAACTAAAACATTTTTCTCAGTGAGTCCTATAATCTAATTACAAGAAAGAAAAAAATTCCCTTATGATTCATACCTCAAATCAAATTTAACGGATAGGTTCAATGTTGACCCTATGGGGAAATTTGATTGGGTTCTCATCTAGTTCAGTTTGGAACCAGAATTGTGGAGAGAATTGAGTTTGTGAACTGAGGTAGCACTGTATAGGCATTGGTGGTTTAAAGAAAATGTCTTGAAGGGCTGGGGATTTAGCTCAGTGGTTCTGCTGCCTGTCTCACAAGCACTAGGACCTGAGTTCAATCCCATGTACGAAAACAAAAACGAAAACAGAACAAGAACATGTCTTGAGCCAGGTGTGGTGGCGCATGCCTGTAATCCCAGTACTTGGGAGGCTGAGGCAGGAGGATGGCTGTGAGCTGGAGACCAGCTTGGGCTACATAGTGACTTCCAGGTCAGTCTCAACTACATAGTGAAACCCTGTCTCAAAAAAGAAAGAAAGAAAGAAAGAAAGAAAGAAAGAAAGAAAGAAAGAAAGAAAGAAAGAGGGGGGGAGGGAGGGAGGGAGGGAGAGAGGAAGAAAGGAAAGAAAGGAAAGAGAAAGAGAGAGAGAGAGAGAGAGAGAGAGAGTGTCTTGGCTGGGCATGGTGGCACATGTCTAAAATCTTAGCACTCGGGAGGCTGAGGCAGGAGGATTGCTGTAAATTCGAGGCCAGTCTGGACAATACAGTTCAAGGTCAGACTAAACTACATAGTGAGACCCTGTCAAAAAAAAAAGTCTTGATGTTCAAGTAGAATCTCTACAAATAGAATACCTGTATAAATGAGGACTGCTTAAACTAGCAACTCCATGAAGTGAATGGAAATCAAGGTCTCTAATTTTCCCCAGGAACTTCAGAAACAAGGGTATTAGCCAACACTGGATCTAGAGATCTCCATATTTTAGGGTAGCAATGCCTAGGTGACTTCCAGGGAGCCATAAGTAAACTCTGACCCCAACGGAGAGTAAGTCCACTACAATCAGTTATAGTATCTCTTTACTACTTTATCTCCCAAATGACTCGAAGTGCTTGCAAGTACCTCTAACCCATTTCATATCTCATTTTTACCAGAGGAAAAGCACAATATTATTTTCTCTGGATTAGAAAGCCAGGGGAAGAGAGTCTTAGCCTTGCTATGTATCTACCTGGGAGAACTTATACAAGCTGAAATCTCTTGGATAGAACTAGATGATTATAAAGTCCCTTCTAGTCCCAATATGCTAAGATTTTATTATTACATAGCTGGCAAATCTGTACCTGTGGCACTAATATCTATTTCTTTATTTCTAACTCCCTGCTGTGTATACTTTGAAATCAGTACATTACAAACCAAACTTATCTTCCTTTCACTAACACCGACTCCCCGCTTTTCTCCATCTCTATTAATATCTCAGCTCTTGTATCTCAAAACCTCAGATCACCTTCAGTGCCTCAGTTCTTCCCACTCTTTCATATCCTCATCTTTTAGTCATTCTTCCTTTAGTCATACTTCCTTTTCCTTTTCCTTTCTAAACCTACCTCCTAAGTTCAGGTCCATATTCATGTTTGAAAAAGAAAGCAACACTTTCCCCAGCTTGTCTTCCTCAGTTTAGTCTTTGTACTTTTCGACCAATTTCTATTTAGTCTTCCTAAAATCTTGTTTCCTAAAACGTCACCTAAGTATTAAACCCTGTGCTAGATAACGAGAATACAAAGAGACTTTAAAAATATTCTCCGAAACTCCAGGAGCTAACATATTTGGAAAGATACACACATAAGATAAAAATTTAATAAAAGTAGCCATAGCAACCTTCCATTCAGAAGTATTCAATAATTCCAATGGTGTTCCATTACTTTCTATTCTATGTGCTGTTACTTTCTTTTTTCCTTATTTCAAAAACTAAGCCCTTAGCCTAGTTTCATAATCTGATCCTAACATATATCCTGTTGCTGTCCAGCCCAAATCCTCTAATACAGACGGTTTGGACAATCTGATGAAGCTACTCCTTACTACAAGAATACTCTTACTTCTTTTCTCTACTTACTTAAATCCTATCTATCCCATCTGAAAAAATGTTTACAAACTTGTCTTTATACACTCTAATCTTTGCCAGGATCACATTTTTTTTTTTTTTGGTTTTCTGAGACACAGTCTCACTATGTAGTTGCGACTGACCTGGAACTCACTATGTAACCCAGGCTGGTCTCGAACTCACAGTGAACCTCCTGCTCAGTCCCCCGAGTGCTGGGATTACAGTTGTGTGCCACCACACCTGGCTAGGATCACATGCTTTTTTGAATTGCCTATTGCACCTCCAACAATGGCTGGGAATTACTTCTTGTAATTTAGCATGGGATAAAAAATCTTAGAATTGGATCAAGAGCTGGCTCATTACTAACATTCTTTCTGATGATAGCATATATTTTGCCCAGGTTTATTATCCCCACTATGCAAAGTCTTCCTGTATTCCAAGCTTATCAGGCCTCATCCTTCAAACTTGCATTAGTGACCCAAAGAGAAAACAGAACAAACAAACAAAAAAAACCCTCAGGAGCACAGGCAACTGCCCCTTACCTGTACTCCAAACCTTCAATGTTTCTTTTGTGTTTTATTTGAGACAGGGTCTTGCTATGTAGTTCAGGGTGCCTTGAATTCACTATAGTAATTCTTGACTTATGAACATTTGAGTTGCAAACTTTCACAGATACAAATGGACCTAGGCTTACAAACATTTGTAGATGTGAATAAATCATGGAAGTAGCTCATGTGTCTGCCAGACACAGTCACAGCTGTGCTGCTGTGTGCTTAGTGTACAGTAGTACAAGGCTCAGTCAGAGCCCAGGGTGTCCAGAAGCAAGAGGAAAAGCAGAGGTGATGTGGAGGGGACTGCTAGGAAACACAAAGCAGCAACCATGGAAACAAAAGTGAAAACACAGTATAAGACTCACTTTGTCAGACTTATGAATGAATTAGAATTATGAACATTCTTCCAGAACAGAACATATTCATAAGTCAGGGACTTACTGTATGTAGACCAGGCTGGCTTCATGACAGTCCTCCTGCCTCAGCCTCCTATGTGTGCTACCATGCGCAGCTAATGTTTATTCTTTGTGCAGAGAAGAGGGAAACGAGATGGCTATGACATTATTTCTCCACATTTTCCCAAGTCTGTAGTACCTATTTTTATTTCTAGCCTGATTCTCTCACTCCTGTATACTCAATCTGCTTCCCCCATCCTGTATCTATACCAGAGACTCTGAAATGAACTCTTCTTCTTATGGTATTACAAATTTTAAAACTTCATACTTAAATTTTCATATTCTAATAGCACCCTATTACAATACTGGAAAACAGAATTTTCAATGATCATGGATATGTTCTGTGTATCTGTGCTATTCAGTATGGTAATATAAACCATACATACCAAGGGATATGTGATTAGTGTATATGATGAACTGAATTTTAAATTTTATTCAATTTTTATTAAATTTAAATAGCTACTTGCAGCTAGTGGTTACCACACTAGACAGCTCAGCCTCATAACTCTGTAAATATTTTTTTTCTGGCACTGGAGAATTGAACTCAGGTCCTTGCACTTGAGAGGCGGGCAGCAGAATCACTGAGCGAAATCCCCAGCCCACTCTGTAAATAATTAATAAAGTTTTATTGACATTAGCATTCTTTCAGGGAGCAATAGGAACGTGATCAAATAATGAATCTACCCTACCTTCTCCCCATAAGATCTCTCACCTAGGAATTCTAGATCAACAAAAAGAATTAGGAACACAATAAAACCTGAAGGACTAAGATATTAGCAGTCATTTAAAACCACAGTGGCAAAGAAAAGGGATATGAATTTTAGTAGTTGCCAACATTTTTAATAATATCAAATGAAAGACAAACATACCTTTATGCCTTCCTTAGGATCCTCCCGGATATTGATTTGACAGGATTTCTCTCGAGATGGGCACAGAAGATCCAAAATTTCTTCGTTGTAAATCTGATATTGTTGAAAACAAAGTGGCAAAAACAAGATGTTAACAGTGGTAATCTTGGAGTAGTGGGATCATAGGTAATTTTTAAAATACACTGCAACCTTCTATATTTAAAATTTTGCTTACAATAAGAATGTATTGTATTTTAGAATAAGTACAGGATTTTGAGGGGCTGAAGATGTAGTTCAGTGGTAGGTCACTTACCTAGCATGCATCAGACCTTGGGTTCAATCCTTGGCACCACACACAAAAAAAGGAATTTAACCTTATACATAACCATTTGATATTTTATAAAAATGAATCTACAAATTTACTTGTAAGAAAATTGAAACTGTATCCTCTTCCTTCTCCCCATCTACTTTTTGGGTACTAGGGATGGAACTCAGAACCCACACACGACAGGTAAGTGCTCTACCACTGAACTATATCCCCAAAGCTGATACTGCCCTCCCAATAGTCTCTTAGAAATAGCAAACAAATGTAAAATTACATGAATGCCCAAATTCAGCTCTTTGATAGTTTCATAACAGCATCAGCTTCACATACTTTGTTAAAATGTAAGCAATGGGTCCTTGGGGGAGGAAAAGATGGAGGTAGAGAGTAAAGTAAACAAAAAGAAAAACTAGCAACAGCAGGCAGAATACGTACTTAGAACAAAATTTAACAAATATCAAGCACTATTATTTGATTGATATTATTGCTGATGCCATTGTTTAATACAGTAGGCACCAAGTTATTTTTATATTCAACTATCTTGGTCACAACTGGGTTAATCTAAGCTCAAGAAGGTGATGTCTAACTCCCTTTCTTCTAACTCTGTATCTCTTATGCCTCATACTGAGATTCAACTTTAGGAGGAAGTATTCACATATAATTTAAAATTGTATGCTTAAATTAAATGTCTTTTTGGTATCATGAAGTTAGATATAATTGGCCATCTACTTGTATGCTGATATACACTACAATGCAAACTCCTATAAGGGCAGGTGTTTTTTTTTTTCTTTTTAATGAGTTTATTGGTACATTCTAGGTATACAATACATTTACATTCATTACTGGGATCTTGTACCTTTACATGACAGGTCTTGGTTCTTATTTTTTCCCCTTGTCCCTGTCCTTCCTTCACCCCCTCCTCCCCTCCCCATTTACAAACACTTTACTTCCATTTTTTCTTTTTAATTGAGCTTATTGGTACATTTTAGGGATACAGTACAGTTACATTCATTGTTATGATCTTGTACCTCTACATGACAGGTCTTGGTTCTCATTTTTTCCCCTTGTCCCTGCCCTTCCTTCACCCCTTCCTCCCCTCCCCATTTACAACCACTTTATTTCCATCTTTTCATTTTTCCATTTTTTCATTTTCTCATATTTTTTTCTTTTCCCTTATTCCCTTTTCCCCTACCCTTCCCACTTTCCCTACAAGGGGCAGGTGTTTTATCTGTTTTGCTTACTGATATCTTTCGAGTATGTGATATACCCAAGTGTCTAAAACAGTATCTGACACATAGTAAACACATTCTATTGCCACTTACATAGCTCAGTGTTGCATCTGATTTTTATAACATTCTTCATGAAGCAGGTGCATTCAGTCTCAAAATAGTGAAAGAAAATCAAATACTTTCTGCACACTCTACAGGGAATCAGTAATAGAGGCCAAACTAGAATTAAAGAATTCTTATCATTTTTAATATGGCAATCTGAATTTCTCTAATAATCAGATTAAATGGGCTATCTTAATAAGAAAAGAACAAAGTGGGAGGCAGATCTAACTGAGCTGATAGGTTTTCTCTATCAATTTATTAAAATGTAATTTACTAAAAAAACAATTTACTAATCTGAATCATGCCAGGAAAAATCCAATTTGGATTTATTTTTCTATCCAAAGATAATTTTGAATTCAGAATAATTAAAGATAAATCACTCACCTCCAAGTAAGATACTTTCAGAGTAAATTCAAAGTCACTCTTTTTATCAATTTCTTTGAAGAGCAATTGTATTACCCTAGGAATAACTCCAACTGTTGGTTCATTCTCTTGCTCTGCAGTGTATGCACCTCCCATGGAATAAGTTTTTCCAGAGCCAGTCTGGCCATAGGCCAGGACGGTTGCATTATATCCTGGCAAAATAGAGGTTATATGCATAGGAGCACTCAAACATCTTCATTCAATCAATATACTCAATTTCCTTCAGCAATTACTTGTAATAAAATTGAGATTTAGCCTTACGACCGATATTTCTTTTCTTTTTTTGAGACAGGGTCTCATGTAGTTCAGGCTGACTCTGAACTCACTATGTAGCTCATGCTGGCCTGAACTTACAGCGACACTCCTGCCTCAGCCTCTGAAGTGCTGGGATTACAGGCATGTGTTACTACGCCCAGCTAAGACATTCTCAGGAATAGCAGACACTAAGAAAAGTTCTGCAGATGCCAGGACTTCACACCACTCAAAATAAGCAAAGAAGAGTATCAGCCTCAGATTGTGCCCTCCCAATAGTCCTTGAAAGCTACAAAGGCAAATACTTAGATACGATTAAAATAATGAAAGCAGTCAAGCTAATGAAAAGCCTTTCAGAGGTTTATAATTCTGTCTCCCCTATCTTGAGCAATTCTAAATTGTGGGAATTTAAAGAATATCTTAGAAGCTGTATAAATAGAAGACGTTTTGGCTTGTCTTTCTTTGATTAAGAGTCTTCATTTGAAAAGGCAGCAACAGTGTTTTTTACTATTGATAAAAGTATCTACTCCCTATCTGAATTTAGAATGTACTCAAATCACATTATCTGGCTTCTCAGAAAAATCACCAAAGTATGATTCAACATGATATATATCCTTCACTTTTATAGAGTATTAATAAAGCATCATCTATTCAAAGATGCTCATGACAACTGACAAAAAGCAAGTTAAAGCTGTTAAGTTTAAGTAAATGCATATGAAAAGACCGAAAGGATATCCATTATTAACATTTTGATGTTTATCTCCTAGTATAGTAAGTGATATTTTGTTTTTTTCTGTTTGTGTTTTTTAAGTTATTAAATGGAATTCACTACTGAACACTGGCTATGGTTTCTGTTACACCAATGTAATCAGTCTGTTTGCAGAAAGACCTAGTCTATTTCTGTTTCAGTGTAGTTCTACTAAAAATGTTCGTATTTTATTTCATCAGAGAACCCCGATTACTAGTTACTTCAACATTTTCCTTTCATCCTATCAATTAAAAGTTTTGATTGAAATTAAAAGCAGATAAACCCAGCTAACAACCGTAGCAAGGTTTTAAAAAGAAGCAATTTGACAACAAATGGGCTTATCTCAACCTAAACCTCAATTGTTATAATTTACTAATTAAGTAGTAACTATTAAAATTGTAAACATGACATCCAGCACAACCATCATACCAATTAAATTTGCATAGCCACTTGCTACCATCTAATTCTCAAATCCCATTCCAGTTTTGTCAGTTGTTCCAATAACGGCCTTTATAGCAAAAGGATCTAGTTCACAATTACACCAGATTAGGTACAGATGAATTTTTCAACTTTAAGCATTAGTATGCCATCATTCTACTTCTTTTAAATGAATGTTTTGAATTGTTTTTTTTTTCTCATTGAGTTTATTGGTACATTTTAGGTATACAGTACAGTTACATTCATCATTGGGATCTTGTACCTTTACATGACAGGTCTTGGTTCTCATTTTTTCCCCTTGACCCTGCCCTACCTTCACCCCCTCCTCCCTTCCCCATTTACAAACACTTTATTTCCATTTTTTCATTTTCTCATAGTTTTTTCTGTTCCCTTGTTTTGAATTTTGAATAACCACTGTGCTAGGATAACAATTAGACATCTCTCAGGCTAATATCTACTGCTATGGTATTCAACATTTAAGCCTAACTGGTCATAGTATTCAGGGGCTGTAGGAAATCCCATTCTCCACCTAAAAGAATTTTCATCACTCAAGACCAATCTCAAAGGTTCCCCTTTCTGTGACATTCATCCCAAATCCCCCAAACAGAGTCAATGTCCTTTTGTTTTTCACACCACTTTGCATGAAAACTGCTACTTGTACAGCAGGACTGACTGACTCTATTGTATATTTATAACTTTTAAAATCGTTTTTTCAATAATATATGGTGCAACAAACTAAAACTTTTATGCATTCCAAATTATTTATGTATCATCTACCACTCTTCCTACTCCCTGGACTTTGAACTCTTTCAGGTTCTGAAAGCCACATTACTTATCCCTGAGTGAATAACACAGAATGAATACGGAGGCCTGGAACTCAAGCAGCTTAGCACACTGATCACCATCAGCACCCATCAAAGAGCTTATACTCTAATGAGATTCCAGGACAAAGAAAAATATGTACAAGTCAAAGGTAACCAGAACCTCAGAAAGCAAATGCAGTATGAAACCAGCTTCAAGGTTACAGAGACTTTCACAAATGTTATTAGCTTTCACAACTGTTATTAGGCTGTGGACTTTTTGGGTTTGTTTTGTTTTGATTTGGTTTAGCTTTTTTTAAAACTGGGTCTCACTGTGTAGTTTAGGCTGGCTATGAACTCACTATGTAGCCCGGGCTGGCCTCAAACTTTCAGTGATCCTCCTGCTGAGGTTAGGTTTGTGCCACCATGCCCAGCTAGCTTTGGGCTTTTTGAAGGCAAGAATCATGTTTCACTCATCCCCAAATTTGTAGAACCCAAGTACTGTGCCTGGCACCAAGTACATGCTCAAGAAACGTGGGCAAATTAGATAGCCTCACCTTTAAATATGCCTTTTATAAGTGGTGCTACCGCTGTATTAAAGACTTCTTCCTGCTCAGTAGAGGGGTCAAACACAAAATCATATGTAAAAGATTTGTCATTACCGACCACCACCTGCAGAAGACAAGGGACTAGGCATTAGGGGAAAAAATGGCTAGACCACGACCCTCACTGCTAACCAGTCCCAGCTATTCAGAGAAAAAGTCCTGGACTCTGCTACGCACCTGAGGCTCGCCGGGCACGAAGGAAAGGCACATCTGGCAGCCCTCGCTGATCTCTTTAGGGACTAGAGGGCGACAACGTAGTGCCACTCTCACAGGAATTCCTTTCACTTCTTCCTTCATGACCCTTGAGCAACACCGTCTCTGCAAGGGGGAGGGGGAAAAGGTTTGCTATGGATCTTGGTAAGGATCTTGCTGTGGGCAGGAAGGCCCTCCACACTGGGATCGCCACCTCCTGAGGTTACTTTCTCTGATCTGGCCACGACAGATAGGCCTGTCAGCCCGACATTCTCAAGAGTAAGGTGGCTTCTGAAATGAAGAGAAAAAAACCCAACAGAAACAGCGACCAAAAAACCCAAAGCCCCACGGTACGGGAGAGGCAGAATCTGAGCTAAGGTGTGCCCCCTTAACTCACCAAACTAACCGTCCCTTTCCCTGGTCTTTCCCGGTGTTTCCCCGGTCTTTCAAGGTTTCCAAATGCCCGGTCCCAAACAGAGCTTTAACCGCCAAGGTTCAAATCAGTCCCAGAGGCGCCAGCCAATCGAAGCGCAGACAGCCCGCAGACGCAGGACGCTAGTCGGCGCTTACGGGATGACGCATTAGGAAGGGGCGAGCAACCTCGCCACAGCACTGCCCCGTCCCTATTGACGTAGCCAGCATCCGGTTCCGGTTCCCAGGCTGAAGTGGCGGTCCCTGTATTTTGGAGCTGCTGAGGCCTGGCTCCTGGTGTGGTGAGAAGTTTACGCGGTAGTAAGCGCGGGACTCAGGCAGAGCGTAGGAGGAGGATCTAAAGGTGGCTTAGTGGTTAAGGAAAAGCGGATGTGGAGACTCCTTCATTACCAATTACCCCTAGAGATTATATTGTGATTTTGGATAGCTGGAGTTAGTACTTCCTTAAATTTAGAAAGCAGATATTTTTAGGCACGATCTTGTTTTCCTGTTCTCTAGGATAGAAACGGTAACATCTGTTCTGCAGGATTTTTGCATTAAATGAGATCATGTTTTTAGAGTGGTACTCTAACAAGTTGCTTTGCATCCATATATATATAGGTTTATTCTCATCGCTTTTGTCCACTAATCTACACTCTCCACCCCGTGCTGGAGATTGAACCCAGGGGCTCCTTACTACTGAGCTACATCCCGACCCTTTTTTATTTTTGCGTCAGGGTCGCTCTCAGTTGCTCAGACTAGTTTCATCCTCCCGAGTGCTGCTGGGATTATGGTTCATTACCATGCCCAGCTCCTTTTTCAAGCTTAGTGCCTAAATGTCGACTGACAGCCATGGATGCTATGGAACTGCTTTCTGAAACTTGGTATACTACCTTCCCTTTTAAATCATTTTTACTTCGATTTATCTTTCTTTCCAGGCTCTTGTCCAAAATGGACAGCAGGATTCCTTATGATGACTACCCAGTGGTTTTCCTGCCTGCCTATGAGAATCCCCCAGCATGGATTCCTCCTCATGAGGTGGGAACCATCTATATTCCTGAGAAAAGGATTTTTCCCCTGGGTATGAGATGAGGCATGACAAGGTTAGAAAGTTAAATGGAGAGTGAATCTCAGTCCTTGTTTTAGCCAAAAGACCCAGAAGATGAATTTTGAGCAACCGGGGAACATTGAGAATGTCTTATAGAAGGCTTCTGTGAGGGTCCATTTACACCAGTGAATTTTGGAATTCTACATTTCATTCTTTCAAAAAGTGAAAAGTAGGGAGCTTCTGGGCTGCTAGTATGTCCTCATGGTAGACACCTACTTATTTGGACAGTGTTACTTATTCTACCTAATTTAAGTCTATGACCTTATCTTTTCCTGATTTGGGGATGATGTATTAGTGTTCCAGAAAAAGGTAAGTGTGACATCTAATACTGGTAGTAAGATTTCTGGGGTTGCTGCCTTGCAGAGAGTATACCATCCAGACTACAACAATGAGTTGACCCAGTTTCTTCCCCGAATTGTCACACTGAAGAAGCCTCCTGGAGCTCAGGTAAGCTTCTAGAGCACCTCTAATTCCAGGCTAGATCTGTCCATACCAGAATTTAGCTGTTTGATGGAATGGGTTGGAAACACCACTTCTGCAAATTGTCATTTCCCTCAGGAACACACAACCTGAGCTATTGTAAAATGCTGCTACTCATTGTGCTTTTGTTTTCGGTGTATCTTGATCTCTAGTTCTGTTCTCTTGTCTTACAGTTGGGATTTAACATCCGAGGAGGAAAGGCTTCCCAGCTAGGCATCTTCATCTCCAAGGTGTGTATGCCTGATATACAACAGGAGTAGCTACTTCCCTTTGTTATTAAATTGTAGTACCCTGTTATCCCAAAAGCCTAGAGAACAGTGAGTTGATAGACTCAGAATAGGCATACGTGGTAACACCCCTTTCTCATTCAAAATTTTGCATTTGGCAAGCAAGCCATGTGTCTTCCTGCATCGGCCCAGAAAAAACAGCCCCTTATATTTGAATAGCACTGAACTTCACCTACGGTCTTCTGAAATTACCCCACCCAGGTGATTCCTGATTCTGATGCCCATCGAGCAGGTCTTCAAGAAGGGGACCAAGTTCTGGCTGTGAATGATGTGGATTTCCAAGACATTGAGCACAGCAAGGTGAGCACAGCACTTGGGCTGTGGTGAGACAAGAAGCCATCCCAGTAGGATGGGTCAGACAGGTTGGACAAGGTTAGCCTAATCTGTAATTTGATATAAAAGGATCTCTCCATGATAAATTAACAAGAAGGAAGTGGCTATTAGTGACCCAGAGGGTTGGAATGTCAAATCTCATTCCTTCTGTTGTATTCTGCTGTGGGTTACATCTCATTTGTACATGCTGCTATGTTTCTTCCAGGCTGTTGAGATCCTGAAGACAGCCCGTGAAATCAGCATGCGTGTGCGCTTCTTTCCCTACAGTAAGTGCCACTTTATTTTTTATTTGGCAGGGCCCTATGCAGGGGACACTTTGTTTGTTTGGTACTGGGGATCGAACTCGGGTCCTTGTGCTTGCAAGGCAGGTGGCAGAACCACCAAGCTAAATCCCCGGCCCCAGAGACCCTTTAAATTACTACTGATGACTAGAAGCTGCACAAGTTGGGAATGGGAAATTGGGATCTCAGGCTTGATAATAACCTGTTCAATTCCTTCTCTTTTTTTCTTTTCCCCAGATTATCATCGCCAAAAAGAGAGGACTGTGCACTAAGAATTGCAGCCCACTAGACAGTTGCAGCACAAGCTGGCTGGGCCCTAGGGAAGCCACTTGGGAAATTGTTTCCTCAGCCCCTTCCTGACACATTGGGTGGGAAGGATGCAGAGACATATAGCCAACTGCATTACCCAAACTGTATTGTATGTTTAGTTCCCTGGTTTTCTGGATGAGCTTCATTCCCTGAAAGAAGGTTGCCAAGTGTAGGATAAGCCTAGCCTGTAGAGAACCCAGCTAGAAAAGGTAACACATTTACTGGATGCCATAGGCTAGGTGCTTACACAGGTTAACATTTTGATTATAGAAATCAGTAGGAAAAAGAATCTTCTATCTGATTGTCTTGGCCATCTCATCCCATCCTTTTACTACTACAAGTCTTATATTCACTTTGGGGACTCCAATGAAACACTATTTGCCTGTTCTCCATCCTCTCCCCTCAAAAGTTAAAATACAGAATAAATATGACTTTTGAATGATATCGATTGGACATAAAATGCTCTTGAGACAAGAAGCTCTTCTAAACAGAGAAATCAGTGGAAGAAACAAACATCTAGCCTGGCCAGAACATTGGAGAGGCCACAGAACCTTAGCTACAGTGTAACCAAAGAATGGCATAGGGTGAAGGGTACTGGAAAAATAATAACCCTTCCCCTAGGAGTTTTGGATGTTTTCTGCAGGGGACAGAATTAATATAATTCTTCATTGCTAGGTTCTTTGATCTGGAACTTAAGGGTTAGACACACTTCTTTCAGAGGCGGCAGTAAGAAATTGTGTCCAATTTCTAACTTGTAGATTGACTACCAACTTTGCTCTTTTTTTTCCCCCACCCTGACCCAAAAGAACTTTCTGCCCTGTTGTTAGATATCTAGTTGCCGATATATTGTTAGCAGTAGAAATGGAGTGCCCTGTGATGAAAGCTTCAAATTTGCCTCAAAAAGATCCTGTGGAGCCTAAAGAATGTAAAATAATTTAAGAATGTTTATAATTTATTCTCCTGGAGAGTGATTCTGTTGGTCTAAGACAGAACATGGAAATCTGACTTTTTTTTAAATAAGCAAGGTAAGTCTTTTTGAACACTGGGAAACACTGTTCAAAATACAGATATATCTCTATAAGGAAACTGTCTCTTCCCATATATCCTACCCCATCTCTACTAAAGTACTCCTAGAGGCTCGGTACCAGTGCTAGGTGGGCACTGTCCCCTGTCAACAGAGCTGGAGGTAAATTTCCCTCTCTGCTTCTTGGGAAATCTTTTATTCTATGCTGGCTCTGTTTGCTCTGCTGACCCCTAGTGGCCATGTAAGAAAAAAAAAGAGGTTTAGGTACTCCCTCAAAAGTATGTAACTGTACTGTATCCCTAAATGTACCAATAAACTCAAAGCTGAAAAAAAAAAAGTATATAGGCTGAGGTGGCCATGTTGAGTTCCAAGGCACTTGCTATGATTAAAAGAAAAGAGGGAGAAGGATGTCACTTTGAGGTATTTGGAATGATTCTGTGTTGGGGCATTAGCATTAGGTAATTCCATTGTGGGAGTACAGATACAGTGTGAGGAGAGTGTAAGCATAACAGGCTGAGGCTAATGGAGCACTTATTTATTGAGGGTGAATGTAAGGAAACGGTGGAGAATGAATTGTATTGGCCTTTGAGATTATCCCAGCTACTGTAGAACTGTACTTCCTATAGATGTCTTTCAACTGTTTGAGAAGAAAGGGTAGAATTCCCAGGCACTGCAAGAACCTGTGGGATGCAGTCTAAAAAAATGGTAGCACTTTCAGGGGTTCCGTTTACTCTACACCTTGGAGCTCGAGGAGGCTAAGTAGCCAATTATGTAAACACCCTATCTATACCTGAGAGGAGATAAGGCTAGTAAGGAAAGTCCAAATGATATAAATCTACCAGATTAGGCAGAGATGGCCCAAGCTATTGATAGGAACAATAGTTTTGATGCCTGAGTATTTAAAAGGCCCCACATAAAGATGTTAACCTCTGAAGTATATGTTAAGAAAGGTAATAGAATAAGGTAACTACAGTCAGTTCAACTCCCAAGGACAATTTCTAGCAAAAGCATGAGGAATTCTAACTGATCCCCTTCACCTAAAGGCAAACCAGGGAGCTACTTTGGGCTAAGTTAGTCCCTTTATCCCTTAAGTTCTACTGAAGCAAAAAAAGGCTGGCCGTCAACTCAGCAAAGGCAGTTTGCCTTCTCTGCTTGTGTGTTCCCTACCCCAGCAAAGCTGGAAAGAAGGACACACACTTCTTGCACCAGAGGTGAAATTACTTCTGGAAAAAAGAGCAGAAACCATGTACCACAGATAGCTATGCGTATGTGAATGGTGACAAGCAAATATAAAAAAATTTCAGGCTAATTTCAGACTTTTGTGGTACATGGTGGGAAGATTATCCAAAAGAAAGAGGTGGTGGGTAGTAGAGACAGTACAATGGAAATATAAAAGGAAATGAATATTATGTTTTTTTACCTTGTAACCAGTTTGGGTTCTTGTCTCAGTAAACATTGATGTCTCCTATGCTCTTTTTTTTTTTTTAAGAAAAATTTCTTTATTTCACATCCTGATTTTTAGAAAACCAGTGATGTTCCTCTGGAAAAGACAATGTACTCTCCATTTGCTTTTTTTTTTTTTTTTTTGTACCAGGGATCCAACTCAGGCCCTTGTGCTTGTGAGGCAGATGCAGCAACCACTGAGCTAAATCCCTGGCCCAGAATTATTTATAAACTTAATCTATCACTTCCTGAAAATGTGCTATTATTGATGTGAAAAGTCTATCAGAAGTATGAAAAATAAATCCAACAGAACACCAATATCATGATTACTTTAAGGCAAACGTTCCTTTTTGGTTGGTTACAAGTTATAGTAGGAACCACTGAGCTAAATCCCTGGCCTCTCTCCACTTGCTTTTAAGCCTTTAATGAGTGGCTTTCCTTCTCAGCACAGTCTTTTCAGCCAATAACATAAACATTATTCAGAGCCTTGTCCATCATCAGTTAAGCAGAAGGTAGTTCTGCAGATTTGTCTGGACAAATGAGAAGCAATGGAAGGGCCCAGAAAGTGGTAACCTAGAATTAGCAGATAAGAAAGGGTAGAACCTTGTGAAGTGTAATGATGCTTCCCTACGGCCAGGAACCCTTGAAGCATTAAACTCATGGCTCTTCTGCTCTCTGATACTGATAGCTCCTCTCCAAGTAAGCAGCATTAGTGGACCTTCCCTACAGACTGAATTTGAGGTGTATCAGAAGAAATCGTGCTTACACTCACCTTCTGTTCAGATCAGTCTCCTTACCCAGTAACATAATGACAACATTGTAGCGTCTTTCCTACCATACAGCTACCCACTTACCTATCTCCTTGAAAGAAATGATTTCTGTGAGAAAATATGCTGCAGAGTCGAAACACTTAGAAGTTTGGAGAGAATAATGTATCTGTCCTTTCTCTATTAGTCTTATCAACTTCCCTATTGCTTCCTTCATAACCTTTTTGTCAAATAAAATCTATAACTCACTTGTGTTACCATGGACAACCACTGCCATAGTTGAATTGCAAATGCAGCTAGACTACAGATGAAGCTGTAGAATTGGGCTGCAAGAAAGTGGGAAGGGTAGGGGAAAGGTAATAAAGGAAAAGAAAAAAATAGAAAATGAAAAAATGGAAATAAAGTGTTTGTAAATGGCCGGAGGAGGGGGTGAAGGGAGGACAGGGACGGGGAAAAAAGTGAGAACCAAGACCTGTCATGTAGAGGTACAAGATCCCAATAATGAATGTAACTGTACTGTATGCGTAAAATATACCAATAAACTCAATGAGAAAAAAAAGAATTGGGCTGCAAAAGCATTCCTGGCCAGCCATGTCCCATAACTGCAGTATAAAACAAATATTTAAGAGGAAGATGGGAAAAATACAAAAGAAACTAGCTTTTTAAGAGCTAGAAGCTAGCTCTTTAATTCCAGCACTGGATGCTGCGTAGCTGGAATCCCAGCACTTTTGGAGGCTGACAGGAAGATCACAAGTTCAAGCTTAGCCTGACCTACTTAATGAGACTGGGTCTTAAAAAAAAAAAGATCTGGGGATGTAGCTTAGTGCAAAGGCCCTAGGTTCACTCTAGTACCACAAAACAACTAGAATCTAAGTCAAGGAGACTGGATGTCTGAAGAGGGGCTGCTGTTGCCTCAAATCAAGTGGCCTACAGTTCTAGGACAGGTTAGGCAATCCCAAGATACTATTGTGATTAAGGAAACACCCTGCAGAACAGCAGATTTAAGGATTCACACCATCTTAATGTTACAGTTGCCAGTAAGTAAGGGCAGAAAGAATAAGAATCATCACAGGGTTTGGTAATTTGGGGGAGGCTAATCTGGGAAAGTGCTAACCTGTCAAGAATGAGCTGAGGGGGTTGAGGAATAGAATTAAAGGTATGAACTTTTTACACTTTGGGGTCCTCTAAGTGCACGGTCTTAGGAAGTTAATTCCCATAGCTGCCTGTGACAGAGTCATATTTTCCACAATTCTCTCTCTATTCCCAATACCCAGCAGTCTTAGAACCAGAAGTAGAGAATTCCCCTTTAGGAGGTTGTCCTGGCTCAACTTCCCAGCACTTCCAATGGATAGCTCTGAGGAAGAGCGCCCCAAGTGAGTTGGCCAAGGAAAGCAGCAAAACTGTTGGGTAACTGGTGGTGGGCTTGCCTGACAGGCACAGTCCAATCTGTCTGTCCTTCATGAAGCAGATGAGGATGGATGTCTTGGGCATTGTACAAGAGGGAGCTAAGTAGGCCAATTATTGGCCTTTCTCCCCATTAATCTCCATGAACCCCTTCCTCCACACACACACTCCAAACTCCCAAAGAGGAGGAACTCCATATCCAGGAAAAGCACCCACCCCACTTCATACCATTCAACCTTCCCATCGCCAAAGCCCAACCTAGACCATCATTGGCTGCTGTGCTCTCCCAGAATATCGATTTGGATTGGCACAGAGCCTGGTGTTTGTATTTCATGTCTGTCTCCAGGCCACAACCTCGGATTTCACTCTGCTCCCGGTCTCACAGGGTCCAAAAGCATTCATTGCAGCCTGGGTGGGGGTGGGGAGCGAAACTGGCTTCCCACCTTTGGCCCTTGGGCCACCTGCTGTCTCCCCACTCGCAATGAGGGTGGGACCCAGGCCTAGGCGTGGCCCCGCCCTCTCAGTTTACTACCCTGGCTCTTGCAGCGCCACAACCTACTCTGGTCCTCGGGGCAGTGGGGACAGTAGGGTGATCTGAGGAGTAGGATGATGGGGTGGGGATGGGGATGGCCACATTCAGAGAGAAAACTGAAGGGTCCACGAGGGGAAGGCAGGTGACACTGCCAGAGAGAAGTCTGAGGCCACACGGGAAAAGTACATGCTAAGAATAAAACAATCACGGGAGTAGGGACAGGGGAGGTGCAAGGGAAGGATCATTCTCAGTACTCTTCACGAGATGGAAATACAAGGAGAGCGGCAGGCACGTCTGGACAAAAGAATTTATTAGAGCGTTAGGGTGGGGCTTCCACCTAGAGGGGCGTCAGATCTAGGCGCTCAATTCTCCTCATCTCCCTCCGCCGCCAGAGCCTGCTGCGTCTCGGCGCGGCCGCCTTGCTCCTGCTTGGTAAAATCCTCGATGACTGTGTCCTCAGAGCTTTCAGCAGAGGAGACTGGGGGCGGGTGGAGTGTTAGGAGCGGCGTTCACTACCCTTTCCTGACCCCAGAGAAGAAGAGATCCGGCCTCTGCTTCTCAGTTCCAGAGCCCCCTCTCAGTAGCGCCTCCCCTCCACTGACCACAATGGCTTCAGTCTTTTTGTTCCCTCACCACTCTCCCAAAACAAAAGTCCCCTAGGAGTGTTAGAAAAGAAGTAAGAACAGAGGGGGTCGCGGAAGCAGGGAATGGGAGAATGGAAGAAGAAAATGAGGGCAAGTGAACAGGCAGAAGGGAAAAGGGAAATAGAACGTATGAGGGGGAAGGACAATTCCCACAAGAGCAGGGGGTAGAGGGCGGGAAGTGTAGAAAGGGAAAGGACAGCACAGGAAAAGCACTCGGTTGTGACAGGAAGCCAAACTATATGTTTCCACTGCACATGTATTGAAAGCAACGCCATGGGGAAGCCTTTACATTTCCGTGGTCATAAAATGGAGGGTAGCAGTGAGGCTCCCAAGCCTCATATTCCCTTACCTAGCCGCTTCTGCAGCAGGCATGGGGAGGGAGGAAGAAATGGAGCTGAAGCTGATAAGGGACTCTTCAGTCCTCTGAAGAAATGTTTTTACTCTTTTCCCTCCCTTTCAAGTCCTTCGCCTCCCACAAAACACAGACACCCAACCTGCTCATTGACATTGCATCTCTACCCAAACTGCTAAGAAATAAGATCAGAACCTCTCGGCCCCCAAACCTGGACACAACCAGTCCTGTGGGCCCCGCCTGGTCACTCACGGTGAGATGGCTTTGGGTGGATCAGGATCAGGGGCAGCTCAACACCAACATCACTGCAAGGATTCCCAAGGTGGATTTACTGACATCACTACAAGCCCAGTCACGGAAACATTCTCCCTTAATTTTCCAGTTGTAGGATGCCTGCAGACTCTTCCCAACCGCTGTTTTGAATTAATTTATGTTTGTGATACTGAGGATCAAACTCAGGACTTTGTTCATTCTAGGCAAGTGTTCTTCCACTGAGTAATATCCCAACCCCTCCCCCACTTCTGTGGTACTGGAGATTGAACCTAGTACTTTACACATGCCGGGCAAGCACTCCACCAATGAGCTACATTCCCCCTCCCACTTTGAGATAGAGTCTTGATAAGTTTTTCTAGTAGGCCTCACATGTTTGATCCTCCTGCCTCAGCCTCCCTAGTAGATGAGATTACAGGTGTATGCCACCATATGATGCTTGACTAGTCACTCTTTTGGTTTCCTTATCCCCTCATCCTCCCCATTCTGTCCATCTTCTCGCCCCATTGTCTCTCACCTGGCTATCAGATCTCTTAGGATGCTGTGGATAGACTAGCACCCCATATTAGGGGTGAAAATGGGGAAGAGGCAACCTAGTTTTACTGGGAGATGAAGGATCATGAATAAGGCCAACTTAGTCACAGAATGGGTTTCTGGAAGGAAGGTGACTTGCTCATTGAGCTCACACATTTGGGAACTTAGTCTGGGAGAAGGGGAACAGCTTGACTGGGTCAGTTCGAGTGGGGTAAAAAAGCAATACAAAATGCTTGGCTCCCCAGCCCCTGCCCAGACAGACTTTGAACCCTCACTCTCCAGACACCATCAGGTTGACTCTGACTTTGTAGGACACCAGGATCCCCAGCAGCTCCTTGTTCATTCCAGGTCGAAGACTAGCAATTATAGTATCCATTTTTGTATGTTTGGGATGGGAGAAGTCATTCATTTAGTCCTCTACTTCCTTCCTGTGCACTCCCACCGCCACAGCCTATTACTTTTTTTTTTTCATTAAGTTTATTGGTACTTTTTAGGTATACAGTACAGTTACACTCTTCATTGGGATTTTGTACCTTTTACATGATGTCTTGGCTTTTATATTTTCCCCATACCCCTGCCCTCACCTCACCCCCTCCATCCTTCCCTATTTACAAAGACTTTGTTTCCATTTCTTGTATTTTTTCTTTTCCCTACCCTTCCCACTTCTACTTCTTTAGCCCTTTTCTCCCTATTTCACATTATCACTTATACAATTCAAACCTTATTTACACTTTTAGTTTTTCACACCAAAGAAACAGCCTATTACTTTATATCTTCTCTCAGAAGATCTACCAGCCTGTAATCTCTCCTACCTATTGGGACTACAGTTCTCTTCCTAAAATTCAGTTTTACCATATTATTCTTTTTTTAAGATTCTACCCTATTGAATAAAACTATTCTGCTTAACTTTCAAGACCCAAACAATCTGTCCTCATCTACTTTTGTCTAACCTTCTCTGCCCTAACTCCCATATCACCTGGGATACAACAGACCTGTCCTCCTTCTATGGTCTGAAAATGTCCTATGGATTATCACCCTCTAGCCCGGGTCCATGCTATGTCCCCAGTCTGGCATGTTCATTTTTTCTTCTGCTGATATTCAGAGCTTGCACATTCTGAAGATCTAGTTCATTCTACCTCTTCTGGAAAGCCTTTGCCAATTATAAAGTTGGCTTCTTCTAACTTCTGTTGGTCTCATAATCTGAGCTACATGCACTAACATTAAACTATTAGATTGCACTTTTATTATTTGTTCTTTATCTAGCCCATACATTGACTAAAGGCAGAGAGGATCTTAAACATTGTTTCGTATCCTACACATTGCTTAGCATAGGAATGGCCATTTAATAGGTGATCAACCAGTGCCTGCCTTGTAAGCATAAGGACCCTGGTACCAAAAAAAAAAAAAAAATAGGTGATCAATAAAAATCTGCTGATGGAAAAATAAGATACTGCAAGCTATATGATTGTGGGAAAGTCTATTTATTGCTCTGGGCAGCTGATACCCTCTCTGTAAAATAATGCTATTCGCATGATTTCTAAAGGTATTTCTAGCAATAACAGTCTATATCTATCGGTTGATAAGGCATAGGGTGAGGTCATGGAATTTATGCTTTTCAGTTGACCGATGGCTTTTGGTGGGTGGCACATTTAACACTAGGGCCTCTGAAGACATAAGACCAAATTAAAGACATCACAGAATTCTACCAGTTCCTTCATATCATTGTCCCTTTTATCCTCTTTTTCCTACATTTCTCATTCCCTAATCTTTCACTCTATAGTCTCTGGAGAATAGCTGCTGTAGCGATCAGAGTGTTTAGAGCCAGATGACATGTAAAAGAATGCTGTCTACCTCTGTTATTTGTACAACCTTGGACAAGTTCCTTCTCTGAGCCCCAGGGTCCCTAAGTGTAAAATGGAATAAGAGCATCTGTCCAGCCTACTTTAATGGGATTCTGATGAAGACAATATACCACATATGTAAGGCCTCTGTGAACTGTGAATTATACATAAAGAGTTTATCCTCCATATTTTCCTTTCTTGCTGCCTGTGGCCAAAGTGTACCATTGGTCCCATGGGCATTATTTAGCTTGTTGTTGGCTCTCAGGCTTGGAAGGGGTCTGAACATTGGCCAAGAGACATTTAAAAAGTGAGTAGGCTTCACTGAAGATGAAACTATATAGTATATGGAACGAGTTATAGGTAAGAAATGGAGGTTGGAAGTTACATTTGATCTTACATTGTGCTAGAGGCCAGATGGGTATCTTCATGCTTGAGTTTGCCATCCAGTGCCAGGCCTTGTTTCTGACAGTTGGCCAGGAGTGGGGTGAGTGCAAAGCTCTGAGAGAAATTGTAGTTAGCAGCTATAGTCTCCATTTGAAAGGAGAACAAGAGAAGAAGTTAGGCTAAGTTTGCCAAAAAAGTATACCTTCACTTTCAGAAGTATCTTACACAATCCCAAAATGCTACTGGATTATCTAAGAGAAGTGATATATCTAACTAGGAAGAGTAAGAGGATTAGCTCTGGTGGGGAATCCTTATGCCTTCTACCCTCTCTTAGAATGCTGATGGTCCTCCTCAGGGAAAGTTAGTTCCCCTCCCTCTAGTCCTAAAATCCTTCACTTTCTACATTTTAGCGCTCACCTTGACCTTCCTCATTCCTGCATCCCTTCTTTCCCCAACCCCCTTTTCTGTGTCTTAGCCCTCTTCCTACCATCCCAACCCTTAGCTTTGTCCCCATCCTCAGCATCAGCTCACGTGAATTCCTGAATGAACACAGTCTTGGTGTACTTGTCTAGTGAGTAGAGGACAACGTCTGTGATGTGGTCAACTGAACAAGCCAGGAAAAGCAAACGACTATAATCAGTGAGTCATCCTTCAGAACCCTGCTCACTGTTCACAGATGCTATCTTATACATGGGTACCCATACATAATTCAGTAGTATGTGCTCAGTGACAAAGGTATATATTTGAAAAAGCTTGCATTGGAGGGAAAACCAAGATTAATACAGACAGGTAAGTGGAGCAGAGTACTAGAAAGAAACCTATCTGTGATTTGCGGGCCAGATATGGGGCTGCAAGAAATGAAGCTCACTTGAAATCTTGATTTTTTGATGACTTTGTTGGTGCAGTTGTTGATAGAAACACTGACAGAAATGGGTTCTCCATGGTAGTGAACCTGAAGCAGGAGGAGAAGCCTATCCCAAGGTTGAAGGAAGAATGTTCAGATCAAGACCTAGAATTCCTGTTTCCTGAACATTATTGCTGTCCTGGCTCTCATCTTTGCCTACTCAAAGAGGAAATTGGTGAAGAAAGGGTATCATATTGATTCCAGGTCAGAGGCAGAAAGTATGGTCACTAACCTCCCTGTCCATCCAGGGAGTTGTAGGGGCTGAGCTGACAGAAGGAAGCGGTGGATGGTCTGGGCATAGGGGCCCAAGGCTCCAAGGGTGCAAACTGTACTTTCTGGACAACCAGCCTCACAGTCTCTGAGTAGGGACCAGGAAGTTAGCCGGAACATCACTTTTTGGAACCACAGAGCTCCTCATGCTACTCCCATAGCCCAGTCTTTGCTTGAGTATGGGATAGGAGAAAGGCTCCCTCAGAGAACTCCTGTAGGAATTCTCAATGTAGGTATGTAGACCAAGGGTTAGAAAATATAGTCCACAGGCCTAATCTGGCCTGCTACTTGTTTTTATATGGCTTGTGAGCTAGGAATGGTTATTACATTTGTGAATGGTTGAAATAAATCGAAGAACAATATTCCACAACACGTGGATATTATATAAAATTCAAATTTCAGGATCTATAAATAAGATTTTATTGGAACATAGCCACATTTTATTTATGTAGAATTAGTGGCAGCTTTGTTCTACAATGGCAGAGATGAGTCTTGCGACTGAAACTGTGTAACTCTCAAGACCTAATTATTTCTCTTTCAGCCCTTTACATAAGTTTGCTGACTTCTTCCCTAGGGTGAAGAAGAGCAGTAAAAGAAGACTCAGAACTGGGTATCCAAACTAATGGGTATGGTGTAATAGAGGTCAAAAGTAGGCCTGTTTTTGTCAGAAGAACAGGATCTGGTACTTGGCAGGAGCTAAAGATGGGGTTTTGGGAGAAGACCAAGAATACTTCTTAGAGATTTTCTCCTCCAGGTTTTCAGCACAGAAAACTCTTCACTTCAAAGTCAACCCCACAAGCCTGTAAAGAGGATAGGGCAAAGAGAACTCATCTGCAATGCTGTTCCTCCCTTCTCTGTGAGCCTATAATAAAATGCCTGGCCCCATCCCTTAGCTGTCTACTTCTCTAGTCTTGTCCACCTGCACCCCTGTTCTACTTCCCTGGTACTACCTGTCTGCCCCTCTGCAATAGATTGGATATAAAATGACCCCCAAAAGCCCATGTGTCAAAGGGTTGCTTGATGGCCTGTGGCTGTATTTGGATATGGTGGAACATTTAAGAGGTTGGTCCTGGTTGGAGGAACTTTGTACTCTCTAAGGGGATATTCATTGGGACTCCAGTCCCTTCCTACCTCTTTTTTTTTTTTTTTTTTTTT
>NW_022900951.1:54923258-54967120 GCF_012274545.1 Fukomys damarensis | reverse complement strand
TTTTTTTGCTTCCTGGCCACCACGAGGTCAACAGGCCTCCTCTACCATATGTTCCCACAATGATGCAAAGCAGCTAGGCCACATGACCATGTACTGATACCTGTGAATCTGTGAGCCAAAATAAATCTTCCCTCCTTTTTTTTGTACCAGGGATCGAATTCAGATCCTTAGATCCTTGAACTTACAAGGCAGGTGGTGGAACCACTAAGGTAAATCCCCGGCCCAATCTTCCCTCCTTTTAAATTGATTATCTCAGATATTGTTACAGTGGTGGAAAGCTGACTAGCACACTCTTTTTCTCAGAACCCAGATATCACCTTTCCTGCATCTTTGTGACCTGGCTGCGGTGTCACTGAACAGGGCAGGTTGGCAACCTTCTAGGGAACCAAATTGAGGTCAGTGGACAGAAGAAATAGTGACTCTTCTCTTCTGTTCTTTAGCTTTCTCTCTTAATCTTCCCTTGAAACCTAGCCTGGGACTTGGGATCAGTACCTGCAAGGGTAAAGGGGTAGGCATTGTCCTCCAGCTTGTGCAGCAGTTGCTCCTGTAAAACTGTGAGGGGCACCTGGGGGCTGTTGAGCTCAGCTGGAACCACTTGCTGAGCCTGTATATGCAGATCTTTGTGGAATTTCAGACCAATACCATCCAAGTCATCATGGCCATAGTGAAAAGCACATGTCAACATGATGAACACTGCAGGCAAAGGAGGAAGAGAGTGACCTGTCAGGCCTGAGTGGGAAAGGAGACCTTAAATGGGTCACAGGAAGACAAAGAGAGGCAATGTAATACAATCGAGACAGTACAATCACTATGAAAAAGAATAATACATTTAACTAACAGTAGAAGTTTAAATCTTCTTTATGTTAAAAGAGTTTTAAAGGAGAGAAAAAAGGAAAGCCAGAGGGAAATTATTTGCTATTCATATATCAAACAAAAATTTAGCATCTGAAATAAGTGAGAACTTCCATTAATCTATAATAGCATACTAACAATTATCATAACAATTATAATAATAATAATAATAATTATAATATAAATATTTGAATAAATATTTGAATTAAATACTAACACTACTACTACTATTAATATAAAGTGTTCAAAGAATGTTAATAAACTCTTTGCAAAGGGACAAAATGGAATAGCCAGTAACATATGAAAACATGTAGTCTCATTAGTAATCAGATAAATGCAAAGTAAAAACCACATGAAATTATATTTCACACCCATCAAATTGTCAGACATCATAAAATCTGACAATGCTGAGTGCTTGTGAATATGTGGAGCAATTGTACTTCTTATGCAATAACTCAAACACTGGAGAACTGGCACTATCCAGTAACATTTAAATTGCTCATATTTTAAGAATTCTACTATATCAGAGTAGCCCTTGCTCGCATTTACAAGGAAATACATATTAGAATGCCTTTAGCTTCAGTGTTTGCAAGAACATAAAATGGGAAATAATCTAAATTTTTATCAACAGAATGGATAATACTTTTATAGAATATTCATGTAATTGAATATGAAACAAGTTAAAATAAATGAACTAGAGCTTCATGTAATGCTATGGTTTAAATGTGTCCCCTCCAAAATTTAGGTATTGAAACTTGACAACTATTGTAATGGTATCAAGATAGTCTTAGTTTAAGAAGTGATTAGGTTGCGAGGATTATTTTTTCGCTTGTGAATGGGATTAGGGTCCTTATGAAAGAAGCTTCGTGCAGCATTTGGTCCTGTAGCCCTTCTACCTTCTGCCATGTGAGAACAGGCAAAATGTTCTTCCCCTCTGGAAGAGGCAGTAATAAGGCACCACCTTGGAAGTACAGGGAAACTGTCACCAGACAATTGAATCTTCTGATTGCCTTGATCTTGGACTTCCCAGCCTCCAAAACTGTGAGGAAATAAATGTCTGTTTTTTAGAAATTACCCGGGCTTAAGTATTTTGGCATAGCACAAATGGAGCAAGATGTGTATTTATATGGTTAAAGTTTTTTACTATTGAGTTAAAAACAGCTAGCACCAGAATTATAAATGTTACTATTTATATACAGTTAAAAATCACGTATGTGGAACAATATCAAACTTGATCACAGATACATAAATATGGAATAGAAGTACAGAAACATGGGAATAATGCACACCAAATTGAAATTAGTAGTTACCTGGGGTGGGGGAAGAAGGATGAAGAAAGGATACACCAGAGGGTGGCTTCAGTTTGATTCTATAATTCTTTTAAAACCAAGGGCTGGGTACAGACATTCATTATATAGTTCTCTATGCCTCTTTTCATAATTTAAAAAAGACTCAGTAAGATTTAAGGTCAGAAGACAAGCATGGTGTAATCCCTGAATCCCAGCACTCCGGGAGGCTGAGGTAGAAGAATCACAAGTTCTAGCCCAGGCTGGGCAATTTAGAAACTTAGTGAGACCCTGCCCAAAAATAAAATATAAAAAGGGCTAGGAGAGCCAGGTGTGGTGGCACCTGCCTGTAATCCCAGCACTTGGGAGTCTGCCAGCCTGAACTGCATAGTGAGACCCTGTCTCACATCCCCTGCAAAAGGATGGAGATGTAGCTCAGTGCAAAAGCTCTGTGTTAAATCCCCATTACCACAAAATAATTAACTAAATAATCAAATTAAAATATTTAGGGTCAGAATACTTGGGCTTGGATAAGACTTTCACAAATCCTGTGAGTTCTCTGTGACTTAGTGATTTTGCCTAACAATAACAAGACTGTACTAGAAGCTCTACATATGTTATTTAGATTTCAGAACAATCCTCTATTATTATCAGCATTTTGCAGTATGTTAAATGAACTCAGAAGCAGGTAAGGATTACAATGTATGCCTGTCTGACTCCAAAGATTAGATTCATGGGTGTCCAACTTCATTTCAATTAGAATGCTTGTGAGCAGTTGACATACAGTTATAAGGAAACTATATAGTGATTGTAGATATGGATGATGACCATGATGCTGACAGGAATCTTGGCAGAAATTGAACAGTTATGAACTCATACTTTGCAGCTGATACTTAAGATAGAAAAGAAAAAAATACATGAGAAAATGAAAAAATGGAAATAAAGTATTTGTAAATAGGGAAGGGAGGAGGGGGTGAAGGGAGGGCAGGGATAAGGGGAAAAACTGAGAACCAAGACCTGTCATGTAAAGGTACAAGATCCCAATAATGAATGTAACTGTACTGTATTCCTAAAATGTACCAATAAGCCCAATGAGATAAAAAAGATAGAAAAGCCTCTGAAATGCATTAATGGAATATGGGATGGATTACAGGAATACCTGTCCAAGGCCACCGTGACAGAGTGAAGCAGGGAAAGATGTAGAACAGAGGTGGGTATCTTTATTTTATCAGGAGCCCTGACCCAGAGAAAAGAAAATTATCAACAGCTGCACCTGAGTAGAAAGCAAGTTACTGCAGTGTTTTGAAAAGATCAATATTATCAGATTATCTGCTTTTAAAATTAAGAACAAGAAAAATGAATATATTAAAAATATAACAAAGATTAAAAGTAATGATACCAGTGTTTTTATTAGGTTTGGGATAATAGGCACCCTGGTATACTGCAGGAGAGAGAGTTGATACAAACTTTTTGGACAGCCATTTGGCAATAAATATAGAAAAGTTTAAAAATGTATGATGCCCTTTGGGTATTAATTCAGCTTCTCAGCATTACACTGAAGGAATTATTGGATTACACACACACACACACACACACACACACACACACACACACTGATGTGCTTTGTGGGGCTGTTCATAACAGTAAAAAAAATTGAAAACAAAATGAATTCCAACAATTGAAAATTGTAAGGGATTGGGGATTTAGCTCAGTGATTCTACCACCTGCCTCAAGCATGAAGACCCAAGTTCGATCCCTGGTACAAAAGAAAAAAAAAAAAGAAAAAGAATAGAGCACAGTACTAAGCAACAAATGTTGTATTATGTATCTTTTTCTTTCTTTCTTTCTGTTTTTTTTTAGTACTAGAGATTGAACCCCAGATATACGTATGGGACTAAATCCCCAGCCCTTTTAAAAAAAATCTTTCATTTTGAGACAGTAGCTCACTAAATCACTAAGTACCCAGACTGGGTTTGAATTTGTGATCCTTCTGCCTCAGCCTCCTAGAACGTTGAAATTACAAGAGCGTGTACCATACTCCGCAGGTTTTTTATATGCTGATATAGGTTTAAAAGGTTATAAAATATTATTAATAATATAACATTTTAAATAAAATACAGACATTTGAACAGAAAATGTGATAAATAAGAACTATAATTAGTGATTATTCATGACTGAGGGTGATGGGATTACAGTCTTTCTCTTTTACCTGTATTTTCCTATTTTAGTATATGTGCTGCCAAAGAAAATGCTACTTGTATTTTCTAAATTTTCTACAATGGAGACAAACAGTTTTCAGAAGGTAAAACAAATTCACATTGGTTCTCAACGAACGTGAAAGAAAGGAGAAAGGAAAGGAAAAGCAAAGGGATAAAAGAAAGGTAAAGACAAGAGAAGGAGATGGACAAGAGGTGGCTGCAGGGCTGGGGGTGTAGCTCAATGACACTGCATGGTTAGCATGCAGGAGGCCCTAGATTCCATCCTCACCACCAACAAATACAGGTGGCTGGAAGAAGGAAGCAGGAGGGAGGAAATGAAACACAGTGGAATGAGACAGAAGAAGATCAGAAGGGGTGAGGCAGAAGAGGATCTGGTGCCCAGCGGTGAGGGTGTTAACAGATGAATTGTTCTTGGCTCACTTTGTCTGCTTGTGTAGAAAGGGCTGTAGAATAAGTCCTTAGCCACCACCCAAGCTCTAACGTGAGCTTTAGCAGTTTACAATAATCCTTGGTTTTAGAAGATAGCTTGTTATTTACTAATTAATTACTTTTGTGGTACTGGGGATTAAAACAGGGCCTTCACACTGAGCTACTTTACCAACTGTAAATTTTTTTTTAATACTGAGGCAGTGTCTCAATAAGTCATTAAAATGCCCAGGCTGGGCTCACACTTGCAGATGTCCTGCCTCAGCTTCCCAGAGTGCTGGGATTACAGTCATGTGCCACCATCCCCAAATAGCTGTGTTTTTTTTCTTTTTCTTTTTTTTGGTACCTGGGATCGAACTCAGGTCCTTATGCTTGCGAGGCAGGCGGTGGAACCACTGAGCTAAATCCCCAACCTCTTCTTTTCTTTTCCTCTTTTCTTTTGTCTGTCTTTCTTTCTTTTTCTTTCTTTCTTTCTTTCTTTCTTTCTTTCTTTCTTTCTTTCTTTCTGAGACATGGTCTTGCTATGCAGCTCAGGCTGGCCTTAAACTCACTATGTAGCCCAGGCTGGGCTTGAACTCCCAGCAATCTTCCTGCCTCAGCCTCCTGAGTGTTGGAATTACGGGCATGCATCACCATGCTTTGCTTTTATTTCCTTTTAAAAGGCAACATCTATTCTACTGTTATTCACTTATATTTGTTTTAATATACAACTAATGTATATTAATTTTATGAGCATCAGAAAATAGAACCCAAAAGAGAAATCAAAACTCCACCATAATATATAGTGTTTCCAGATGTAGTTGCTGTTAATATCTGCTGTGCATATGCCCTGAGTTGTTTTGTTTCTGTAACTGAACACAAGGCCACCTTAGGTATTTATTATGTCTTTCTCATTGCCTTTTTTAATTGAGCATTTTTTCAGTCTAGGTTCAAACTTCCCATTCTTCCACTTCATTCTGCCCAAGTGGTCAGATCACAGGCATGCACCACCACAACTAGTTAACTAAAAATGTATTTAAATTTTTTTGTTATTTAAAACTAAAGATTTATTCCAAAGATTATGTGGAAATGTGAAAAACTGACTCAGGTTTCAGAAATACGAAAAACTGATTTAGGCTTTAGAAATATAAAGTACTTGGAAACCTTAAAGAAACTGTTTAATTCATGACTATATGTACCCTTAATGTCCTCTGATATTTAAAACCTGCTGGATTGCTTATCCACTCTGCTTTATCTTAGAGATCAAGGCTACTTTATTCCTCAATATCTAAAGGTTACATCTGAATTAGTATTCATCAACTTGTTCTGAGCCTTTTCAAATCAAACCCAATTTTCAATCTAGTTGGCTCCTAGTGGGGCTAATCCATATTGAAAATTACAAGAAAAAATGGCAATGAAAAAAAAACTTTCAATGTAATCTTGATCTATAGTATTGCTGCCAGAGCAATATTTCTTACTGTTGCTTCCTGTGGTTGTTATTTCATTTCTTCTTCCTTTTTTTTGTAACGGGGGTTGAATTTAAGACCTTGTGCTTGCCAGGAAGGTGCTGTACTGCTGAGCTGAAAGCCTGGCCTCTGTTTGTTTATTTTTAAAGGAATGGTTGGGCAGTTTTCCTACACAAAAGGAGAGATGGAAAAATGGCAACCTGAAGGTCACATTCAGCCTACAGACAAAAGAAGTATTTGGACATAGCCAGGCCTTTTAAAATCTTTTAATGAGTTGTCAACATTTGAAAATCAGGAAATTTGCATAAAAATACAGGTCTCTGGTGTACTAGATCATTCTATAGACAATCTAAACTCATAGTTAGATCAAAAGCCAAGCAGGACGCCACCAACAATAATGGAAGCAATCAGAAATTTTAGAAAGAATGTATTTTAACATGTTACTGCTGGTTTGAAGCACCAGTAGTACATGCATGACTGTCCCATTGGGTGGCTTGAACCCCTGGCAGTACAAACAGATTTAATCACTTCTATTGGTCTTTTTACTAATAAAATTAATAAAGAGCCACCTTATGGTACAGCCATGCATGTACCACTGGTGGTTCAAGCTACCCAGCAGTGAGACATATGAATTATGGCCCTGTTGTGAACATATTAATATCAGTACACATGTAAGTTTGTGTAATTTTGAAAAATAAAATTTTATTTATGCTTTAGAAATATTCTGTTCTGAACATTATTTAGAGAAGGAGCACCATGATCTTTTCTGACTTTGGGCAACGAAAAGTCTTATTCTGAGCTTCATTTCCAGTTCTTTTTCTTTTCAGTAATGGGAATGAAATCCAGGGTCTGATGCATGCTAGACAAGTGCTCTGTTGTTGAGATACATACCCAGTCCTCCAGTTCTTACTGAACAACCAAAAAATTGGTCACAATCAGCTGGAATTCTGTTTTCAGTCCCCATCAGACAAGTCATTCACAGTTCCTATCACTTTCTGGTTTTCTTCTCCAATTCTGTCCTAGTCCACTGTTTCAGGTTGCCTGTCTTGCAGGTGACATTTCTGTTTGGAAAACCTGAAATATACAAAGACCAATAAGGCTTCCCACTTACTCTTTCAACCTTTTAAGTAATCGGGGTCAACCAGGATTACACCATCTGTAGAAAGAGGAAGAGATGGCACCCAGGTCAGAAAAATTCTCACACTATGAAACAAAAGTTGATCCCTGAAGTGGTTTTTCCCATTCTTCCCTTCAATTAGCCTCCTTTTTCTTCATGGTTCCTCTGGGCATTCTTTTCCTCCCCGGCTCTCATTTTCTTCTCCCCAGGATCTTGGACTCACTGACCAGTGGGTTCCACCGAGTCCACGTGGTCCACGAAGTCCCGTTTTCCCAGGTAGATAGAAAGCTGTTGTGGAACAATCTCTTGTGCAGTCTCACAATCATTTTTTTGAAATGAATTCCCTCAAACTTCCAATCCAAACCCCTAAAACTTTGAAGAGTGTACCTACTTATCCCCCTCACCCTCTCATTTGCCCAACTGGGCCAGGTTCTCTTACCTTCCCATTGGAGCTGGTCTTCTTAAACACCCTTTGGGGAGAAAACCAGAAAGAGAGAGGGTAAATTGGGAGAGGAGGGAAAAGGAGAGGAAGTGAGAGGGAAGAAAGGAAAGTGAGGAGAAAAGGAAACAGTCCCAGGATTAGGAGGAGAAGCTATAAGAGAATGAGATGGAGAAAAAGTAGAGGCAGTTGAGGTTGAGTTTAAAGCCACAACTTGGGAAGAGGTTGAAATATCTTTGTCCCAAAGGTAAATACTAGAGTTTGGTTAGAAAGCAGTTCACGGTTTCAGAGCATTAGAAGGAGATCTTATTTATTTGAAGATATTGAACAGGGAGTCAGTGATGAGCCTTTTTGGAGATGAGTGACAGAAGGAAGAAAGCTCCATCATTCGTTCCCTGTTCTCCTTACCTGCCTGCAGGATACCATCCAAACGCACCTAGTGTGATGGGTTTTTCCCTCCCTAGACAGATACCTCACCACCATCAAGAGTTTTCCATTCTCCCTCTAGTCAAAGGTACTTCCGCCATACTCTTACCTATCCTGGACAAGGGGAAACCGTCTAATTTTGTACACATTGTGACAAACCATATTCTCTATTCTCCAAAAATGTTTGGACTTTGCGGAATGACTCGATTACCCTTGAGCGAATGAACTTGTCTGGACAGAGGCTTCTTCCAGAAAATTGTGGGGAAAATGTATTTCTTGGACTAGATGAGGCTGGTCCTCACCTGGCATAAAGCAGGTGCCAAGACATGTTTGTTACATACACGAATGAAGATGAACAAATGAATTAATTTTGTCTCCTTATGTCCCTGCAATAGACTGTAACCCTGAGTTTACTTCAAGATGACCTTGACCTTCAGCTAAGAAGAAGGAAAAGGAAAGAAAACAAAGAGAGAAAGGGTAGGAGAGAAGGGACTGCTGTTCTCATTTTCATGGTGTTGTTTGCAGAAACCTCTATGGAAGCTGAAAGCCTTTCTTGAACTTATCTATTTCTCTCAGTAACTTTTTCAGATCTGCATCTTTATCTTAACATCTCCCCAGATGCTAGGGAACCTTAGAAAGAGGAAGTTGTTTTTCTAGTGCTTTCCTGTGAGGCATACTAGGCCTGGTCTGAAGGGTGATCTCAAGACAGCTTCCAGGTCTCTTTGCCTAGATGCCTGCTGCTTGTGTCACGAAAGATGCCCCTCAATTTCCCCCAACATATTAAGGGGGATGCTAAGGGTAAGGGCTATGTGGCTTAATAACAGCTAGAGATAGGGGGCTATGGAATATTAACTGGAAGAGAGATCAGGTTCACATTAGCCTCCAGCTCTAGTTGCTATGCTCGCCTCCCCAGCCTCTTATACTCACAGTCTTTGGAGTGTTTAGATGGGTGGGAATCAAAGAATAGAGTTTGGAGTAGGAAGGATGAAACGCTGCTATAAACAGCTCAGGTACCAAGGATTTGGAAAGCAGATTAGTGGCTACAAGATTAGTGGCTAGAAGACTAACAGGCTGTAGTTGCTAGAACAGAATGGGGGTAAGGAATTCTGATATTAAAGGTGGGAGTGTTTAAGAGGGGGAAACTACCAAGTTTTGGCTTTGTGAAGCCTTAAACTGGAGGGCTGGGCTCAACATGGACTTGGAGGCCTTAAAGGTGAAGCATAGAAATAGAAGGACTCAAAGTATAGGCCTTTGTTTCTGAAAGGAGAAACTTGTATCACAGTCCAGTCTTTGTATGTATTGATGAGCTGTTTCAGGCCACATAAAAAGCTAGGGTATAGGGTAGAATATCTCTTCTCCAGCCCCCAGGCATCCCTCACATTTGGGACTTTGGAGTCTTGAAGCTGATAAAAATCAGAAGCACTGATTATCCCAGGTAATGTGTATGGCAGGAGTCAATCTTCTGCAGGTGGTGGGGGCAGGAGCCAGGAGCTGAGTGTAATGAGCTGTATGTACACATATATGTGAGACTTGAACTTCAGTTTTTGCTGGAGAAGGTACCAGGATATCTGGCCTAGGACAGGATCTTCTGACAGCACCTTGCAAGTGGAGGGAACAGGTAATTGACTTCTAGATTACCTGCACTTAGAGTAACTTGCCCTTCCACTGCCCCACCTCTCCAATCTCTAAAACTAAATCCATGCTCTAAGCAGCTTTCCTTGCCTTGTTTGACTGTTCTTCGAATGAGAGACATTTCTGTCCCTGCAGCTGTCAGGACCACCATGATGACAAGGACAAAGACAGAGACAACAAGAAGGAAATTTCTTGACTGTCCTCCCCATAGGACTCAGGCCTACCCTTTCTGAGTGTGGAAAACTTTAGAGAATGAACCTCCAAATTCTATAGGATCCAGGACCTTGGCCCCTTTTGTTTCTCCTTAGAATTATCTGGTCTGTAGTCCTTATCTACAGTCACAGCCCCAGATCCCTGCCATAGGGTGTCCATCCCTCCAAGGATGGCTATGGCTGTGGCTCAGGGGGCTGAGCAGAGCCTCTAACTCTGGCTTCTCACTGAGGTCTGTACTCAGCAGCCCTGCAATCTCTTTGCACAGTTAACTAGGTCAGCCCTTACATTCCTGGCCAATATGCACCATGTGGCCTTGTCATTTCCTTACTACAATTCTCTTTCTCAGGGATTCCCAAGTAGAGATAGAAACCCCAATCCTTCAGGGACCAGAGTAGGATAGAAATTATTGTTAAGCATTTGGGAAAAATTCAAATACTTGTGAAGGCTGGTGACAGTGAGGACATGAAAGGTCAGAATGAATATACTTTTGGACTAATCTTCACCAGGGCCTCAGTCATGGTGCCTGCCTTCCATCCAGGTAACTTATCCCTCTTGCAAGTCAGGCCCATGGTTCCCCTCAGTAGGAAGAAAATAGATCTGCTAGGTCTTTAGGTTATTATGATGATGGAATTTAAATCATTATGTCTTTTCCAGGATTATATGCATTTCTTTTAAAATTAGTGTAGAGGTACAAGATCCCAACAATGAATGTAACTGTACTGTATCCCTAAAATGTACCAATAAACTCAATTAAAGCTGAAAAAAATAAAATTAGTGCATACAGTAAGTCCCTGACTTATGAATAAATTCCATTCTGGGAGAATTGTTCATAAGTTGAATTTGTTCACGAACCAACAAAGTGAGTCTTATATGGTACACCTGTGAAAGCTTGCAACACAAATGTTCATAAGTTGAGGATTCACTGCATCAGTAATACAGAATGAGATTCATTTTGGTATATTGGTACATGCATATACCGTATTTTGATTATTTCCTCCCCATTACTCTCTCTCCTTTCCTCCCCTATCCCCTTTCCATTTCCAAAATTTTGTCTTCTTTTTTTCCTAGTAAGCTTATTGGTACATTTAAAGCAAACAATACAGTTACATTCATCATTGGGATCTTGTACCTTTACATGATATGTCTCGGTTCTTATTTTTTTCCCCACACCCCTAAAACTCTGTCTTCTTTATAGTTTCCTGTCTAGTGTGTTCATTTCTTGACTGAGGTATAATTTACAAACAGCACAATGCACAAATTTTAAGAGCATCTCAATGAATTTTTACCTACTGTGGCAAGCTGCATAATAACCCCTAAAGATATCAGGTCCTGATCTGTGCAATCTACAAATGTTACCGCACATGATAGAGGGTGATTTGTAGATGTGATCAAGTTAAGGATCTTAAAATGGGGAGATTATGCTGTATTAACCAGGTGGGCCCTAAATATATATAATCACCAGTCTCATTATGAGAGAGGCAGAGGGATATTTGACTATGGGGACAGAAGGCAATGTAAGGCCTGAAGTAGGATGTTATGCTGCTGGGCTTGAAGGTAGTGGAAGGGGCTATTGGCAAGAAATGCAGCTCAAGACACAGAAGAGGCAAGGAAATGGGTTCCCTCCCATAGTCTCTCATGGTCACAAGGTGACTTGCAGTTTAAGTACAGGTCTGCTGACACCTGGATTGTGGCCCATTGATACTTTCATATGTCTTATCTCCAGAACTGTAAAAGAAAAGTGTGTACTGTTTTAAGCCAACAAGTTTGTTGCAGTTTGTTACAGCATCCATAGGAAACTAATATATCTGCGTATACATACATGTAACCACAGCCAAGATCAAGATATATAACATTTCCAATACCCCCAATTCTCTTGTGCCCCTTTGACCAGGAGTACTTGCATTTTACAAGAATGCATAGATAATAAGATGAGGGAAAGCTTCTTTGATGGTGGAGTTTATGGTCATAGATTGATGGGAGAGCTATTTTCAGGTCCTCACTCACCCCTGCTCTGCACACTTCAATGATACTCTCAGTCAAGCCAGTTAGGAAGGTGTGGGCTATTTAGCACCTGTACGTGATATATCTCTTTTTTGTGTGTACCGGGAATTGAACTCAGGACCTTGCACTTGCGAGGTAGGCGGTGGCACCACTGAGTTAAATCCCCAGCCCTTATATCTTAATTATTCCTTTTCCCCCCACTCCCCTCCCCTCTCTTCAATCTCCCCCCATTTACAAGAACTTTGGTTCCATTTTTCCCTTCCATTCTCTTTTTTAAAATCCCTTTTCCCTTCCCTCTCCCTTGTTTCCCTTTCCATTTAAAATGTTCTTCCTACTTCGCAATATCTATCATCCACTTTGCTCTTTATTTACCCTTCAGGTTTCTCACATAAGAGAAACAATATGATATTTAAACTTGTGTATCTGATTTATTTCACTTAAAATTATGGTCTTGAGGCTCATCCATTTACCTAAAAATGTCTCAAGTTTATCTTTCTTTATGGGAGAGTAGTACTCCACTGTATATAAGAACCACATTTTCTTCATCCATTCATCCACTGATGGGCATATGGGCTTTTTCCAAGATTTATCTATTATAAATTGTGCTGTTATAAACATAGGTATGCATATATCTCTGTGGTATGATGCTTTTTAACTCTTCTGGGAAGATACATAGAAGAATAGTAAGGTCATATGGAACTTCTAGCTTCATTTTTTTCTTTGTTTGCTTGTTTTTGCAACAGGGTCTTACTATGTAGTTGAGACTGACCTGGAACTCACTATGTAGCCCAGGCTGGTCTGGAACTCACAGCGATCCTCCCGCCTCAGCCTCCTGAGTGCTGGGATTACAGTCATGCACCACCACGCCCAGCAAGTTTCAGTTTTTTGAGGAATCTCCATACTGATTTCCCTAAATTGTATCAATTTACACTCCCACCAACAATGAGGAAGGGTTCATTTTCCCCCACAGCTTCATCAGCATTTGTTATTGGATTTGTTATTGGGTGATTTCATTTTCTTAATTTTTTAACTTTGTTTTTTATCAGTACATATCTTGTCATACATATTGATCACATTCATTACAGGGAATTTGTATCTGTACATAATATATCTCAATTCTTATTTTTTCGCCATTTCCCTCCCCTCCTTACATCCCATCTTCCTTTTCCATTTGCAAAGCTTTGTTTCCATTTTTCCTTCCCTTCTCTTTTTTTTCTTTTCCCTTCCTTTCCTTTCCCCTGCTCTCTCCCTTGTTCCCCTTCTCATTTGACTGAGGTATAATTTACAAACAGCACAATGCACAAAAAAGTACACACAAAAAAGAGATATGCCTTCCTACTTCCCAGTATCTATCTTTGGATATCTCATACAAGAGAAACAATGTGATATTTTAACTTGTATTCTGATTTATTTCACTCAAGTATTTCACTCTCCAGTTGCATCTATTTCCTACAAAAGACTTGTTTATTCTTTATGGCAGAGTAATACTCCATTGTACATAAACACCACAGTTTCATTATCCATTCATCTGTTGATGGATATATGGGCTGTTCCCAAGATTGAGCTATTATAAATTGTGCTACTATAAAAATGGATATGCATTTATCACTGTGGTATGGTGCATTTTACTCTTTTGGGAAGATATCTAAAGAGGGAATAGCTGGGTCAAATGGAATCTCTAGTCTTGGTTTTTAGAGACATCTCCATAGTAACTTCCACAATGTTTGAACTGGTTTACACTCCCACCAACAGTGGAAAAGGATTCCTTTTTTTCCCCACAGGCTTGCCTGCATTTGTTATTGGTTAATTTTCTTGATGATAGCCATTCTTTCTGGAGTAAGGTGGAATCTCAGTGTTGTTTTAATTTGCATTTCTTAAACAACCAGTGATATTTTTTCATATATTTATTTGCTGTTTGTACTTTTTCTTCTGACAAATGTGTATTCATTTCAGGTGCCCATGTTTGTATTGGGTCTCTAAATTTGGAGGATTGATTTTTTTGAGTTCTTTATATATTCTAGATATTAGTCCTTTGTCTGAGGAGTAGCTGGTAAAATTTCTTCCCATTCTGTGAGTCATCTCTTCATTCTTTTGGTGGTTTCTTTGGCTGTGGAAAAGCTTTTTAATTTGATATGGTCCCAGATGTTGATTCTTTGTAATATTTCCTGTGTGATCAGGGTTTTGTTCATGAAGTCTTTGCCTACTACAATATCTTCTAGATTTTTACCTATTCCATCTTCCAGAAGATTGTTTATGTTTTTATATTTATATAAATTTTGATTTTAATTTAGTGCATGGTGAGAGACATGGGTCTAGGTTCAATTTTTGGTATGTGGAAAGCCAGTTTTTTGAGGACCATTTATTGAAGAGGAAATCTTTCTTCTAGTGAAGGTGTTTGGCCCCTTTGTCAAAGATAAGGTAGCTGAGTGTGTTTGGAGTTGTTTCTGCATTTTCTATTCTGTTTCATTAATCTTTGGGTTTTTTCTCAATACCATGCTGCTTTTATCATGGTAGCTTTGTAGTGTAATTTTGAACTGGGGATACTGATGCCTTTGGGTCTGCAATTGTTGCCCAGAATTACCTTTGCTGTTGTAGACATATTCTGGTTCCATATGGATTTTAGGACTGTTTTCTCTAGTTCTTTGAGTTATTTTGTTAATAATTTGATCAGGATTGCATTAAATCTGTATGACAGTTTTGGAAGTATGGCCATTTTCATTATAATGGTTCTGCCTATTCGAGAACAGGGGATATCTTTCCATTTTCTGGTATTTACTTCAATTTCCTTTTTCAGAGTACTATAGTTTTCAATGTAGAGGTCTTTCACTTCTGTTGTTAGATTGATTCTAGGTTTAATTTTTCTTTATGCTACTGTGAAAGGTGTTGTTTCCCTAATTTCTCTCTCAGTGAGTTTGTTATTTGTATACAGGATGGCTAGTGATTTTTGAGTGTTGACATTGTATCCTGCTATGCTGCCAAATTTAGTTGTTAATTCCAGGAGTCTTTTGGTGAAGTGTTTGAGGTCTTCTATGTATAGTATCACCAGCAAATAATGATAATTTAACTTTTTCCTTTCCTATACTTATTTCTATTTTTTTTAGTTTTGTTTTGTTTTTTGGTACCAGGGATCGAACTTGGGCCCTTCCACTTACAAGACAGGCAGCAGAACCACTGAGTCAAACCCCTGGCCCTCCTATTCTTATTTCTTTCTCTTGCCTAATTGCTCTGGCTAATATTTTTGGAACTATATTGAATAGGACTGGTGATAGTGGGCATCCTTGTCATGTTCCTGATTTAAGAATGAAAGATTTCAATTTTTGTTGCTTTAGTATGCTATTGGCTGTTGGTTTGTCATAGATGGCTTTTATCAGATTGAGGTAAAGACCTTTTATTTCAATTTTTTCTTTAGGTTTTTTAAAAATCATGAATGGATGCTAGACTTTGCCAAATTATTTTTATGCCTGTATTGAGATGATTGTGTTGGTTTTTGTCCTTGCTTCTATTACTATGATATACTACATTTATTGCTTGTGTATGTTGAACCACTCCCACATTCCTGGGATGAATCCTACTTGGTCATGGTGTATAATCTTCTTGATGATTTGCTGCATTCTGTTTGCCAGTATCTTACTGAGGATCTTTGAATCTATATTAATTAAGGAGATTGCCTGTAGTTCTCTTTTTTGGTTGGATCCTTCTCTGAGTCTGGTATCATGTTAATGCTTGCTTCCAGGAATGACTTTGGAGTATTGCTTCCCTTTAAATTTCATTAGAGTTTGAGGAGTAGTGACATCAGATGTTCTCTAAAGTTCTTGTAGAATTCAGCAGTGAATCCTTCAGGACCTGGGCTTTTATTTGTTGTTAGTTTTTTATTCTTCAATTTCATTGACTGATATTGGATTATTTTAATATGTATATCTTCTTGATTCAGCTTTAGTAATTCATATGTATCTAGGAATCTGTCATTTCTTCTGAGCTTTTCATCTTATTAGGGTACAGTTTCTCAAAGTAGGTACTGATGATCTGGTTTTCTGCAGGATCTGTTGTAATTTCACCCTTTTCATTTTTAATTGGATGGGTTTGGGTCTTTTCTTTTATTTTTGATAAGATTGGCTAAGGGTTTGTCTATACTATTTAATATTTCAAAGAATTAGCTCTTTGATTCATTGGTTCTTTGTATTGCTTTCTTAGTATCAATTGCATTAATTTCTACTCTGCTCTTTAAATCTCTTCTATAAGTGCTTTGAGATTATCTTCCTCTTCTTCTAGAAGCCTGAAGATCAATATTAGGCTATTTTTTTAGTTCACTCAGTTTTTCTGATATGGGAATTCACCAGTATAAAATTCCCTTGTAGTATTGCTTTCATTGTGTCCTCTAAATTCTATGTCATATTGGTATTATTGTTCAATTGTAGAAACTACTTTATTATTCTTTTATTCTTGACTTATGAACTCAATTCTTTATGAGGGCTAGTTTTAACTCAAGTTGGTCAGTTAAAGGCTGAGGCTACTCTACACAGCCTTCACATTCTCTCTCCTGTATAATTTTTGGCCACATTTTCTTCTAGGCAGATCTCAGCCCAAGATTTCTCAATTAACCCTACACAGGAAAGGATGTTAAAATGTTCCTTCTAGTATTCTTAAAGGGTTAAATCCATATTTGAGACCATCTGGAAGCACAAACAGATGGCATTCAGGTTGTAACTCAATACTTTGATTGCAAATTAAAACTAAAATTCCAGTTGTAACCCAAGTTGTTATGCCAGGTTGGTCATAACCCGAGGGTCCACTGTAATTTCTTCTGTGATCCATTGGTTGTTCAAGAGAGCATTATTTAATTTCCATGTGTTTATGTACTTCTTTTTGTCCCATGTGTTTATGTAGTTCTTGTAGTTTCTTTTGCCATTTATTTCCAATTTCATTGCACTATGATCTGATAATAGGCATGGGATAAATTCAGTTCCTTTACATTTGCTAAAGCATGTTCTATGAACAACTACTATGTGGTCTGTTTTGGAGAAAGTCCAACGTGCTGCTGAGAAGAATGCGTATTCTGTTATTGCTGGGTGGAACACTCTGTAAATACCTACTAAATCCATTTGTTCAAAGATTTTGCTCAGCTGTGATATTTTCTTGTTGATTTTTTTGTCTATTTGATTTGTGTATTTTTGACAGTGGGGTGTATAGGTCCCCCATTTTAATTGTGTTTATCTTATTTTCATGTCCATTAGTGCTTATTTTATATGGTTGGGTGCACCAGTATTTGCCATATATATTTATGATTGTTATCTCTTCCTCTTAGATTGTTCCCTGGACCAGTATGTAGTGAGTTTCTTTGTCTCTTTTGATGAGTCTTGTCTTGAAATCCAATTTGTCTGCAAATAGAACATCTTTCAGGGTAAGTGTTCCTAGTTTAATATTTAGATCTTTGATCCATTTTTTAATTTAGTACATGGTGAGAGATATGGGTTCAGATTCAATCTTCTGCATGTGGATAGCCAATTTTCCCAAGAGCATTTTAAAAAGAGGCTTTTTTCCCTTAGAGTCACTTTTTAAAATATTTTTTATTGGTACATTTTAGGTATACAATACAGCTACGTTCATCATTGGGCTCTTGTACCTTTACATGATTCATCTTGGTTCTTATTTTTTCCCCATTCCCCTGGCCTCCCTTCACTCCCTCCACCCTTCCCTATTTACAAAGACTTTGTTTCCATTTTTTGCATTTCTCTTATTTTTTCTTTTCCCTTCTTACCTTTCCCCTACCCCTCCCATTTCCTTTCCCTACACCTTTAGATCTTTTCTTCCTATTACACAATGTCAATTATACATTTTGATCCTTATTTATACTTTTAGTTTATCACACCAGAAAAACTATTAGGTATTTACACATGTGTGTCCTATTAATTTCACTTGAGTATGTCCTCAATGTTCATCCACTTAGCTATAAATATCTCTAGTTTCTCATTCTTTATGGATGAGTAGTACTCCATTTTATATATTTTTTAAAATCCCACATATTCTTTATCCAGTCTCCAGTTGATAGGTAATTGGGCTGTTTCCTTGGAGTCATTTTTGACTCTTCTTTCTCACACCCTACATCAGTAAATTTTGTCTCTCCTTCAGAATCTATCCAGGATCTAATCACCTTTTGTCATCTCTGCTGCTGTGTCCAAATTACCATCATCTCTATTGGCAACAGCCTCTTGCCTGGTCATTCCAATGTCTCCAGCCCTGCAGTCTATTCTTGGCAGAGTTGGCCAATGGGCCCTCTACTACAGTGCAACCCAGACCATGAGTCCTTGCGCTTGTGAGGCAGGCGCAGTGCCACTGAGCTAAATTGCTGGCCCCCTACAAGCCTTTTTGTATAAGCCTTCTGTTCACTCAGTAAATCCAGTACCTTACAATTACCTGAAAGGACCTTCATAATCTGGTCCCTGACAAATTCTCTGACCTTATCTTCTGTTTCCCCTTACTCACAATACCCTGTCCTTATTCAAATCACCACAATGTTAAAAACAGCAATTCTCTCTTCCTTTCGTCATTCTCTATTTCCCTTTCTTCCTTTATTTTTCCTTGTAACAATGATCACAATCTGCATATTTTACTCATCAACTTTATTAATCCCCAGCAGTATGTAAGCACCACTAAATTAGGAAGTACTGTTTGTTTTGTTAACTCATAGTGTTTAGAACTGGACCAGGCACACAGAAGGCCCTCAGTAAATATTTGTTCATCCTTCTGTGGATAATGGTCAGTTGCTTAGGGGGGCAACAAAGCATGCCAGTTTAAGTCATGGATACTAGGGTCTGGTCCAAAGGCAGGCTTGCCTGGTTTCAAAAATTGATTCTACCACTAATTAGCAAAATAAACTACTCAGGCCTTACTTTTCTCATCAGCAAAGTAGGGACAATAATAGAACCTACTTCATAGATAGTTGATGGGGTCATCAATAACTATAAAATCCTTAGAACAGTACTCATCACATAGTAAAGGCTGAATAAACACTTGCTATAATTAAAAGTATATGGAGTTAAAACGTATGAGGTGTGACCAAAATGGGGTTATATTTAATTTTAAAAATTATTACAGTAAAAGACACATTGCCATTCATTCCTCTCAAAATATTCCCCCATATTTCAAATACACTTATCTAATTGTTCTTGCTACATTTTTTTACTTTTTTACTGAGTTTATTGGTACTTTTTAGGCATACAGTACAGTTACATTCACCATTGGGATCTTGTACCTTTACACGACAGGTCTTGGTTCCCTTTTTTCCCCCTTGTCCCTGCCCTCCCTTCACTGACTCCACCCTCCTCTATTTACAAAGACTTTATTTGCATTTTTCCTTTTCTCACATTTTTTTCCTTTCCCTTATCTCCTTTCCCCTACCCTTCCCACTTCCCCTCCACCTTTAGCCCCTTTCCTCCTATTTTACATTATGTTCTTGCTACTTTTAAAATAATTTTTATTAGCACAAGTTTGTGATACATATACACATAGAATCTTGATCCTTTTTACTCCCTGCCCGCGTTCCACCTCCTCCCATTCCTAGATCTCTTTCCCATTTCTGCACAAATCTTGCCCTTTCTGAATGTAGCTCTAGGAGTTCTCTTTCATGAGTGTTTTAGTTGTGCTGTCAAGGCTACCTTGCCATCCTGAAAGAATCAAAACATTTATCTTTCATAATCATTTTAATTTTGGAAAAGAGTCAGAAGTCATACAGTGCCAGATCCAGTGAATAAGGTGGATGAGGGCACACCATATTATTTTTTGAGCTTTCCTTTCCTTCACATGGCACCCAGCAGCAGCATTCACCGTATTTTTTTTATTACATCTCATAAATACACTCACAAAACTTCTTCAAAACTGCTTCCACAACTGCTTCAGTAAGTGGCAAGGACAATGGAATAGGTATGTTTGAAGTGAGGGGGAATATTGTGAGGGGGAATTAAAGACAACATGCTTTACCGTAATAAAATTTACCATATTTTTATCAGCCTTTGTAGGTTAGATTTTCTAATATCTTTCAAGTGTTGTCTTGGGGTTGCCCATGTTAAAATTTATTTCCCACGTTTCTGCTTGATTCCACAGTTTTATATTATCTTCTTGTAATTTACTTATCTCCAGGGGCCTGGCTATTCTGTAAACTTGGATGTTTCCTTGTGTACAGTACTCCCTCCCACAATCATTTCAAAGTAGTTAAATCATAATCTTGTTGAGTTCCAGTTTCCCAATCTGTATGCTGAGTGGGTTGGACTAGATAGTTTCCAAGGGCCCTCCTAGCTGTGATGATCTCCAGGGATGGGACAGGAGGAGGGACAGGACCCACCCTAAGTCCCACCCCCTTGAATTTGCCCTCTGGTCTCCAAGGGAAAGGGTAACAGAGTCAACTGGGCTCAGCTTCAAAGGCAGCAGGTAGGAGATGTGCCAGAGTTCTTGGGCAAGGGTGGTGATGAAGTTCCTGAGCTATATCCAGGTAGAGGGAAGGTGTCAGGGGCACATTACAGTACAGGGAACTGGGACCAGGGCAGAGGTGAAGGCACCATGGGAGAGGTACTAGGGAAATCCAGCCACCCTTATTTCTGTACTTTCTGTCTCTTGGAGGCCATGGCCACTGCAGAGTCCTCGATGTTCACTTCCTTGGGCCCCAGCCATGATCTTGGAGAAGATGAGGTGGAGCTGGATTGCTGGTTTAATGAGGAGTTCAAGTTCATCCTGCTGCCTGTGAGCTATGCAGTTGTCTTTGTGCTGAGCCTGGGCCTCAATGCCCCAACTCTCTGGCTCTTTCTCTTCCGACTCCGACCCTGGGATGCAACAGCCACCTACATGTTCCACTTGGCACTGTCAGACACCTTGTATGTGCTGTCACTGCCCACCCTCGTCTACTATTATGCAGCCCACAACCACTGGCCCTTTGGCACTGGGTTCTGCAAGTTTATTCGTTTTCTCTTCTATTGGAACCTCTACTGCAGTGTCCTCTTCCTCACCTGCATCAGTGTGCATCGCTACCTGGGCATCTGCCACCCACTGCGGGCACTACACTGGGGCCGCCCTCGCTTTGCAGCCCTTCTCTGCCTAGGAGTTTGGTTGGTGGTAGCTGGCTGCCTTGTTCCCAACCTGTTCTTTGTTACGACCAGCACCAGGGGGACCACCATTCTGTGCCACGACACCACTCGGCCTGAGAAGTTTGCCCACTATGTGTACTTCAGCTCAGCGATCATGGGGCTGCTCTTTGGCTTGCCCTGTCTGGTCACTCTGGTGTGCTACGGGCTCATGGTCCAGCGCCTGTATCAGCCCTTGCCAGGATCTGCGCAGTCATTTTCTCGGCTCCGTTCTCTCCGCACCATCTCTGTGGTCCTGATTGTCTTCGCTGTCTGCTTTGTGCCTTTCCACATCACCCGCACCATTTATTACCTGGCAAGGCTACTGGAAGCTGACTGCCAGACACTGAATATTGTCAACGTGGCCTACAAAGTGACTCGGCCCCTGGCCAGTGCCAATAGCTGCCTGGATCCCGTGCTCTATCTACTCACTGGGGACAAGTACCGACGACAGTTCCAGCACCTTTGCAGAGGTGGCAGACCCCAGCCCCGCACAGCTGCCTCCTCCCTGGCACTGGTGTCTCTGCCTGAGAATAGCAGCTGCAGATGGGCAACTACCTCCCACAACGGTAGCTGCCCTGCCCCTAGGGAAGATAGACTGTAACACTGGAAGCTGGGAGGTGTGGGGAAAGAGAGTGAGTGTGGGACAGAGGTGAGGGTCCTCTTTAGTGACCCCTGGCAAAGTGTTTCATTTCCCCTCTCCTTTTTAGACAAAGGTAGTAGTGGTTACTTCACTGCCTCTACTTCTTTCTCTTTGTTTCTGTCCTTTCCCAGGGACATTAGTCCTGCTTCTGGTTTCTGTAAGGCTTCTCAGGTCCTTTTTCTTACTCCACTTCCCCCAAGTCCTACACGGCATGCATTTCTCCAGCCAGACCAAAGCATTCATCCGGAGGGGTGGAGAGGGCGGGGCAACTGTAGAATTTGGTTTATCTGATAGCGATAGCCAGAAGCAGGAAGTAGGCTGAACTGGCATATCATACATGCCATATGTGCCATGTGTAGCACCCACACCCACTTCCTGGTTCCCCCTCAAAGACAGGATAGTCTGGCCTGCCTAGGTGCTGAAAGAGGGTGCGATCTCAGGCAGCCTGTGTGCCAGGACTCCACAAGCCACTGGAGGCCAGGTACTATGGAGGAGGGTGGGGACTCTGAGAAGCCTGAAGGCGCAGGACTCAAGCTGTTCCAGGAACAGGAATGGGACTGGGCCTCCTTTTCATGTTTGCTGAGAACATATTTGATAGCTGTCCTGCACTTAATGAGTGAGTGGTTCAGACTGAGAGGGAGGAACTCCTGCGTTAATGGCTGCAAGTGCTGGCACCCAGGGGTAGAGCAGGTTTGTGTAGAGCATGTGGCAGTGACAGGAACTGACGTCCAAAACTTACTCTTCTCTTGTCTCTCCCCTTTCTCTAGATCCTCCCCAGGTAAATGATAAATCTGTCACCAGCTCTTTCACATCAAGGGACTCTGAAGCCAGGCCAGGGCACTGGGTCTAGGATGGTCCTTCCCAGCAGGCTCTCAGCATTTATGGGTTTATAGGATTGGGTGAGAACACGGAACTTAGGAAGCTACCTTTCGTAAGCCTTGGGAAATGAGAAGTTCTTTACAAGCATTTGTGGGAGGGGTGGGCTTATACTTGCAGGCCCTTTCCTCTAAAATTGTCTTCTAGCCAGTTGATTTTCTGAGTCAGATCCAAGTCTTGCCTTTCTTTCACCTCACCCTTACTGACCTGTCTTCAATCTCTTACTTGTCTGGTGATACCAAATTCTTGCTGGGTTCTAAGAGGTCTCTCTGGTTATTTGGATTGGGGCTGAATGTAGAAAAACTACTTCAGTATTCCTGTGCTCCTTTTCCTTTCTTCAAAGATCTCCTTTTTCTCCTTAGGTATCTGAGACCCTCCTTACACAGGACCCCTCCATGAAGAGTGAAAGAGCTGGTCTTCTGCTCCAATGCTTAGCAGTTTCCCAGTCTCATGGCTGCTGCCTAGACTGCTCCTCATGTGCATTTCTTCCTTTAACCCAGCACCTCTCCTTTCCATCAGCCAAACTCAGTAAGCCCTCTCTCTCCTCCATCACTTCTGCTTAATGGAGACTCACTGCCTGGACTTCCTGGTCTGCTACTTCAGGTCTGCCTTCCCTTTTACTCCAGCTTTAGTTAAACACCTTGGCTTTCACCTGGGGCCAATGCTATCGGCTGGTTTGACCCACTGAAATTTCACTTCCTGGGGAACGTCATCTAACCCTGCTGCATTTCTAGCAAATGTCCATAGTGACTGTTTCATGTATTTTTCTCCTCAAGGCCTCAACTCCATTCTACTCTTGTGATTGCTTAGGCAAGTTACCTCGCCTCTTGTAAAACAGAGGATGTAATACCTCAACTTATCTCTGCTTCATTCACAATCACACTGCTTCTTTATTTACCTTGTCTTTCTTCCCTGCAGTCCCAGAAGAAGAGAGGGTCCTCTCTCTTGTTCTTTTATTAGTTCTCATCATCACTGTCAGTCTCTTCTATCACTGATTCCATAGCACCTTAAAAACAACAAATACAAAGCTTTACCACTGATACCTTAACCTTGCCATTTCTTTCACCTACCATTCTATTCATCTTTATTCATTTCACTACCAAATTCTAGACAGAATACCATAAGCCCCAATTCCTCGACACAAAATCACTCCTTAACTCTTTGAACCTGAGTTCCTTCTTACTTTTCTGCACTTACCAGTACAGAAATTATCTCTTAAGCAAGACCTCTAATGGTCCATTCTCTACATGTCTCTTTGATATATTTCACTTCATTCTATTGCGTGGCCTCTTTTGAAATGACTTTTAAAATAAAAATAGCATTTAAGTATCTCATTAGGACAACATTAAAGGCAATTTTCAGAGAAAATATATACTTTTAAACCCTACATAACAATTTTCATTTTTCCATGTTCAAAGTTTTGTCAGTTTTCATACACACATATTTTGTTTTCTGTGTCCTGAACATCTTAATGTGTGTGGATTTTTCCTTTGTAATTCTCTGTAAGATAAATTCCCCGGAGTGGGATTATCAGACTAAAGGGCATGAACATTTTTATGGACTGTGGTTTTTGAAATGACTACATGGATTTTCAATGTCATAGTAAGTGTCATAATGAGATGAGTGTTTCAGTTCCCTTGCAATTCTAGCGTCAAACTTTATAAGACCTATTTTTGTATAGTTAAAAATTCATTTGTCTTGTTAATTTCTTTGTTTAGTTTAAAATTTGAAATTTTTATCAGTACATGTTTGCAGTACATAATGATTACATTTATTATAGGGAGTTGCTATGTGTACATAACACATCGTAATTCTTTTATGACTGCCTCTCCTCCTTTTCTTCCTCCCTCCCTCCATCATTTGGTCTGCTTCCCATTTGCTCTTTTAATTTCATGGATGTGATTACTCATGGGATCGAACACACTTTCCCTCACATTTGTTGTTTACATTCTTCTCCAGTTGGCATTTTAGTGGTATTCTTATAACTAAATGTAGTTTTTATTTAATATGTGTTAATCCTTTGTCATATTTCATATAAACATTTATCCCATTTATTGTAATACCTTAATTTTAGTTCTTCATTTTATCCATTTGATTTAGAATGTTTTTACTTCTGTTTTTCTCTTTTCAATAACTTCCTGTCCTCTTCGCTGACATCTCTTTTTTTTTTAATGTCCTAAATAAATAGAATTCCTGAGATCTGTAGAGTCATACTTTTTGGGGATGATTTAGTAACGGTCCCTCATCAGCTTGATTTTTCTTTTTAGAGACCGTATATGCAATTGACTCTTTTTAGTTGAGTCATGGTCCTTGAGAACACCTCAGAGATTATGTAGGACCTGAGCACTCCTTCACATTCCAGATGAGGAAACATGCAGAGAGGAGATTTACCTATGACTTACTAAATTAGGAGCAGAGGAGAGACTGGGTCCTAGATCTCCTGATTGCCACAGCTCCTTCCATTCCACCATACCAACTCACTCCTAAACCTGACCTTTCTCACAAGTTCTGTTTTTATGTCTTCAGTTGCCCCTTGGACAGTTTTATTTAGATCTGCCATTGTTATTTCTAACCCAAAATGAAAGTCCCTGAACCAGTTCTCCTACCAGTTTGGCTCATTTCTGCTCCTGGCATCTTCTGTCTTCAACTCACCTAGACCTGAAAACTGTCAGGCAACTTCCACTCTTCTTCCTCCCTATATCACCAGACTCTGACAATGATTTTTTTTTTTTGGCTTGCTGACTCCAATTGGCCTTCTTTTATGGTCCCAGGCTACAATATCAGCTCTTGTCACTTTTTCCCTGACTGACTCATAGATTTCTAACTGACCCTTACCTCTGGTCTCTTTTCACACAGATGCATCCTACACAATGTACATTGCCAGATCAACCTGCCCTAACACTGTTCTCAGAATTTCACTCCTTTACTCGAAACTCTTTCATCGTTTTCTATTGTGTACAGGTCAAAATCTTTTAGACAGAAATTCAAGAGGGCTTTTTCAATCTTACTTACCATTCTTCCTAAGTGCAAATCTCTCTTCTCTAGTTGTCAGTCTCTTCTTTTTTTCTCTAAACAAGACTTACAGTTTCTGACCTCTGTACTTTTATTCTTTCTGTCTCAAACACTAGAATGTGCTTCCTTTGGTCTCCTGCTGTCCTTTTCTTACCCAGTTTCCAAGGTTAGATTTCAGCCTCACTTCCTCTTTGAGGTCCATCCCACCTGTAATTATTACATGTATCAGCCACTTGGCACTTTTAATGCCTTTTATCACTTATACTATTATCTTGAATTGCTATTTACTTCTCCATGTGTGTTGAACTGCTGTTTACTTCCTTATCTTGAGTTCTCACCCATAAACCTCTTGAGTTACTGGGTAAAAGAGAAAGAACATAGGACCGAAAATCAAGAGACCAAAGTTTGAATTCTGACTCTAAAAGTGGAGCTCAAGTGTGTCACTTTGGATGGGTCACTTAAACTCTCTCAACCACAGTTTCATCATCTATAAAATGATGATCATAATCTCAGCCTTAAGCAAGTCTTCACATTATAGTGAGGCTCTACAAATCTAGAGAGCTAAGCAAATATAAATGGTTGTTACTATATCACTCCATTTGCTTAATAAATGGTGCTTGATAGATAATGATCATATGTTAGTAGTTGGTTTATTGTCTCTTCCCCTAGGTATATTTCTACCTTAAGATACAACAAGAATGCCCAAGAAATTAAAGACCTCCAGGGTTGTTAGGAACAGTGGGGCTGAGGAGGGCAATGGAAAGATGTTCTGTAGGAAAATAGGCTTATCAGCCTCTCTTATTCCACTACAGAGGCCAGTCACTTCTTGGTCTTCCTGTAAGGCTAATCTGGATGTGGGAAAGAGGTGGCATATTGGAATTTTTACTTCTTCCACATTTCTACTCCTTCATCCCACAATCCCCAGATGATTAGGCCAAGTTACTTGATCTCTCTAAACTTTAATCAATAAATTTGGATAGTAATACCTATCTGACAGGGCTTTGGTAAAAAGTCAACAGAGTAATGAATGAAGAAACATCATATACTGTTCCTGTGGGCAGAGATCTCAACAATTTATAACTTTAATGTAGCTGGATTAAAAGCCAGAATTCTAGATTTGGAGCTGGTTCTGCTTAGAAGGGACAGTTTAGATCATGACAAAAAATTAACTTTTGATTGTGAGAAGCAGAGTGCTAAGAACTGGTCATTAAAGGATGGCCTGAGTGATGGGTTGAAAAGACACAGTTTGGAACTGTGACATTTGCATCAAGGAAGAAGAGACTTTCAAAAACAGGGATTTTAACAGTTATTTTTTAAAAGACTAAACAATTTGAAGAGGAAAAAAAAGATTAAGAAATTGGAGAACAGTGTCAAGTACCTAAGAGTAGATCTATCTATATGCATTTATACTCCTCTTTACTCTGAGATGCTCCCAATTTTTTCCAAAGATATCAGAATAACCCACTGATTGGGTTACTTCACACAGTCTCTAAGGTTGTTATTTCCAGAATGAGCTGAGATGTAGCTTGTTACCAAAAGGAAAGTGTAAAAATTATGGATCACAAAAGGTTGTTGCCTGTCTTATTTGTGTGTCTCCCACAATGCTTGTCTCATAATGGGTAATCAACAAATATTACTGAACTAAGTAAATGAATGAGTGAATGTCTGAGGTTGTCAGGGCCATGGGTTATCAAGTAAAATCCAGCCCCTAAGTAGATAAGGACAAGCCTACCAAGTGAAGACACCAAGTGAACTTTCAACAGTAGACTCAAAAGCAGTTTGTCTCCTTCCTTCCTTCCTTCCTCTCTATTTCCTTTTCTTTTTTCTTCTCTCTCTCTTTCTTTCTTTTACCTTCTGCATCACTCCTTTCCTCCCCCTCCTTTCCTTCCCCTCTCTTTACCCTCCTTTCTCGTTCCCTCTCCTTCCCCTTCCCCTTCCCCACCCATTTCCTTGCTTCTTTCTGTTCCTCTCTCTCCCAGGTGATCTAATTCACTTTTACTTATTTACCTCAGATTTTATGTCTACCCAAAATCATATTTACAACTGCCAGGGGATTTTCTGACTTGGATGTGTAGTAGACATGAAAGATGAAAAATGACCCAATTCTGTAAGTTGGTCTTATTTCTCCCTTGATTTATTTGTGACCCAAACTTTCCGTCAAAATAAATGGCACCACAGTTAAATTTTTTTTTGCTATTGATTCTTCACACATTTATAGTTTGGGTATGTCAGAGATGATTTTTGCAAACTTTTATGGGTATTTTTACATTTGTTTTTCAAAATTTGGGTTTTTAATTTTTGATTTGTGAAGACATTGCCAAACCAACAGGCCTGGAAGTGGCCTTTTGGCCCATCAACAGATGAATGGATAGAGAAAATGTGGTATAGATACACAGTGGAGTACTAAACAGCCATAAAGAAGAATACATTTGGGTCATTTGTAGGAAAACAGGAATACTTTAACACCATAATTCTAAGTGAAATAAATTAGATGCAGAAATCTAAATATAGCATGGTTTCTTTTGTTTGAGGAATCCAAAATATAAATAATTTAAAGAACAAAAAAAAAGATAATACATGATAGGAAATAGGTACATGGACTTTGTGGAGATGGGGAAGTGATTGGGGAATGAGTGAATTAAAAGATTAATATGCAGTATGTATATGTACCAGTTCCCCAAGATGAACGTATTTATATATCACAAACACATACCAATAAAAAACAAAAAAATAAATTAGGAATAAAACTTTTAAAATGTAAGAGAAATGACCTCGCATCTGAAAATTTATGAATTCTTCTTTTTGAATTTTAAAACTCGCTTTTCATTATTACAATGCAATGCACTCTTATTACAAAAGGATCTGAAAAGAAAGACAAGCAAAAAGAACCTTATGGGGCGTCCAAAGTTTTCTTGGGATCTCCAAGAAAAAAACAAAACCAATAATCATATGAAATAATTTTACTAATTAGGCTTCCTCAATTTTTAAAAAATTTTCTAGGGGCAAATCTTCAGTGCAGAAGGATTCTAAGTAATTTATGTAGATGTCCCATCCTCAAGGAAGGAACCATAATTCCCTATTCCTTCATGTGAGGTATGCGTAGAGACTTCTTCCCGGATTACAGTATGAAAAGAAAGGGGAAAAGGGTGCTATACACTGAAGCAACGTGACAAACATTATTTCACCCAGTGTTCAAAGTCAACATCAACAGCGATTAATCACATTGATAGGTAGGTACTGTGCAATGATGCAATGAAAATGACTCATTATCTCTGTGGTCTTCCTCCCTAAAACCCATACCCCCGGTCTAATCATGATAAAAATATAATAAAAATTCCAATAAAGGGGCTTCCTACAATGTACTTGACTGGCACTCCTCAAAACTGTCAAGGTCATTAAAAAACAAAGTCACTAAAAACACAGTCTCGAGGAGACAAAAGACATAATACTTAATGTAGTGCGGTCTCCCGAATGAGATCATGCAGCAGTAAAAGGACTTAAAGTAAAAACTGAGGCAACCCGAATAAAGGATGGTTAATACTAACGTAGCAATACTGATTATTCAATTAAACTTGAGTCTTCTGTAGGAAAATGGGTGCACCTCGAGTCCATAATGTTAAGTGAAATAAATCAGACACACAAGCTTAAATGTCATATGGGTTCTTTTATAGGAGAAGCTCAAATTATATACAAAAAGAAAAATAAGGAATAATAAGGAATAGGGAGATAGATCTTTCTCAGATGAGAAGGGGATCAACAAAGGAAGGGAAGGAGGGGAGGGAAAGGGGATGAAAAAAGAATTAAGATGTGTTATGTACATGTACTAATTTCACACAAGGAATGCAAAAGTTATGTGCTGCAAACATGCATTAATAAAAACTATAACAATAAAAATTATGACACACATTACTGTATATCATACTAATATGTTAATAATAAGGGAAACTGGGTGTAGGGTATATGGGAATTCTCTGTACCATTTTTTCAATTTTTCAGTAAATCTAAAATTATTACTAACAATACAATCTACAAAAAATCAAATCTGTTCATCAAAAGATAGCATTAGACATTAGATTTATTAATTTTATATATGCTAAAATTAATTAGCTTTCCTTTAACTTTTTCAGCTTTTTGTTTGTTTGTTTGTGTTTCTTTGAGTCAGGGTATCACTATGTAGTCCAGGCTGGCCTCCAACTCCTGGTGACCCTCCTGCCTTAGCCTCCTAAGTGCTGGGACTATAGGTGTGTGCCACCATGCCTGGCCTCAGCTTTTAAGGTGGAGATATAATTAACTATGTTGACCATCCTGGGAATTGTGCATACTAGCAAACACCCTACCACGGAAATACCTCTTTTTCCCCTCCTTCTCTTACGAATAAAACATTTAAAAGGGGTAAGTTTTCCTCTTAGTACTGATTTGGCAGCAACTCATACATTTTAAAGTAAATTGTCTATTTTAAATCATTTTATATCTGCAGGAAAGCTGCAAAGATAATGCACAAGTTTCCTATATATCCCTTCTTCTGTTTTTCCTAGTATTAACATCTTGTATAACCATAACACATTTGTTAACGCTGAGAAACTGACGTTAATTTACTATTAAATTAAACTCCAGAATTCATTAGGATTTCACCAGTTTTCCTACTAGCATCTTTTTTCTGTTTATGGAGGCAATTCAGGATATCTAGTGTAGTCAGTCATTATGTTTCCTTAGTCTCCTGCAGTGTGTGGCAGTTTCAGTCTTTCCTTGTTTTTATGACTTTGATGATCTTTATGAGTACTTGCCAAGTATTTTGTAAAAATATCACTCAATTTGGGATACTTTGGGAATGCAGAGTTACTATTTCTCCTTCAGACATTTTTTGTTTGAAATTGAGTTGCTGGGCCAAGGATTTAGCTCAGTGGTGCCCCACCTGCCTCCCTTGCAAGCACAAGGACCGGAGTTGGATCCCCAGTACCGAAAAAAAAAAAAAAGAAAAAAAAGAAAAGAAAAGAAAAAGAAAAAAAGAAATTGAGTTGCTAAGTCTAGCCTGTACTTGGAAGTGGGGAGAGGATTAAGCACCATCTCTTGGAGGAGGAGGTACACACATATATTATTTATAGAATACTGCTTTTGTAAAGAAGATCTGTCCCTTTCCTACCATTTGTTCAAATTACTTAATACTTTATTTATATCAATATTTGCTCATATGTCATATACAATATAGCGGTACTGATAAATATTTATAAAATATTATGTATATTATAAACTCATTGTATAACTACATTAATTTATACTATTTTATTATAATCAAAAGTATATATTATTGGCTACATTATTAATACATTTGAATTACAATAAAATTTTACGCTATTTGTCTTGTTGCTCAAACTGTTCTGGGTTAGGTCTTTGGGAGCCTTTTCAGATTGCTCCTGTATGCCCTTGACATACCTCTGTCCTTTCTTTTTTTCACCATGTAGTCCAGGCTAGCCTTGAACTCACAATGTAGCGTAGGGTGGCCTGGTACTCACAGTGATCCTCCTGCCCAGTGCTCAGCCTCCCAAGTACCACCAAGTGTGTGCCACCACGCCCGACCTGTCCTTTCATTTTTTTTTTTACCGAGTCTTGAACTCGGGTCCTTGCACTTGTGAGGCAGGTGGGGGAACCACTGAGCTAAATCCCTGGCCCTGGCCCTTCATTTTTTTCCCCTTTTTATTGAGTTTTTTGTGGCCCTTCATTTTTTGAGCACCTCTTTGTTTTCAGGATTTTTGAGATACTCCAGGAACATTTTGTTTTTCCACACATTTTACATGCATAGTTATATTTTATTCATTTCTCTTCACATATTCCATATTCTCTAAATTTTGGAGCCAAGTGTCAAGAGAATAGTTTTAATTCTCACTTAGCTGTTGACACTAATTCTATATTTGTTATTTCTAAGTTTACTGAAATGTGTACTATGACTATAGTATGTAGAAGTTCTGCCTTTTTATTTACTGTTTTAAAATGTTCAAATATGTAAATAGTTGTGAATGATTTTTGTACATTTATAAAGTGCAATTCCATGTTTTGCTGACTAAGTTCTTGTCATACTTATTTATTGTACTATTGATCTCCATACTTTGGTGGGGGATGTGCTGGGGATGGAACACAGAGCCTTGTATCTGCCAGGAAAGTGTCCTATCACTAAGCCATTCCCCCAGTTCTCCTCTGTGCCAGCGTTTCATCTTGTTTTGTTTGAGTCATAACCTTGCTATGTTGCCCACGCTGGTGTCGAACTCCTGAGTGAAGGGGACTCTATTGCCCCGGCTTCCTCAGTGGCTGGGACCACAAGTACATACCACCTTGCCGATATGTCACACTTTTCAAAATCAACTTTTTGTCTACTAGGTTTGTCATATTTTGACAGCAGAATATTGGGATCTGCAATTAAATTATATAGGAGGTCTTTGATGTTTCTCAAGGTTTGCATCCTGAAACTCTCTGACTTCCATCTATCCATGAAGTACAGTAAAGGTGTATCTGAAAATTGCAAGTTTCTCCTTTATATACCCTTAATGGTTAATGGGTTTTCCTATACATAAAGAGTGACAAAGCTGAGTTTCAATTTTGCTACAGTTCAGTTCATTCACTAGCTAAATGACTTACTTTAGCAAAACGGAAAATTGCCCACATATCACAGACCATTCAGATTCGTTTGTTTAACAGTTACATCTTGAGCACCTACAGTGAGTCAAGCATTGGGCTAAAGAGTAGGGATAGAGAGGTGAGCCACACACTCATAGGTCCTTTGCTCATGGAGCTTCAGTGCCCTCACTCTTGCTTGCAGATTATATTAAAGATATATTAAATCTTCAATTTCCAAATATTTTTGATAAATTTAAATTTCTTCCAAACTTAAACCAGCTTTTCTTTTAAGTAGTTTTTGCCACCTGATTTAATTCATTAGACTTTTATTATTTAACATACTTTTGATCCCTATATCCTTATTTTATCTATATTGTTAGTGCTTTTCTTCTATGAAAGATCCCATGAAACTCGTTCTTTACTGTCAGGAAATATAAATATACCATATATATAATATATATAAGCTATAACATGCTAGATCATTTTGTAGACATTAGGAATGCTGCAACAAATATGAGGTAGCTTCTGTTCTCAAGAAGCTCTCAAACTAGTAGGAAAGTGTTGCCTATAAGTAAATAATTATACTGTGGTATAATATGCTGAGACCCATATTAGAGCCAATAAGAAGCTATGGAAGAATGAGGGAAAGGGCCATCCGTTCTGCCTGCTGAAGACATCACTGAGAAGGTGATATATGATGTGGGCCTCAAAGACAAATGGGCTTTACCATGGTAGAAACAATGTGATGTGAACTTGTCCAGAAAATATGATGTTAACCAATGGAGTGATTTAGATCATGATGGGGACTGACTGAAGATACTGTTGAAAAGATTAATAGGAACCAGAGTGTGAGAGACCTTAGATGGTCTTTGTGATGGACCAATCAACTGATATATGTAAGAGGAGGTGTTGAAGCTTTGAACACCTTCATAGCCTGCATCTAAAAACCTATGACCAAGTACAGTTCTCCCTTCCATGGGGCAGCTCTCTGAATATCACTTAAGTACACTGCTGTCTCTCTCTCTCTCTCTCTCTCTCTCTCTCTCTCTCTCTCTCTCTCTCTCTCTCTGTCTCACTATGTAGTTCTGGCTGGCTTTGAGATCACTATATAGCCCAAGCTGTCCTTGAACTGGAGGCTATCCTCCTGCCTTAGCCTCCTGAGTGCTGGGACTACAGGCATACACCACTACGTCCGGCTCTGCTCATTTTCTGCCTCCATCATTACCTCAGACAGATCCCTGGTCATTTAGTCCACTAGAGGTCACCATCCTGGACACTCATTGGAAAAGTTCCTTCTCACTTAAATTCTATGATAAATGATGATCATATATGAAGTTATTTGGCATCCCGAGTATGGAGCAAATGCTTAAAGTATTAGGGTATCTCAAAACCATTCAGAGAGAAGTGAAGGAAGGGAAAAGGAGATGGAGAAATTGCATTGTTGGGGAGAGGGTGATAATGAGGAGGAAAGATCTGGGAAGAGTACCTGGGTGGTCGTAATAAAAACGCAAAGGCTTAAACTGCTGTTCATCTGTTCTTTTACTCTTCCAGGAAGCTAAGACCATGAAGTACAGATGTCTTTGTCCCTATGTGTGTGCATGGGGCTTTCCTGGGAATCTCTGCTCTCGTTTCCCCTTCTTGGAAGAAACAACCCCAACAAGGAATAATTCAAATCCAGTTCTCCTTTTATTCAATTACCATCTGATCACTCCATGTGAAAGTTTGATTCAGTTTATGAATCTAGTTTTTCTTACAAAGGCATCTCCCAATTTGACAGTTCCCAAGCCAAACCAGGCATCTTTCTTTAGATTTCCTTCTTTGATGTAAGGAGGTTGAATTCTATCATTCAGGCCAGCATTTCTAAGACTGTACCCAGAGGAACTCATAAGTGTGCTGTGAAGTGTTAATAGGTGTTATTTGAAACAAGGGTTCCATTTTCAAATACTTTTGAGAAATGCAACCAGGTGTTGTGGCACATGCCTGTAACCTGGGAGGCTGAGGCAAGAAGATTGTGTTTGAGCCCAACCTGGGTAACTTGGCAACTTGAGATCCTGTCTCAAAATACAAAATGTTTAAAAAAAGAGGGGTTTTGGGTATGTAGCTCAATGCGAAGGCCCTGAGTTTAATCCCCAGTACCACAGTGTCTGCTAATGTAGTAAAGACTGAAAAATCATAGAAGACTATGAAAATCCTTCAACAGGGCATCACAATCCCTGACTTGAAATTATATTACAGAGCTACTGTGATAAAAACAGCATGGTACTGAAAAAAAAAGACCCGAGGATCAATGGAATAGATTAGAAGATGCAGAAACAACCCCAAATACAACTCAGCCACCTTGTCTTTGACAAATGGGCCAAGTCTCCTCACTAGAAGAAAGATAGCCTCTTTAATAAATGGTGCTGGATAAACTGGCTTTCCACATGCCAAAGAGTAAAATTGGACCCATGTCTCTCACCATGCACTAAAATAAATTGAAAATGGGTCAAAGATCTAAATATTAAAACAGAAACATTAAGTCTTTTGGAAGAGAGAATAGGTAGAATTATTGAAGACATAGGTGTGGGCAGAGACTTCATGAACAAATCCCCAATCTCACAGGAAATACTACAAAGAATCAACAACTTGGATCACATCAATTAGTAAGCTTTTGCACAGCAAAAGAAATCACCAACAGAGTGAAAAGACAACCCATAGAGTGGGAAAAAAATTTAGTTGTTCATCCCTCAGACAAAAGACTAGTATTTAGAACATAAAGAATTGCAAATATCAGAACCCCCCAAATTTAAAGACCGAATCCAAAATGGGCATCTGAGATGAATACACATTTCTCAAATGAAAAAGTAGAAATAGAAAATAAATATATGAAAAAATGTTCAACATCATTGGTCATTTGAGAGATGTAAATTGAAACAACACTGAGATTCCATCTCACTCCAGAAAGACTGCCTGCTCTCAAGAAATCAACCAGTACCAAATGCTAGTGGGGTTGTGCAGAAAAAGGAATCCTTCCCCACTGTTGGTGCGAGTGTAAACTGGTGCAACCACTGTGGAAATCAGTGTGGCGATTCCTCAAAAACTAAGATTAAAGGTCCCATTGGACCCAGATGGGTATCTTCCTGAAGGAGTTGAAAGCATCATACCACAGAGCTATATACACACTCATTTTTATAGCAGCACAGTTTATAATAGTTAAATATTGGAAACAACCCAAATGCCCATCACCCAATGAATGGATAAAAATGAAAATGAGGTATATATGTACAGAGGAATATTACTGAGCTATAAAAAGACATGCTATGATATAGGTGGATCTTGAAAACATGTTAAGAGAAAGAAGACAATCATGAAAGATTACTTGTTATATTTATATGAAATGTTAAGAATAGATAAATCCATAGAGACATAAAGTAGATTAGTGGTTTCCAGAGCCTAGAGGAGTGAACAGTGATGGCTTATGTGTACTGGGTTACTTAAGGGTACAGAAACACATTTTAAAAGTAGATAGTGGTGGCAGTTGCACAACTCTGTGGATATATTCAACACTATTGAATTTTGCACTTTAAACAAGTTAAATCTGTGATATGCAAATTATGTATAAATTAAAAATAGTATTAAGATGTTTGAAAAATGGAGTGGAGATTGCTTGGCTATCATTTGAGTCCTTCAGTACCTTGGGTGTCGGGCTCAGACAGAAAAGCCAGGAGGGAGCCAGCAAGAGATGTCTTGGGATGCTCCCTTCTGACACTCCTCAGGAACAGTTCCTTGGAGGGCTTTACTCTCATTGGGGGGAACTTCTAATATCCTTCTCTACCACACAGAGCCTCCTTAGTCTCCCTTCCCTTTCCAGGCCTTTTTTGGGGTTCATAGCAACTGAGTCTCCTCTCCAAGGCAGGAGGAGCTCCAACGCTCTTGGGCATACATGTAGTCTCTTCAGTCACAAGAAAAGCAGCTTCTGGCTGTCTGAGCAGCCATATTGGGTCTTATGCTTATTAAAGAGTTTGCTCAGAGCGTCCATATAGAGTGTGTGGTATTTGTCCACCATCTCCTGGCTTGGTTTTTCAATTTGGGGCAGCGGCAGAGGCTCCCCAACTGCCAAGAGAGATGGGAAAAGAGAAGGGTGAAAGTTCTGGAATCTCTGCTTCTTTCAGCCTCCTCTTCTTCCTGTGCCCAACCCTCTGGAACCCCCAGTTGGCTCCCAGCTTCTCCCCCATGCTGCCCCATTTTTTCATGGGGTCAGGGAAGGGAGTGCTGAAATGAAGGTTAAGAAAGTTGAAGGGCCCTCAGGGTTGAGAGCAACACTTACCCACAGTGACAATAGGCCTGCTATATGGCAAGGGACCAATGGAGCCTTGGTAAAAGCCTTGTCCATAGAAGACACAAAAATAGAAACCAAAGATTCGACGGAAGAAGTTCTGGCACTTGTACATCCTGCTGCCTTCCTGGAATAGCACTTGGTCAAACACCTCAGTTTCTCCGAAAGTGAAGGTGGGGACCAGATGAGCCCTGTAGGAAAACTCCAATTTATTTTTCAAACACAGGCTAGAATGGCAACCACTCTGGAAAAACAATTGTTTGTGGTCAGGCCCACATCTATGGTATTATCATAAAATCCCAGTTATTGAAAGCATTTCTTCTTGTCCTAAACAGAACTCCCCTATCTAGAGACTCTTGTCCTGAAAATTTCCAGGGCAGTGTGAGTGTATCTCTGGACCAGCATTACAAGGGCAAAAAATGGGGGTACATGGAGGGAAGAGGAGTTGGACTTTGCTAGAGAGACTACCAGAGACTCACAGCATGAAAAACTTTGAAGAGACGTCAAAGAGGGAAACACCTGACTGTTTCTGTTGGTTAACATGCAGAGAAGTTGAGCGTAACTTTGCACAGATGTACATATATAATATGCCCCTCACTCAAGGGGGCTGTTCATGGGTGATGGGATTAGAGAATAGAAAAGTTATTGCCCAGAGATTTGAAATAGAACCCTGAAAAGTGCCCTAAGTAGATAATCAGAGTAGATAAATTCCTTAAATTAGAGAAGAGTAAAGAGAACAGAATTTATTTCATGTAAACCTTTATGAGTTGCTAACAGCCATCTCTAAACACTTCAACATATCTTATCTTACTGTATCCTTGCAACAAAGACAATGGAAACACAATGGGGAATCTGAAGTTCAGGTTGAGAAGGGAGGACACTCAGGCAGTAAGGGAGGACCTGACCTAGAACCCAGGACCCCATCCTCCCTGTTCAAAGCTCCCTTGCTTACCTTATACTCCAGACTCATGGGCAGGCCCCTGAGACAAGGTCCTCAGAAGATAGACACCCCTCCTCTTTGAATGTGCAATAGGACAATTGTCCTTGCATCACATGGGCTACAATGCTGGCCTGAGAGGGCATCCTGTAGCTGTAGTGTAGGGCTCCTCGTTACCCCTAAGTCAGAGTGGCTAAAATTTATTGATTACTCACAGCATACCAGGCCTGCAGTGGGTGTTTTATACGGGTAGATTTATTCAAAGCCCACAGTCACTCTAAGGTATAGGTACAGTGGCCACATTATGAAGATGGAAACACCAAGGCTCAGAATGTTTAAGTAACCTGTCCCAGAGTGCACAGTACATCACAGAGCCAGGATTTCATTTATTTTATTTAGCATTGTTTTGTGTGTATTGTGTAGAGCACTAGACATCGAACTCAGGGCTGTGTACATGCCTGGTCATCACTTTACCACTGAGCTCTACTCCCAGCCCATGGAGCCAGGCTTATAAATCAGGCTCCCTATTCCAGCTCCCACACAAACTCACTACAGCATACTATAGTGCCTCTTGAACTTATCATTAGTAGACAGATGTAGATTATCTCTGTCAGTCGTGTTCTGCTAAGGCAGCCTTAGCCCGGCTGGCTGGGCTCATGGTTTGGCTTCCTGGAAACTCAAAAGTAGTGATGACATAAACAATTTTGAAATTCTTGCTAATATCTTCTACTCATTAGAAAGTTCCTTGAGGAAAGACTTGTGTGGGACTTATCTTGACACCACCTACAGGGTCATGCTACTCCAAGAGGGTCACCCACTCCTCCTCTGAAGGATATCTACCCATGCTGGAGGGCAGTGCGCACAAAGCCCTTGCGCTTCTGGAGGATGAGAGTGGTGGTATTGGGTACACTCTGCAGGGCCTCTCCTACTCCTCCCACAACAATGCCCACGAGATTGCCAGTGCCATGGCTCAGCAGGTAGTTGATGGCTGGCTGGCTCACAGAGCACACACCTGTACAGAATTGAGGAGAAGAAAGAGGAACAAACTGATCAGAAGAGAAAAGAGCAGAGAAGGAACACACTGGCTTCTTTGTATCCTTGGGTCCTAGAAGAAGAGGCTCAACGAGATGGGGCTAAAGAATGTGATGAGGAGGCTGTGGACAAACAACAGGTTTCACTTTGAGACAATACCTACACTTTGGAGAAGGCACTGGAATGGAAACTATGCAGAAAGATTTTCAGTGGGATAACCAGATGGACTGCCCATATTTCAACTAGAATTCTACTCTTTCTTTTTCCATTAGTAACAACAGCTACTGTTAATTGAGTGTATGCGCTGTGCCAGGTGTTAATGTCGAATGCTTTACTTACGTTATCTCATTATGCCACATCTGAGATCAGATTATTACCATCAGCACCTTTCTAAATGAGGAAACTGAGGCCTGTAGAGGTTGATTACTTTGCCCAAAATGACACTGCAAGTGGTAAGAGCCAATGCTCAATCCCAGGAAGTTTAGCTCCAGTGCACATACTTTGAACCACTATGCTGAGATTATGGGGGAACCTAAAAAAGTATCTTTTCTCTCTCTCTCTATTTTTTCTTTTCTTTTCTTTTTTTTGGTATCAGGGATCAAACTTGGGACTTCATGCTTGCAAGGCAGGCAGCAGAACCACTGAGCTAAATCCCCGGCCCTACAAAGGTATATTTTCAAGGAGAAAAATGGACCAGAAGCTCTGGTATGGTCAGACACACCTTTGGCCATGAGGTAGTCCCTAATAAGGGGGACCTTGAAGAACCAGGACAGAGTGGCTAAGTGAGGAGTGATGCCTGGGAAGGTCTTTGAGAAGCCCGTGGCCTCAGTGCAGAAGTTGCAGAAGGCGCCAAAGGTCAGGAGGCCATGCGGGTGAACCCCCATGATGTAGTTGCGCTCAGGTGACAAGTCTTCAGTCTTCAGGATCTACAGTCATGAAGAGAAAGGCAAGAGGGGATAAAATGAGCTACATGAAGATCCTTCAGGAATTAGGGTGCTTCCTGAAATAGAGCTTTCCAATAAACAGGGTAGGCCTAGGTTTCAGGAAGCCAAGAGATAGGTCTCCTCAGCCCTGGGGTAACAAAGCAGGACCTGGGCAAGCTACAACTGTCTGGCCATTTGCCTGTGGCTTCAAGTAGGCTTGGCTATTTATGTCAGTGTGCTTTATGCACATGGCCATTTTTTTTAGCTGTTATGTGACAAAGGCCAGGAAGCTCTGCTCTAAGAATCAAGGTGGTATTTTTTTGTGTACTCCAAAATGCCCAGGGGATCAACAGAACAGTATATTTCTAGAACCTCATCCTGGTATTGTCTTCAAATTCCTTTCCAGTGTCCACATACTAGTAGCTAACTTACTGAACCTTGAAAACTGCTCAGATAGCACTGTATCCTCTAATGCCCACCATCTGAACTACTTCTGTGCTTTGTACCAAATTGTCATTATATACTTGTCTGTCCTTCTCATTAGAGGTGAGCTCCTTGATGGCAGAGTCACATACTGTTCACTTCTGTGTAGCCCAAACAAATACGTCAGGGGAGGCTTTTGATTCATGATTGTTAAACTGCACTGAACTCTACTTGCCCTCTGCCTGTGTCTGGCAGGCCATGCCAAGGGTGTCCAAGTACCTGAGCAGAGTATAGAGGATTCTGAAGTTATGTAGCCTGGACTAAAACTGTGTCTGAGATTTTCATCTTCCTTATGAACAATCCTAGTTATTTATATAAATGCCTAGCATTTTGGGATCTGCAAGGGACATATTAGAGAAAAGACTCTTACCATAATGGGGAAATAGTCCCTGATGTGAGTCCAGACATACCAGTTCCTTACCCAGGCTGAACGCCTGCCACCTGAGACAAAAAATGCCAGAGGGAGTTGAGTCAGCATCTGCCTCAAAGGGCTTCCCTACCAGTTTATTGGGACCATAACTCTGCTAATGAGGTGAAAAAGGAAGAAGTCCTCTGAGAACATGGAGGATATACCTGTGGCCTGGTGAGCAGGATTTATTATATAGGGTTGCAGGTTAAGGTGGGGCATTCTTTTTTCTAGGTCCATGAGTCTTACCTTGCTCTGGGGTCTTCCAGTCCAAGAACAACCAAACAAAGTAAATCACTGGTAGTGGCCACAAGGGTGTAAACAGCAGAGAAATAAACAGTGGCTGCAAGATCAAAACTGATGAGGAATGTGGTCAGATCAAATTTGTACTTCCAGCAGAACTTGACCATGTCCAGTTTCATTATCAGCTAGCTTTCCATACTCTCCTGGCCTTCAGCACAAGCCAGGTCCTGCCCATCCATCATATATGGCTACTTAGCCTTCAAAAATTTCTTCTCTCATCTACCACATGCAAGTTCCATTTCTCCTTCTACCTGGCATCCTGTCTCCATGACCCTCTCCCAGACACCATCCCAGTACTCCTGCTCACTGCATGTTACCTGCTTCCCCCTTCTCCTATTTGACCAAAACCTTTTTCTTCTTGTCTCCTCACGCCCTATCCATTATCTCTGAACCCTCAAGTTACTAGTCCACCTTCCTTTGCACTTATAATACCCATTTCTCTCTACACCCTGCCCACCCAACATCTTCATCTCTCTACTGTTTCCCATCTACCATTCTTGTCCCTTTGTCTATTCACTGCTCCTTCCATTACCTCTCTTTCCTCCTCCATACTACCCCTTCCCTCCCAGAGTAGAAACTCTACTGTTGAGACACAGACCTGATTTCTCTAAGTCTATAACACTAATGCTTCCTCTGTCCCACTCCCCATAAGAGAGTACTTCCTGGATAGATAGTAAGGATCTACTCATCTCTACCATGACCTTGTTCTATCACATTTCTGTCCTTACTCTGTCCCGGGTTCAATCTCTTCACTCACCATTCTTGAAACTCCTTGTCTTTACACACTAGTACATCTCATATAATAAAAAAGACAGAGATGGGACTTCCCATGATCATCAACATCACCCCAAATCTGGCTCTTGCCTCTACTTTGGCTTCTTACTGTGCACTTTCCGGTTGGTACTCACATATGGCAAGGTAGCTCAAGGGCCATTGCAGAAGGCTCAGAATCTGGAAGTTATTAGGTTGCTTAGAAGAAGGCATGATGCCCTGGAACCTGAAGGAGGCAAAGATCTCAGAGCAGTGTTCCAGTGAAGGTGCCACCAGCTTCTGGAAACTCACTCGGTAGTGGATGCATATGACTATGAAGAGCTGGCACCCACCCATTCCCCTCTTTGTCCCACCCCCAATTCCACCCACTGTAGGGCTGCACTATAGAGCAGTGAGGACTGTGCCATCAGATGGGCCCAGCCCATCTGCCCTCTGACTTTCTTTCCTGAGATTATTAGGACATCAGGATGAAGAAAGGGGAAAGTGATTATCATCCAGTCCAAGTGACATAGAGACCAACAGAGAAAACCTCCTCCTCACAGGCCAGTCAGAGACTATAGGGGTTGGGAGCTTAGGAAGATGGCTGGTGGGAAGGGAATTCTGTGGGGTTAGGGTGAAACGCACCTAGGATTAGGTCTCTGTAGTTCTGAAACAGCCTGGTTTGGGGCTGCTCCACTCCTGTAACATTTTATTGTAAAAATTTCCAGACATATGCAAAACTCAAGAGTGAAATTTTCACTTTCAACAACTATTGTTCAGTGCCTAGCACTAGAGGAAAAAACCAAAACCAAACAAACAAAAAAGGCTATTAATATTTTTCCATATTGTTTCAGCTATTTCCCCACTCTTTTTGAGTATTTGACAGCAATTCTAAAACATGTCTTATCCCTAAATCTTCAGTATGCATCTACTAAAAATACAGATACTGTGTTTTCTTCCCTAATAACATCACTGTTATAGCTCTTAACACATCTAACAATCCCCTAACAATATTTAATACCCAATTAATTCCACCAAGGTAAATTTGTTATATTTAGATTCACTGCCCCTCAACCCTGAGGATTGAACCTAAGACTTTCATACTGAGCTAAATCTCCAGCCCTTTTAAAATATTATTTTGAGACAGAGTCATGATAAATTGCTATGTTGCTGCCCAGGCTGGGATAGAACTTGTGACTACCCTGCTCTCAGCCTCCCAGAGTACTGCGATTATAGTACCACCATGTTCAGCTGGATGCTGTTTCTTATCTCCCTCTCCCTCTCCCTTTCCCTCTTTCCATCCCTCCCTTCACTCTCTCATTGTAAAACAGAATCCATATACTTAGGAATATGTACTTCTTAAATGTACTTAAAGCAAATGTATGCCTTAATTATTATAAAACAAATACCTTGTAGTTACCATTAGTTGAAGAACTTTTCCACTGACTCCAGAACCTTCTCCATGTGCCCCATTCCAATCACAACCCCCTTTCTCCTTCTAAAGTAATCAGTATCCTAAGTCTTCTCCCTTCCCTTCCCTTCCCTATTGTTCCCTTTCCCTCTCTTCTTTCTCTCTTCTGTATGCTGGGGGTTGAACCCAGGGCCTTCTTGAAAATCTCTTTTATCTTGAGACAGGGTCTCACTGAGTTGCCCAATCTGGGCTCAAATTTGTGATCCTCCTACCTCAGCCTCCCAGAGTCCTGGGATTACAGGCATGTCCTACCATGCCCAGCTTCATTTTTTTTAACCTAAATGTATTTCCCTTGTAAGTAGTCATTTAGTTGTTCTCCCTCTATTTTTAACTTTTTATTTTGGAATAATTTTAGATTTATAAATTGCAAAGATAGGACAGAGAGTTTCCTATGCCCTTCACCCAGTTTCCCATTTATGCTAACATCTTATGTAACCATGGCACACTTATTACAACTAAGAAATAAATATTGGTGAGTTTCTATAAACTAAATTCTGGATTATTTGGGTTACACCAGTTTTTCCACTCATATCCATTTTTGCTTCATGATCTCACTGGGATTCTGTGTTGCATTTAATCATCAGGTCACTTTAGTCTCCCCCAATCTGTGACAGTTTCTTGGCCTTTCCTTATGTTTCTTGACCTTGAAAGTTTTGAAGCATTCAAGTCTGTTCCAGTGTACAGGTCCCTCTCTTTTCCATTCCTTAAGATTTTACTCCTGAAGAACCATATCATTTGGCCTGTTGAATTTTCCACAGTCTGAATTTTGCTTATTGCTGTTCACAGTGCATGTCATCATGTTCTTCTGTATTTCTTGCAGATTGACAGGTGTATTCAGACTGAATAGGATTCAGATCCAATCTCTTTGGCAAGATCCTAATTTGCTTTTTTTTTTTCTTTTTCTTTCTTTCTTTCTTTCTTTTTTTTTTTTTTTTTTTTTTC